>NC_030808.1:148675416-148980312 GCF_001704415.2 Capra hircus
AGCGGGGCGGGGTTGGGGGGGCACTGTGGCATGCGTCTGTCATCCCTGTTCCCAGCCCCTCACTTCTCTGGGGAACTGGAAACACTGTCACGATTTCTCCGCTAAAAAAACCATGTTGGGTGTATTCAGTTAACCTTAAAACTGCATTCCAGGGTACAGTAGGTGCAGACAAGTACCGCCTGACTCCACTTAAACGAGGTACGTAGAACGGTCAGATTCACAGTCAGAAAGGACACTGACAGGTGCCAGGGGCGGGGGTGGGGTCGGGGAGGGGGAGTGAGGACTTCAGTGTTTAACAGGGGCAGTTTCAGTTTAGGAAAGGGACAAGGTCGGGAGGCGGAGACGGTGAGAGTTGCACAACCAAGTGTTTGCACTTAGTGCCTCGGAACCATACAGTTAAGGAGAGTGTGAACAGTGTGTTCTATATTATGTGACTTTTACCACAATTAAAAAGACATTTAAAAAATCATGCTGGAAAATATTTAGTGTTTTATTAAGGCTCTTAGGCTTCAGGATGCTCTATCAATGGAAAATGTCAGCTAAAAAAATCCCCATCAAGTTATTTGGATTCTTTTGGATTCCCAGTCACTTGGTCATGTCTGACTCTCTGCCACCCTATAGACTGTAACCCGCCAGGCTCCTCTGTCCATGGAGTTCTCCAGGCAAGAATACTGGAGTGGGCTGCCATCCCCTTCTCTGGGGGTTCTTCCCGACCCAGGGATCGAACCCAGGTCTCCTGCATTGTGGGCAGATTCTTTACCATCTGAGCCATCAGGGAAGCATCAAGTTATTATAGGAAATTCATTCATGACTTAAGGCTAAAAATAAAGGCCACACCTCTCAGCAGGATCTCTGTGTTACTCTTGTGGATAAATGTGTCCCAAAGTAAGAGAATGGCTCAATGGCACCTATGCTCATTATAAAAGTCATCTTTTTATGTCCAATATAATCAAGGCAGCCACACCCCACGCTCAACCCACCTAGCCTTCCTTTCCCAGTTTCAGACCCCACGCTGTCTGAGACTACGTGTGGGTGCCCTGGTGGGTGAGACCCCACGCTGTCTGAGACTACGTGCGGGTGCCCTGGTGGGTGAGATCCCACGCTGTCTGAGACTACGTGTGGGTGCCCTGGTGGGTGAGACCCCGTGCTGTCTGAGACTACGTGTGGGTGCCCTGGTGGGTGAGATCCCACGCTGTCTGAGACTACGTGTGGATGCCCTGGTGGGTGAGGAGCCTGTCTTGAAACAAAGTGCATCAGGACCACAGCGGAGTGACTCACACCGAACGGTGCACCCTGGCTTGGCACACGTACACTTCCTGGCCTCACTGATTAACTCTGGGAGACACTGAAAGCTCCCCAGGATGGGGTGGTCTGCAAACATCCCTGCCCCAAGGCCAGCAAAGCCCAGGACTCTGCTCGTCCTCTCCCGAGCCCTGCAGCCCCGGATTCGAGCAGCCCCAGGTGACGGCATCCGGAGGACGCTGTGATGTATGGCCCCTTCCAGAGGACAGGATGCAGACGCGCGGGGGAGGGTAACCCAAGAACAGTGCTGGGAGGCTGCTTCTGTGCTGGGGGGTTCCACGCATAAATTACAAACCACAGCTCCCCGTGGGAAGGCGAGTATTGGCATTTCTCTCTTTGGCAAACTTCGACCTTTTTGTGCTCAAGGTAAGTGTGAGAGGAGCGTAGTTTTGACTCCGAGGTGATGTTTCCCCCCATTCTGTTTCAATCATCTGCTGGGTCCCCAACAAACAGTATGTCTGGCTCGGTGACTAGGTCATGAGCAGTAAGGACCGTACCTCTACAGCCCGGGCACTGCTGGCCACACACCCCTGGTGGCCGTGCGTGGTCGTTCCTGGGGGCAGAGATGTTTGGTAAAGGGAAGGGGGAGATGACATGTGTCACGCATGACACTGTGTGGGCAGACCCCATGTCAACTGCAGACCCAGCCTGAGACCAACCAGGGTGCCTGGCGTGGACAATCATCCTCCACTCCCCGATCTGTCCCGAGTCACTCGTGGTCCTGAGTGCGCCTTCTCCTCGCACGAGGCTTCCACCCTCCCAGCTCCAGGGAGCAAGGCACAAGCCTAAGCAGACCCAGTGTGCTCCCCACACGAGGGCAGCCATCTCTGCCACCCCCCATATTCTTTTCTTTGCCTTTGTACAGAGCAAACAGACAGCTTCAAATAATAGGTTGGTTTCCTGCACATCTTGCAGGAAACCAGCTTTTAGAGATCACAGATCCATCTCCTGAAGCCTCATCTGGGCACAGAGTGATGGTGTGTGTTAATATATGTGTGTGTGCGCTCCAAAAGGAACATTCTTAAGCTACATTGTTTAGAATCAGCAGTCCCTGACATTTTGGGCACCAGGGGCCAATTTTGCGGAAGACGATTTTTTTTCATAGGGTGGGGACAGTTTGGGGATGATTCAAGCTCATTACATATACTGCGTACTTTCATCTAACACTGTCATTGATCTGATCGGAGGTATCCATCCGTGACCCAGAGATTGGAGACCCCTGGTTTAGATGGTCTGTGTTCAGCCAAACTTTTGCAAACAAAAGGATTGCACTCAGGATCAAAACTTCAATGATTTAGAAAATAATCTAAGGATGTCCAAGGCAGTCCAGCAGTTAGGACTTCTCACTTCCACTGCAGGGGGCTTAGGTTCAATCCCTGGTCAGGGAACTGTGTGTTCATTTAGTTGCTAAGTCTGTCTGACTCTTTACAACCCCATGGACTGCAGCCAGCCGGGCTCCTCTGTCTGTGGCAAGAACACTGGAATGGGTTACCACTTCCTTCTTCATCGGACCTGCCTGACCCAGGGATCAAACCCACATCTCCTGCATTGGCAGGGGGATTCTTTACCATTGAGCTGCCACTAAGATCCTGCAAACCTCGTGGCATGGCCAAAAAAAAAAAAAAGAATATAGGAAGTGTCCCAGTTTGGTGGAACGTGGAGTAAGCACCCTTTCACACGATAAAGAGTAAAGGCCATCCCCACTGCTTGACCGCCTGCTCTGAGAGGCTCCAAACCCTCTGTTCCCTGGAAGACCCCATGGAGCAGTAACAGGACAGACGAGGAGGCATGCGACCTCAACACCGGGGCCTGACTGCCCTCCACGAGCACAAGGAAGCCCCGCCACTCCATCCCACCCCCCAGCAGTGCAAGCTGCTGGCACCGCACCTCTGCCTTGAATTTCTACCCGCACGAGGGAAACAGGGCAGCCGGTGATACAGAGAACTAGATGACCCCTCCCTCCGGGCGAGGCATCACATGGCCACGGTGGAGGCCCAGAAACCAGGGGCACGGTCTGCCTGGTGCCACGCGATAGCCAGGATCACACACCTAGAATCTGCTGGACCTGGGCCCACTGCGGCATATGCAGGCGCTTGGTGTTCAAGTTGTCACATTCACACACAGTCACTAGCCACTTTCCGGAGGGGTGGGTAGGCACTTGGTAAGACAGGAAACAGGACCTGTGTGGAGACACCCGATCAGGCCATGACGCATGGGAGAGGTAGGCCTGGGACCTGGTAGGGGGAGTCCAGAGGCAGCCCTCTTTTCTCAGGTCACCCCCGTGCCTGCTGGGGACGCGAGGCACAGACGCAGGGTGCTTTCTGCTTTGGCTCTCCCTGCATTGCTGGGCACCCCTGACTCATGCCCTTGGAGTTCTGGGCCCTTTGAGATCCTTCTTCACCTCCTGCTTCCCTTGGAAGATGCTCCATAGACCTTATACAGCTGAGCAGACCCTCTACCCACATGCACGAGTTCAGTGAAATATGCCAGTTGATCAGTTATCTCCCAAGGAGAGCAGACACCATGGCCCTCCTTAGCAGGGCTGCCCAAACCGGTTGAGAATCAATGAAGCACTGACTCCTATCAAGGTCCTATCCCATGACCTCAAGAGAAACAAGAGACAGAGATCCTGACGTCAAGGGCACATGGTTGTGTGTAGAGATGGAACGGAACTGCACAGACCCAGTAGCTGCTGCTCTGCTGAAATATGCTAGAGGAGTTGGGAAGGGGGCAGGAGAGAGTGGTGCTCTTCCTGGAGGAGGTGAACATTGAGCTGAGCCTTGAGGGATGCAGGCATCAAAGCTAAGGGTGGGGAGAAAGGAGGTTCTGGCGCCGGAAGAGCCGCACAGTAGTTGGGGTAGAGGCGCTGCGGTGGTCAGAGGATGGTGAGGAGCCCCCGGGCCAAGCCAGGGAAAATGGGTGATAACAGAGGAGCTGGCAGGAGGCTAGACAGGGGATGGGGTTTGGGAGGGCCGTCGGAAACTTGGCAGAGGCTTCGAAGGGCGACTTCCTGAGCAGGCGAGTGACAGTCTGGGAAGGGTGGGGACCATGTGGCAGCCACATGTGGGGTGCCCGGAGCACAGCAAAAGAGAGCAGATACCCTCAGGGTGGAATTAGGCCCTGCTGGGGAAGTGTCATCTACAAGGTCCCCAGCGTGACCCCCTGCTACCCACTGTCCTGTGTGCAAAGGGGCAGGTCTTCGGGACACGTGGGGAGCCTCTGGCATCATCCATTGCCTTATTAGGAACTGGCTTCCCTGGTGGCTCAGGTGGTAGAGACACTGCCTGCCATGTGGGAGACCCGGGTTTGATTCCTGGGTCGGGAAGATCCCCTGGAGAAGGAAATGGAAATGGCAACACACTCCTGCATTCTTGCCTGGAGAATTCCACGGACAGAGGAGGCTGGCAGCCTATAGCCCATGGGGTCTCAGAGTTGGACATGACTGAGTAACACTAAAGGGTTGTCATATCTTCAAAGGATGAGCTGGGGCCCTTCACTGATCCCCTCCCCCGCCCACACACACACACTTCCACCATGGGCTGGGCCAATGGTGTTAGTTTTCACAAGGGAAAACTAACATTTATATTGGCCCATTCAGCCTCCCTTCTGACCTTTCGTCTCGTCTGTGCCACCCCTTTCACTCGGGTACCTACAGGTGTCCTATTCTTTCCTTCTTCCCAGAATCACAGAGTTCAGGGTTGGAGGGAATCTCTATGAAGATCACCTGGTCAGTTCAGTTCAGTTCAGTCGCTCAGTCGTGTCCGACTCTACCACCCCATGAATCGCAGCATGCCAGGCCTCCCTGTCCATCACCAGCTCCCTGAGTACACTCAGAGTCACATCCATCGAGTCAATGATGCCATCCAGCCATCTCATTCTCTGTCGTCCCCTTCTCCTCCTGCCCCCAATCCCTCCCAGCATCAGAGTCTTTTCCAATGAGTCAACTCTTCACATGAGGTGGCCAAAATACTGGAGTTTCAGCTTTAGCATCATTCCTTCCAAAGAAATCCCAGGGTTGATCTCCTTCAGAATGGACTGGTTGGATCTCCTTGCAGTCCAAGGGACTCTCAAGAGTCTTCTCCAACACCACAGTTCAAAAGCATCAATTCTTTGGCACTCAGTTTTCTTCACAGTCCAACTCTCACATCCATACATGACCACTGGAAAAACCATAACCTTGACTAGACAAACCTTTGTTGGTAAAGTAGTATCTCTACTTTTCAATATGCTATCTAAGTTGGTCATAACTTTTCTTCCAAGGAGTAAGCGTCTTTTAATTTCATGGCTGCAGTCACCATCTGCAGTGATTTTGGAGCCCAAAAAAATGTCTGACACTGTTTCCACTGTTTCCCCATCTATTTCCCATGAAGTGATGGGACCAGATGCCATGATCTTTGTTTTCTGAATGTTGAGCTTTAAGCCAACTTTTTCGCTCTCCTCTTTCACTTTCATCAAGAGGCTTTTTAGTTCCTCTTCACATCTGCCATAAGGGTGGTGTCATCTGCATATCTGAGGTTATTGATATTTCTCCCAGCAATCTTGATTCCAGCCTGTGCTTCTTCCAGCCCAGCGTTTCTCATGATGTACCCTGCATAGAAGTTAAATAAGCAGGGTGACAATAGACAGCCTTGACATACTCCTTTTCCTATTTGGAACCAGTCTGTTGGTCCATGTCCAGTTCTAACTGTTGCTTCCAGACCTGCATATAGGTTTCTCAAGAGGCAGGTCAGGTGGTCTGGTATTCCCATCTCTTTCAGAATTTTCCACAGTTTATTGTGATCCACACAGTCAAAGGCTTTGGCATAGTCAATAAAGCAGAAATAGATATTTTCCTGGAACTCTCTTGCTTTTTCCATGATCCAGAGGATGCTGGCAATTTGATCTCTGGTTCCTCTGCCTTTTCTAAAACCAGCTTGAATATCTGGGAGTTCACGGTTCACATCTTGCTGAAGCCTGGCTTGGAGAATTTTGAGCATTACTTTACTAGCATGTGAGATGAGCATTCTTTGGCATTGCCTTTCTTTGGGATTGGAATGAAAACTGCCCTTTTCCAGTCCTGTGGCCACTGCTGAGTTTTCCAAATTTGCTGGCATATTGAGTGCAGCACTTTCACAGCATCATCTTTCAGGATTTGAAACAGCTCAACTGGAATTCCATCACCTCCACTAGCTTTGTTCATAGTGATGCTTCCTAAGGCCCACTTGACTTCACATTTCAGGATGTCTGGCTCTGGGTGAGTGATCACACCATCGTAATTATCTGGTCATGAAGATCTTTTTTGTACAGTTCTTCTGTGAATTCTTGCCACCTCTTCTTAATATCTTCTGCTTCTGTTAGGTCCATACCATTTCTGTCCTTTATCGACCCCATCTTTACATGAAATGTTCCCTTGGTATCTCTAATTTTCTTGAAGAGATCTCGAGTCTTTCCCATCCTGTTCTTTTCCTCTATTTCTTTGCACTGATCACTGAAGAAGGCTTTCTTATCTCTTCTTGCTATTCTTTGGAACTGTACATTCAGATGCTTAGACGTTTCCTTTTCTCCTTTGCTTTTCACCTCTCTTCTTTTCACAGCTATTTGTAAGGCCTCCCCAGACAGCCATTTTACTTTTTTGCATTTCTTTTCCTTGGGAATGTTCTTGATCCCTGTCTCCTGTACAATGTCACAAACCTCATTCCATAGTTCATCAGGCACTCTGTCTATCAGATCTAGCCCCTTAAATCTATTTCTCACTTCTAATGTATAATCATAAGGGATTTGATTTAGGTCATACCTGAATGGTCTAGTGGTTTTCCCTACTTTCTTCAATTTGAGTCTGAATTTGGCAATAAGGAGTTCATGATCTGAGCTACAGCCAACTCCTGGTCTTGTTTTTGTTGACTGTATAGAGCTTCTCCATCTTCAGCTGCAAAGAATATAATCAATCTGATTTTGGTGTTGACCATCTGGTGATGTCCATGTGTAGAGTCTTCTCTTGTGTTGTTGAAAGAGGGTGTTTGCTATGACCAGTGCGTTCTCTTGGCAAAACTCGATTAGCCTTTGCCCTGCTTCATTCCGTATTCCAAGGCCAAATTTGCCTGTTACTCCAGGTGTTTCTTGACTTCCTACTTTTGCATTCTAGTCCCGTATAATGAAGAGGACATCTTTTTTGGGTGTTAGTTCTAAAAAGTCTTGTAGGTCTTCATAGAACCGTTCAACTTCAGCTTCTTCAGTGTTACTGGTTGGGGCATAGACTTGGATTACTGTGATATTGAATGGTTTGCCTTGGAGATGCACAGAGATCATTCTGTCGTTTTTGAGATTGCATCCAAGTACTGCATTTCGGACTCTTTTGTTGACCATGATGGCTACTCCATTTCTTCTAAGGGATTCCTGCCCGCAGTAGTAGATATAATGGTCATCTGAGTTAAATTCACCCATTCCAGTCCATTTTGGTTCACTGATTCCTAGAATGTCAACGTTCACCCTTGCCATCTCTTGTTTGACCACTTCCAATTTGCCTTGATTCATGGACCTGACATTCCAAGTTCCTATGCAATATTGCTCTTTACAGCATCGGACCTTGCTTCTATCACCAGTCACATCCACAGCTGGGTGTTGATTTTGCTTTGGCTCCATCCCTTCATTCTTTCTGGAGCTATTTCTCCACTGATCTCCAGGAGCATATTGGGCACCTACTGACCTGGGGAGTTCCTCTTTCAGTCACCTGGTCAGAGGCCTAGAAACTCTTACTCTAATGGGCAAGATGGTACATACTTTAGGCTTTGCTGGCCATACAGCCTCTGTTACAACTGCTCAACTCTGCACTTTCAATGTGAAAGCAGCCGTGATGGCACAGAAGGGAAGGGCACGGCTGTGTTTCAATAAACTTTATTGACAAAAACAAGCGGAGGGCCGGATCTGGCCCACAGGTCCTAGCCTGCTGCTCCCTATCTAATGTTCACTATCATTTCACTGATGATGAAGCAGGGCCCTGGAGAAATGGACTGACTTGGCTAGAGGCTCAAAGATCTGAAAGTCCACGGGGACCCATTGGGATGTTTTTGTCTTCACTGGTGTAGAAAAAAATAAAATCAGATGAAGGATTTTATTATTTTTTTGTTTAGGTGTGCTCATTCGTATCCACTTTAAGTCTAGCCAGGCAATCACACTCGTGAGGTTGATTGAGCAGTTGTATCTGAGACAGACTTCACTCCAGTGTGATGATAACTAACCTCTCCTCTAGGCTTTACCATCACCTACTAATTAGTACAATCCATCTGACTACTGAAGTCAGAAGCAGTCAGGCTGCTTTTGTGCTTGGTGGGGACAATATGCTGACCTCCAGAGACATGGGACATTGATGGACAGAACCTTGGCTCTGGGGACCACTGGAAAAGCACCAGGTTTCCCCAAAGTTTTGGTCATGCTCCCTACTAAGAGCTTTTTATCATTGTCACTGACACCTACAGGTACCGTGCACCCCAAATAAAAGGAAAGCAAACACTTGAAAAGGGGAAACTTGAGGATCCATGTTAAATGGTCAATGCATAGGGAGCCCAACATATGAAACCAAACTGTTCTTCTTTTTGGATGTGATAATTCCATCTATTCGGACCACCCTGTCAGCATGTCAGATGTAAAATATTACACGTGGAATCATGAAAAATTGCCAACATCTCACCACCATCTTTTGATTAATGGTTAGCTCCTCAGAGATTGATTGGTTTGTTTGATTTAGTTACTTGGAGTGACTGATGGCTACTTTAAAAAATACTTAGCTTTAGAATTACACAACCTGAGATAATTTTCATAGGCCTTGTGTAGCCCCGTCCAGAATAATTGGACTTTATTGCCTTCCTCCCATGCATGAACTGACGTTCCCTGGAGAAGCAAAACAGATTCAGACATTGTTGCCTTAATATTTTCATGTAGATCAGCTGCCGTATTCATCGAGAGGCTCTGACCAGATGGCCAGCCAGCCTTGTAGTGACATTTCCCATTTCCCGTCTATTACTCACTGATGGAAAATAATGTGACGTGAACTCCCCATTTTGGGTAATATGTGGTTAGATCCTTGTCGTACCTGCACTGAAGATAAATGACTTATCATGCGATAATTTCATCCCTCTCTAGGGAGAAAATAGGAGAAACAACAGTTCCCCACATTTGGCAGGAGTAAGGAATCGTCACCGTTCAGGCATTCACCAGGATATCTCGATTTAATCTCCTAATTTCTTTTTTTCCTCTCATTGCTTATTTTCCTCTTACTTGGTGGGGAAGGGAACTTATTTCTGCTGCTTAAAACAATTAAGCTCAGGTTTTAGAAGGCATCCTCAGATGCCCGGATTTGGTCACAATACTGAGACGTCTCTTTTCTGGACACCAGTCTGATGCAGAGCTGAGGTAGCAGAAATTAGTGGTGGTGGTAGTTTAGTCTCTAAGTTGTGTCCAATGCTTTGTGACCCCATGGACTGTAGCTTAACAGGCGCCTCAGTCCATGGAGCTTCCCACACAAGGATACTGGAGTGGGTTGCCATTTCCTTCTCCAGAGGATCTTCCAGACTCAGGGATCAAACCTGGGTCTCCTGCATTGCAGGCAATTCTTTACTGACTGAGCCACCTGGGGAAAACTAGTGGAAAAAAAGTCCAACTTTATCATCTAGACTGACTCAAATGTGTCAGCAAATTTTTTTTTAAATGTTGTCAATATTGTAAGATTAGGCTTGGTTTTCAGTTTCTCTCATCTCACCCTAGGAGGTAAATTTATTTTAGCTATCACACCCTCTAATTATTGCTAAAGATGAGTAAGTAATAATGGCAGACTTGTTAATAAATAATGTACAATTAAAGGCAACATTTCTTCCATCTTTAACATGTGCCAAGCGGTGTGGTAAGAGAATTCCACACTTTGGTCATATAATCGTCACTGTTGCCCTTCGGGGTGAGCACTATTATTACCATCATTCTCCAGTTAAGGCAGGGAGGCTGGAGAGGAAACTAACCTGCCTGGGTCCACAGCTGAGTGGGATTTGAACCCATAAAAATGACTTCAGACTTTTAACCTCTGTGCATTGGTGAAGCCAAGTGCTAGGCAACTCTTCTTTCTTAATAGGCTAACATTCCCCTTTTTAGAAAGAAGGCAACCTAGTTACTTCCCAGTTTCTGTTCTTCCCACTGGGCTGCAGGTCTCATCTCAGCTGGTTTTCACTGGTGTGTGTGTGTGTGTGTGTGTGTGTGTGTGTGTGTGTGTGCGCGCGCACACGCATGCTCCATTGTGTCTAACTCTTTATGACCCAATACATTGTAGCCCACCAGGCACCTCTACCCATGAGGTTTCCCAGGCAAGAATACTGGAGTGGGTTGCCATGCCCTCCTACAGGGGATCTTCCTGACCCAGGGATCGAACCCGGGTCTCCCGAATTGCGGGCAGATCCTTTACCACTAGCGCCACCTGAGACGAAGGAGCTAGCCTGGGATTCGCTCCCCTTCTGTTGATCCTAAAGAATGTGGGTCCTCCGCGCTGACTATCTGTGCGGGAGCATCTGTCCTTTCCCTGTCCCAGAGACGTGTGATTCGTCCTGGGACCCAGGTTAGCTGCTGGCAAATTTTGCTCAGTGAAATAATCTGCATGTTGGAGATGGCGGAAGGTCTGGAAGTGGCAGAACGTTCTGGAAACGGCTTCTGCTCTCCTCCTCTCCCTCATTTCTACCACAGGCAGAATCTGCTCTGGAGTGAGCCTCACCTGGCCATAGCCCTCCATCCACTGAGGCCAAAGAGAACGTAAGCCAGGTGGTGGCTTAGAACAGCCTTTAGCAACAAAGCTCAAACGAAGAAGGTCACCTGCCTGCCTGGAGTTTATACCCCGTTAGTAACTCAAGCCTTTTACAAGCTCATTTGTATTCATCCAGACGGCTGTTTTGGCTAGAAGGAAATGCTTTCCCCTTACTAGAATTAGAAATAATTTGAGCAGAAAGCTCCAGGCAAGACACACAAATCATGTTTGAAAGGAAGTATCTTTTCATACAAAGAGTTTTCTTAAATGGAAAAAACCGAAAAACTCCCCAATCTGTTCTTCTGTCTATTAAGTGGTTTCTAACTCAGAACGCACAGCTGGCTTTGTTTCCTCATCTCATTCCCATCATTTGAAAACTTCAAATCTTATCCCACATATATGACCCTGTAATCACAGTCTTCCTTGGTAACTTGCAGGAGGTTCTGAGGAATAAACAGCTAGGGGGATTTTAAAAAAGATTTCCCCTTATCTTTTATTTGCATTTGTTGATGTTAAAAAATAGCATTCACCTGCTATATGAGATCTAGACATTTTCCCATACTATTTCTCTCATTTCTTATTTATGTTTCTTAGTCTAAAAAATTAGCACTACCTGACTTCCCAGGCGGCTCAGTGGTACAGAATCCTCCTGCAATGCAGATGTGGATTTGATCCCTGGGTGTGGAAGATCCCCTGGAGAAGGAAATGGCAACCCACTCCAGTATTCTTGCTTGGAGAATCCCAAGGACAGAGGAGCCTGGTGGGCTACAGCCCATGGGGTTGCAAAGAGTCGGACATGACTGAGCACGCACATGCGCAGAAGGCACAGATGTTTGACACACTTTATGCAGAGAAAATACTGCTACACGCTCGGATATTATGTTAGTGTCAGAGAAATGCCCGCTAACTGTCCCCTTCCCATGGACCCAGCCTCTTAGGTACCGGAGGGCACGACTTCCAGGGAGGCGGGTTTTGATGGGAAGATTTAAAAGATTTGCACTACCACTGTCAGTTTACACAGCACCGTGCGTCTCAGTTAAAGAGTAAGTCTTTGCATCAGGGTTTGACAAACCGTGACAGCATATTAAAAAGCAGAGACAAAGGACCTTTGCTGACAAAGGTCCGTCTAGTCAAAGCTATGGTGTTTCCAGTAGTCATGTATGGATGTGAGAGCTGGACTATAGAGAAAGCTGAGCGCCGAAGAATTGATGCTTTTGAACCGTGGTGTTGGAGAAGACTCTTGAGAGTCCCTTGGACTGCAAGGAGATCCAACTAGTGCATCTTAAAGGAAATCAACCCTGACTATTCATTGGAAGGACTGATGTTGTAGCTGAAGCTCCAATACTTTGGCCACCTGATGCAAAGAACTGACTCATTGGAAAAGACCCTGATGCTGGGAAAGATTGAAGGCAGGAGGAAAAGGGGATGACAGAGGATGAGATGGCTGGATGGCATCACTGACTTGATGAACATGAGATTGAGCAAACTGCAGGAGATGGTGATGGACAGGGAAGCCTAGTGTGCTGCAGTCCATCGGGTCGCAGAGTCAGACACAACGGAGCAACTGAACAGCCACAATCAAGTTTTTGCTCAAAGGCAGGTTTGGGAGGGATGTGGAATACATATATTTTTAATAAAAATAAAACCCCTCATAGATAGAGTGGGGTTTATTTTGAACAGGAGCAGAAGTGGGGACTGGTTTGTGGATTCCATTTCAGCCACAGATAGCCTCGAGTCTCCCTAATGAGAGAGAGTGGGGGTCTCTGAGGGGACCATCCCCACTCGCGGAGGAGTCTGTGGCAATCTCGCCTTCTCCCTCCCTCAACTGATGGGGCAGTCTCTGCCGATGAGCTCACGTGCTGCACCTCTGGCAGGCCAGTCCACCTTCATCAGCACCTACTGTGTGCCAGAGGGCTTCCCTGGTGGCTCAGCGGTAAAGAACCCACCTGCCAATGCAGGAGACATAAGAGACGCAGGTTCCACCCCTGGGTGGGGAAGTTGTGTCCCAAAGTCGTGTCCAACTCTTTGCAACCCTATGGACTGCAGCCCACCAGGCTCCTCTGTCCAAGGGTTAGGCTTCCCTGGTGGCTCAGATGGTAAAGAATCTGCCTGCAGTGTAGGAGACCCGGGTTCGATCCCTGGGTCAGGAAGATCCCCTGGAGAAGGGAATACCCACTCCAGTATTCTTGCCTGGAAAATCCCATGGCCAGAGGAGCCTAGTGGGCGGTGGTCCATGGGGTCACAAAGAGTCAGAGGGTTAGGGTTAGGTTAATTATGTTCATAATTAAGGGAAGTCCATGTGATGATAAAAACGTAAGTAAGCAAAATCCAAGTGTAGGTGTAGATAACAAAGCGTAGATGACAGAAAGAGGGAGTGAGGAATTCTGACAGGTGGGCGGGCAGGGAGAGTCCCCAGCATGGCTGACAGGGCTTATGAAGGAGGAACAGGTACACAGGGCACGCTCTTTCAAACAGTGGGAGGAGGTTTTGTTTTTTAACATTTTTTTTTTAATGTAGACCACTTTTAAGTCTTTATTTAATTTTGTTACCACAGTTTTTCTTCTTTTTTTAAAAAGATAATTTTTAAAATTTCTTTTTGGCTGCACTGGCTTTTGGGCTCTGCATGGACTTTTCTGTAACTGCAATCAGCGGGGGCTGCTCTTCCCTGGGGTCCAGGGGCTTCTCATTGCAGGGGCTTCTCTTGTTGCCGAGCACCAGCCCTAGGGCGCTGGGGCTTCCGCAGTTGTGGCATGTGGGCTGAGTAGCTCCCAGGCTTACTTGCTTCGTGGGATCTTCCTGGATCAAGGATCAAACCTGAGTCTTCTGCATTGGTAGGTGGTTTCCTTACCACTGAGCCACCGGGGAAGCCCCCACAATATTGCTTCGGCTTTATGTTTTGTTTTTTTTGGCCACAGTTCAGTCACTCAGTCGTGTTTGACTCTCTGCGACCCCATGAATCGCAGCACGCCAGGCCTCCCTGTCCATCACCAACTCCCGAAGCTCACTCAGACTCGCGTCCATCGAGTCAGTGATGCCATCCAGCCATCTCATCCTCGGTCGTCCCCTTCTCCTCCTGCCCCCAAGCCCTCCCAGCATCAGAGTCTTTTCCAATGAGTCAACTCTTCGCATGAGGTAGCCAAAGTACTGGAGTTTCAGCTTTAGCATCATTCCTTCCAAAGAAATCCCAGGGTTGATCTCCTTTAGAATGGACTGGTTGGATCTCCTTGCAGTCCAAGGGACTCTCAAGAGTCTTCTCCAACACCACAGTTCAAAAGCATTAATTCTTTGGCGCTCAGCCTTCTTCACAGTCCAACTCTCACATCCATACATGACCACAGGAAAAACCATAGCCTTGACTAGACGGACCTCAGTCAGCGAAGTAATGTCTCTGCTTTTGAATATACTACCTAGGTTGGTCATAACTTTTCTTCCAAGGAGTAAACATCTTTTAATTTCATGGCTGCAGTCACCATCTGCAGTGATTTTGGAGCCCAAAAACATAACGTCTGACACTGTTTCCACTGTTTCCCCATCTATTTCCCATGAAGTGATGGGACCGGATGCCATGATCTTCATTTTCTGAATGTTCAGCTTTAGGTCAACTTTTTCACTCTCCAATTTCACTTTCATCAAGAGGCTTTTTAGTTCCTCTTCACTTTCTGCCATAAGGATGGTGTCATCTGCATATCTGAGGTTATTGATATTTCTCCCAGCAATCTTGATTCCAGCCTATGTTTCTTCCAGTCCAGCGTTTCTCATGATGTACTCTGCATATAAGTTAAATAAGCAGGGTGACAATAGACAGCCTTGACATACTCCTTTTCCTATTTGGAACCAGTCTGTTGTTCCATGTCCAGTTCTAACTGCTGCTTCCTGACCTGAATACAGATTTCTCAAGAAGCAGGTCAGGTGGTCTGGTATTCCCATCTCTTGAAGACTTTTCCACAGTTTATTGTGATCCACACAGTCAAAGGCTTTGGCATAGTCAATAAAGCAGAAATAGATGTTTTTTTGGAACTCTCTTGCTTTTTCCATGATCCAGAGGATGCTGGCAATTTGATCTCTGGTTCCTCTGCCTTTTCGAAAACCAGCTTGAACATCAGGAAGTTCACGGTTCACGTATTGCTGAAGCCTGGCTTGGAGAATTTTGAGCATTACTTTACTAGCATGTGAGATGAGTGCAATTGTGCGGTAGTTTGAGCATTCTTTGGCATTCCGTTTCTTTGGAATTGGAATGAAAACTGACCTTTTCCAGTCCTGTGGCTACTGCTGAGTTTTCCAAATTTGCTGGCATATTGAGTGCAGCACTTTCACAGCATCATCTTTCAGGATTTGAAACAGCTCCACTGGAATTCCATCACCTCCACTAGCTTTGTTCGTAGCGATGCTTTCCAAGGCCCACTTGACTTCACATTCCAGGATGTCTGCCTCTAGATTAGTGATCACACCATCATGATTATCTGGGTCGTGAAGATCTTTTTTGTACAGTTCTTCTGTGTATTCTTGCCACCTCTTCTTAATATCTTCTGCTTCTGTTAGGTCCATACCATTCTGTCCTTTATTGAGCCCATCTTTGCATGAAATGTTCCCTTAGTATCTCTAATTTTCTTAAAGAGATCTCGAGTCTTTCCCATCCTGTTCTTTTCCTCTATTTTTTGCATTGATCACTGAAGAAGGCTTTCTTATCTCTTCTTGCTATTGCCAAGAAAATGCACTGGTCATAGCAAACACCCTCTTCCAACAAAACAAGAGAAGACTCTACACATGGACATCACCAGATGGTCAACACCAAAATCAGATTGATTATATTCTTTGTAGCCAAAGAAGGAGAAGCTCTATACAGTCAACAAAAACAAGACTGGGAGCTGACTGTGGCTCAGATCATGAACTCCTTATTACCAAATTCAGACTCAAGTTGAAGAAAGTAGGGAAAACCACTAGACCATTCAGGTATGACCTAAATCAAATCCCTTATGATTATATAGTGGAAGTGAGAAATAGATTTAAGGGACTAGATCTGATAGATAGAGTGCCTGATGAACTATGGAATGAGGTTCGTGACATTGTACAGGAGACAAGGATCAAGACCATCCCCATGGAAAAGAAATGGAAAAAAGCAAAATAGCTGTCTGGGGAGGCCTTACAAATAGCTGTGAAAAGAAGAGAGGCAAAAAGCAAAGGAGAAAAGGAAAGATATAAGCATCTGAATGCAGAGTTCCAGAGAATAGCAAGAAGAGATAAGAAAGCCTTCTTCAGCGATCAATGCAAAGACACAGAGTAAAAGAACAAATGGACAAATGGGATCTAATTAAAATTAAAAGCTTCTGCACAACAAAGGAAACTATAAGCAAGGTGAAAAGACAGCCTGCGGAAGGGGAGAAAATAATAGCAAATGAAGCAACTGACAAACAACTAATCTCAAAAATATACAAGCAACTTATGCAGCTCAATTCCAGAAAAATAAACGACCCAATCAAAAACTGGGCCAAAGAACTAAATAGACATTTCTCCAAAGAAGACATACAGATGGCTAACAAACACATGAAAAGATGCTCAACATCACTCATTATTAGAGAAATGCAAATCAAAACCACAATGAGGTACCACTTCACACCAGTCAGAATGGCTGCGATCCAAAAATCTGCAAGCAATAAATGCTGGAGAGGGTGTGGAGAAAAGGGAACCCTCCTACACTGTTGGTGGGAATGCAAACTAGTACAGCCACTATGGAGAACAGTGTGGAGTTCCTTAAAAAATTGCAAATAGAACTACCGTATGACCCAGCAATCCCACTTCTGGGCATACACACCGAGGAAACCAGAATTGAAAGAGACACATGTACCCCAATGTTCATCGCAGCACTGTTTATAATAGCCAGGACATGGAAACAACCTAGATGTCCATCAGCAGATGAATGGATAAGAAAGCTGTGGTACATATACACAATGGAGTATTACTCAGCCGTTAAAAAGAATTCATTTGAATCAGTTCTGATGAGATGGACGAAACTGGAGCCAATTATACAGAGTGAAGTAAGCCAGAAAGAAAAACACCAATACAGTATACTAACACATATATATGGAATTTAGGAAGATGGCAATGACGACCCTGTATGCAAGACAGGAAAAAAGACACAGATGTGTATAACGGACTTTTGGACTCAGAGGGAGAGGGAGAGGGAGAGGGTGGGATGATTTGGTAGAATGGGAATTCTAACATGTATACTGTCATGTAAGAATTGAATCGCCAGTCCATGTCTGACGTAGGGTGCAGCATGCTTGGGGCTGGTGCAAGGGGATGACCCAGAGAGATGTTGTGGGGAGGGAGGTGGGAGGGGGGTTCATGTTTGGGAACGCATGTAAGAATTAAAGACTTTAAAATTTAAAAAATAAAAAAATAAAAATAAATAAAATAAAAGCAGATTTTAAACCAAAAAAAAAAAAAAAAAAAGAACAAATGGGAAAGACTCGAGATCTCTTCAAGAAAATTAGAGATACCAAGGGAACATTTCATGCAAACATTTTTTTGGCCACGAGGCATGTGAAAGCTCAGCTCTCTGAGCAGGGATGTGACCCCACCCCGACTGGCAGGCAAAGTCTTACCCACTGGACTGCCAGAGAAGTCCCTATGCCTTATTAGATGCTCCCAGTGGAGTCCAGGAAGGGCAGATGGGCAACCAGAGCAAACCTTCCAACAACCCACATAAAGGAATTAGGGCTAAGTTAATTCAAATGAACATGGATCCCTAAGATAGGCTGTTGAGTGAAAAATCAAGATGTGAAACAAGCTACATAAAAAAGAAATGCTAAAAACAATACTATATGTATTTTAGAGGCATACATGAGAGCCTGTGTCTGTGAATGCATTTTTCAAAGATCTCTATTATGTGTGCATCCCAAACCAATAACAGTCTCTGGGAGGAGCAGGAAGGAATTAGGATTAGGGGTGAGGGGCTCTGAGTGGACTGCAGGTTCCTTCTATATTGGTTGTTTTCTTTATAATTAGGAGAATATATTCTGTATTACCTACATAATTAGAATATATTTTAAAAATTAAATCAATAATCTGTTTACTTTTCATTATAACACACAGCACTCAAGGATATTAAGGATATTACACTATGTCCATCTATGCTAGGTATTTCTAAATGGATTCTTAAAAAAAAAAAAAAACAGAATTACTGATCCTTAAAAGGTATAGAGTTCACAGAGTCTAATTCCCTTCTTTCACACATGAGGAAATGTGGGCTTCTTGGGGTCTCTTTATTTATAAGCACAGGAAGAAATATGTAAAACAATTCATGGGAAAGTCATTGTTGCCTTTAAGTTTTCGAGGCAGCTAAGAAAACTACATTAAAATGCTATTTTTTCCACAAAAATTCATTTGCTCAGCCACAAGAGCCATTTTCTCTGAAAAGGGGTGCTCAATGGCAAAGCTTGAGTGTTAATATAGTCTAAGTTGGGATGGGAGTGAAACAGGTTAACTTCTGCCCAGAAACCACCACGGGACCTTGACATAAGCTAACCTCAGTGTCCCCATTCCAGCACCAGGGATTTCCTGCACCCTCAGAAAATACTACTCCACTGACAACAAGATTGGGTCGGTGGGGGTGGTGGGGGACTTTTATCTGTGAGCTAGAAAGTTAGCCTTAAAAGTATGTGCTTCAAACTGATTTCAAAAGTGTCTAATCTAAGCCTTGCATTTTGGTGGGGTTGAAAAACACAAGGGCTTCTCTAGAGATTTCGGTGAGAAAGACAAGTCGGTATTCGGACTAAAGAAAATATTTAAGTTATGATCAGAAATATATTTGTCTAGAAATAAAAAGGGGTTCTCCCCCCACCCTTAAATAGTCACAGCTGGCTCTCTGACCATATCAAGTTACCAGGCTGCTCGATGACTCAACTGCCCCATCTGCGTTGGTGATTGACACAATGTATTCAGGGCTAGGGAACCTGGAGTCAGGACACCCCTGTTTGATGAAGGTTTATTTTACCAGCATAGAGACTCGCACAGTTAACATCTGTGCTGCTGCTCCTGAAATTCCGAGCCATAAAACAAGTAAATTCAGCATGGTCTAAAGTTCCCTGGCATAGCAACCAACTGTCCAGAGAACACACCGAGGGGGCTGCTTGGTAATGGAGCAGGATTTATCTCAAGCAGGACTGGACATCTGGCGGCATCTTTCCCGAGCAAGAGTGTGGGAAGAAGGAAGCTGGGACGGCAGAGGCCAGCTGGACAGAGGGCCGGGGAGGGGTCTGCTCTTTGCCCTGCGGTCGGGACACTCCCCGCGCTGCTCACCTCTTAGGTTCCAGGCTGTTGAGATGGGGAACGCCACACTCAACCCCAGGAATCAAGGCTGTATTTAAAGATGCTTACAACTGTGGACTCAGCTCTGTGTCCAACCTGGTGGGGAGAGTTCAGTAAGGCACGCCTGTCTCTGAGTATCACAGAGTCTTTAAAAGTGATGGTTCCATAGACACTGAACCTTCATGGGAAAATACTGACGATCAGACTAAACCCGAGACAAACAGCAAAAGAAACCAGGGTAGCACTGATACTATGGTAATAAATTAGTGAGACCTGACACGCAGCCCAGGACCAGAGGTGAACGCAGAGAAAGAGGAGTCATTCAGCTTATTGGGGTGAAGTGTTCCTTTCCAAAAGCTTTTCTATTCTATTAATGGAAATGCATCATTTAATTATAGTATATGATTGGAAGCTATAGGGATGAAAATGCATCCTCTAAAGACACGATCTCCTCTTTTCAGGAATCCTAGAGTCCTGGAGGAGGCATGGAAGTCACACAGGACTACAACACCAGGTTAGCCGCTGAGACGGGTTATGATAGAAACACAGGACAACCCCTCGGGGGAGCGAGAGCGAGAATCATGAACTTGAAAGTGCTCTGACAGGTACAGGACGGTGAAAACATGTGCCTTTCGGACAGTTTGTAGGACCACATCTTCCGGTGTGATACCCGGAGACCTTTGAGGTCACCCTCACATCTGAACACATTGTGCGTTCACTGCAAGTGTGTTAGAGAGAGACAGGGGTGATGCAATCACAGAGCTCTCCCAGCAAGACGACCCCCAGCCTCCTTTCCGGCCACGTGCAGGCCTGGCCACACCTGCCCAAAGCCCCCCACCAGAAGCAGGCAGCGTCTGATTTACCTGCCATCGCCAGCCTCAGTGTCCCTTCTTCACGATGCCACCGGCTCTGGGTTCCTTCATGCTACGGCTCGTGTCCTTGCCCATCCCCCAACACTTACACGGCAGTAACGGGACGCGACTTTAGACGCGCTGGCTCCACCTCGCCAAGTCCCAGCGAGAGGAAAGGCCAATATTTTCCACCCCGCCCCCCAGGACAGCAGAAGGAACCATCCGAAGCCAGGAAGTGTAGCAGGAAGCCATGATCTTACTATATAATTAGAGCCACAGAAGTATGATTTATGTAGGATGAAAAGGAGGGGTGAAACTATAGACTACCCAAAAACAGAGCAGCAGTTAATTAAATGGCAGGACATCCATTCAATGGAAAATCACTTATCTGCTGTATTTATAAAAAAACATATCTGTAAGGACAATATGGTAATGGAAAAGGGCACAGGACACAAAATTAAGAGAGAAAGCTATGTGTAAAATTGAATATAGGTTACGACTGGAAATATACAGAATCTTTTTAAAGGCTTTAAAGGAATAAAAATTTAGATGTGCTTACACATAGATGCTGAAATATAAATACATGTATAATCACACATTGTATTGTCAAAGAGAATTAACAGGTGCAGTGACAGAGAGCAGAGGGTCTTTCTCTGAGCAGACTGATTATTCAGAAGTGGCAGAATCATGGGGGATTTTTTTCTCTATTGCCCCCCGTTTTTACAACGTTGTATATAACACGTAATTGCAAAATTATCCTCTGAGAGAGCATGCATTTTGTTTTCTGGCAGACTACTTTCCAGAGTTCAAACAGACAAACTACATCTTGCAGCTCACTCATCCTGGTGGCCTGCCTGGAGGCGAAGGCAGGATGGCACCAAGGGACCCAGACTTCCCTCCTCGAGGAGAACAAAGAACCCATCCTCTCTGCTACACCTTCTCTAAACATTTTCCTGGGGAGGGAGGGAAGAAGCACAGCTGTGCTGTTCAGAGTTCTGGTTTGACCCTTATGCAGAAAGAAAAAAATACATATCAGAAAATCTTGACAGAGGTTGTAAAGTCAGCTGGGGCCACCTCTGGGCACAGATTCTCAGATTGGGGGCTGTCCTTCTTGGGGAACCCATGGCTTGGCTTTCTGCTTCATCCCAGAGGGCCAGCCTGGCACTTGCTTGGTGTCTGTCCTCGGGGTCCAGCTGGGATCGAGCATCCAGCTGAGACCCGCCTGGTCCTGAGGACAGGTCCCAGAGCGGCCAGAGTGGAGAACTGCGTACAAGAGGCAGGGCCGGGCAGCCCACCCACCCCCGAGGCCTGCCAGCTCTCTGCTGTATCGGGTTAGATGCCCAAGTCAACTTACTTAAAAACGACTTGTCGGGGGGCGGGGGGCTTCCCTGGTGGCTCACAGGGAAAGAATCTCCCTGCCAGTGCAGGAGACGTGAATTCGATCCCTGATGGGAGGAAGATCCGCAAGCGGCGGAGCAACTAAGCCCGTTGCTGCTGCTGCTGCTAAGTCGCTTCAGTCGTGTCCGTCTCTGTGCGACCCCACGGATAGCAGCCCACCCGGCTCCTCTGTCCATTCTCTAGGCACGAATGCTGGAGTGGGCTGCCATTTCCTTCTCCGACAAAGCCCGTGCGCCACAACTATTGGGTCTGTGCTCCAGGGCCCGTGCTCGGTAGCAAGAGAAGCCTCCACAATGAGAAGCCCACGCACCACCATCAGAAAGTAGCCCCTGCTCACCGCAACGAGAAACCCCGTGCGGCAAGGAAGACCCAGCACAGCCAGAAATAAACAAAATTATTATTATTTTTTAAATGACTTGGGACTTCCCCAGCAGCCCAGTGGTTAAGAATGTAAGCTCCCGATGCAAGGGGCACAGGTTTGGTTCCTGGCCGGGGCACTAAGATCCCGCATACCACTCAGTAGAGCCAAAAAAAGAAAAATGACTTCACTGTGTTGCATTTTAATGTTATATCCCTGACGGTGACTTCCGGAGAAGCAGCACCATGAAGAATGTCCCTGAATCATTTTATGAAGCTATTAAAGAAGCTGCTCATGACTTTGCTTGATGTCATTTGTCTAAGGATCTATGAGGCAGATTATTTTTTATCAATGAGTGTAAGACTGTTTCCTGTGGATGATTTTTAAATTTTTTTTTTCATTTGCGCTTTGGGAGCTCTAAACTCAAAGTTAAACCTCACGTCTCATCACACTAACAACACTAACATACATTTATGATATATTTGCTCCCTCCTTCCCCTCCACCATCTTTCTACATGTTAAAAATATTTTCTCTTTTCTTCAACAGACTACTTCATTGTAAACGGCCTTAAATTCTTTCTAGGAAGAGACGGTTTATAAATAAACCTGCATAGCACCATATCTTGAGGAAATTGTCTACTGGCAGAGGCCCAGCTTGATACATTAAACAAGGTTGTTAACATTGCTTAAGCAAAAGCAAATCCACAGCCAGGACAAATCCAGAACATGGCTTTCTATACAATAACTAGACCGGGCAGTTCACAAACCAAAGCCGCAACAAAAGAGGCTGAGAGACTGCTCTAGATTGAAAGAGACAAAGGCACGCAGCACCAACATGCTGACCTTTGATTGGATCCTGGTTCAAGCTATAAAAGACATTTTTGATGCAACTGGGAAAATTTAAATATGAATTGGATAGCTGTTGTTGTTCAGTAAACCCAGTCGTGTCCCACTCTTTGCAACCCCATGGACTACAGCACTCCAGGCTCCCCTGGCCTTCACCATCTCCCAGAATCTGCTCAAACCCATGTCCATCGAGTCGATGATGCCAGCCAACCATCTCATCCTCTGTCATCCCCTTCTCCTCCTGCCTTTAAGCTTTTCCAGCATCCGGGTCTTTTGCAAATGAGCCGGCTCTTCACATCAGGTGGCCACAGACTTGGATAGTAGATGACGTTAATTTTTACAGGTGTGCTAACGGTATAGTGGATATATAGGAGAAAGTTTTTCAAAGAGAGAGATATTTATTGTGAAGTGTCATGACTGTTTACAATTCACTTTTAAATAAGAAAATGAAACAAAAACGTACGTGAGTGTCTGTGTGTGTGTAGTACTCAGAGAGAGAACAAATATGGCAAAATGCAAACAACTGCTAGATCCAGGCAGACAGTTGTTCATTGTAATAATTCCCAGATCTTTACCGTGTGTTAGAAATTTTTCACAACAGGTTGGGCAGAGGTGTGCAGAAGTCCACTTCCAGATCAATCAAAGATGTTTTAAATCTGACGACAAATCATTTTCTAGAACCCTGAGTGTACCCCAAACACAAACAATTAGGGCAAACATTAGCAGGGGTCAAGGAACAGTCATGAACTTAGCAAGAGAAAAGGAAAACAGCCACCACCACAATTTCACCCTTGCCACAGCATGGAGGACAGGTCGCGGGACGCTTGGGTGGTCCAACAAGACACAGGCATCAGAATCAGGATGCGACAGAGCCAAACAAGTCACTTCTATTAAAACCTACTTATCTCCATAGTCTGCATGGACAGATTTATTCCACATATGCAACCCAGCCAGTAGCAAGACATTCATGGCCCTCTGTCTAGAATTGTGGAGATCACTCAAGCCCAAATATGGGCAGTTATAGAAGCAGGAGGAAGCCCCTGTCACCTGGCCACCAGCACTGCTTCCAAGGCTGCTAAAGTTTCAGTTGTGTCCCTTTCATTTGCAGCCCCGCCCCACCATGGGGAGGGTGCTGACCCATGAAATTTTCTGACCCAAGCCTTTAACCACGGATTCAGAGCTGACATCTTACACTGATTCCACTGATTCCAACCGGAGAGGCTCTGCTGCTAGCCATATCAGTTTAAGGAATGCTGAGAATGAGCTCCGAATTATGCGTTCATCTGTTCAAGAGCATCTGCTCAGTACCTACTACGTGCCAGACACTGTACCAGATGAGAACATGCCCTTGTGAATAAATCAGATGAGGTTCTTGTATTCACGGTATCTAAGATCTAATGGGAAAAAAATCAAGGCTATGATTTTTTCAGTGGTAATGTATGGATGTGAAAGTTGGACTGTGAAGAAAGCTGAGCACCGATGAATTGATGCTTTTGAACTGTGGTGTTGGAGAAGACTCTTGAGAGTCCCTTGGACTGCAAGGAGATCCAACCAATCGATTCTAAAGGAGATCAGTCCTGGGTGTTCTTTGGAAGCACTGATGCTAAAGCTGAAACTCCAATACTTTGGCCATCTAATGCGAAGAGTTGACTCATTGGAAAAGACTTTGATGCTGGGAGGGCTTGGGGGCAGGAGGAGAAAGGGACGACAGAGGATGAGATGGTTGGATGGCATCACTGACTCGATGGATGTGAGTCTGAGTGAACTCTGGGAGCTGGTGATGGACAGGGAGACCTGGCGTGCTGCAGTTCACGGGGTGCAGTTCACGACTGAGCGACTGAACTGAACTGAGCTGAAGATCTAGTGACGAACATAAGCCATGAAACAAGCAAACAAATGTGTGTTTATATGTATACATAAAAATACATTGTTGTTCAGTTGCTCAGTCGTGTCCAACTCTTTTGAGACCCCACGGACTGCAGCCCTCCAGGCTCCTCTGTCAGTGGGATTTCCCAAGAAAGAATCCTGGAGCGGGTTGCCATTTCTTTCTCCAGGGGATCTTCCTGAGGCAGGGATTGAACCCGCATCTCCTGCACTGCAAACAAATTCTCTACCACTGAGCCACCAGGACCCCTCTGGGTGCTTATACATATACATGAAAATGTATCTGAATACAAATTGATTTGTCCTCCAAAGGAAATACATGGGGTCCAGTTGAATGATGGATTTACCTTTCCTGCTGACTTCAGACACTGGGTAGCCTCACCCCCTGAAATCACGTCCCTTTCTGCCGTGAATGAGGGGGCAGTGGGAGACGGAGAGGGGCAGGTCCAAGAAGGTATCTCTGAGGAAGCGACTTGAAGTCAAGTCCTAGAGGAGGGGCAGGAGGGACTCAGTGCTGGTGAGAGCTGGGGGAGGAGGGTACCAGGTGAGGCAGGCCCATGAGGTGGGCCAGGCTGGGTGGAGGAGAACGACCCAAGATGCACCTGGGGAGATGACATCAGGTCAGACTTTGTAGGTGGTTATAAACAGCTCTGCATTTACTCAAAGTGGATGCCGGGCCATTGAATCATTCAAAGCAGCGGATGGACATGATGTGACTTAGATTTTAAAACGCTATCCTGCGGCAAGTTGACTGCAAGGTGGGGAAAGAGGGTAAGCTATTGCTGTAGTTCAGGTGAGACGTGTTCTAAAGCATGTCCACTAGGACATGGAGTAGGAGAGACGTGGATAGCACTGACCAGCTTTGCTAATGGGCTGCAAAAAGAAGGGACACAGGGTGGCTTCTAGATTTCTGGTTCAGCCAAATGCTGGGGCCAGTTGAGGACAGAGAGACAACTCAGAGTGAACAAACTGGTGTAAAGAACATAAGCGAACAGTTTAGACAGAGTTTTTCATCTTCTGAAGAATACCTCCTCTCTTGTGGTCAGTCAGTAATCAGTCCGGTACTTGTGAAGGGTTCACTATGCCTCCAGCTCTTCACGTTTACCTTGACCATCTACTTACTCAAAGATGATTTGACAGGACATTCATTAAAAGTCACAGGTACAAAAAAAAAAAAACTATTGAAAAGAGATGTGCGTGTATGTGCGCATGCGTGCCTGTGTAGAAGTAGAAGACCCAAATAACAAAAGGGTGGAAATAAGCGTGTGTGTGTGCTCAGGTGCTCAATTATGTCTGACTCTTTGTGACCCCCATGGACTGTAGTCTGCCAGGCTCCTCTGTCGATGGAATTTCCCAGGCAAGAATACTGGAATGGGTTCTCATTTCCTATTCCAGGAGAATCTTCCTGACCCAGGGATCAAACCCACATCTGAGTCTTAATTCTAAAAGAAGCTGTAATGCTTGCAAGCACAAAACTTAGCTCTGAGCTTCCCAGAAGCCACAGGAAAAAGGGACATGTGAGTTTTGTGGAAGTGGAAGTGAAGTCACTCAGTTGTGTCCAACTCTTTGCGACCCCGTGGACTGTAGCCTACCAGACTCCTCCGTCCATAGGATTTTCCAGGCAAGAATACTAGAGTGGATTGCCATTTCCTTCTCCAGGGGATCTTCCCGACCCAGGGATTGAACCGGGGTCTCCCACACTGTATGCAGATGCTTTACTGTCTGAGCCACCAGGGAAGTCTCAAGTTTTGTAGTTATCATTGTCTAATAACAGGAAGCATGTTGGTTTAGGTGGAGAAATAAAGCTATGCTTACTCTCTACTTTGAAAGCATTTTTTATCACAACATAGCTTGTCTAGGGGCCAGTGATCAATATGGCAAAAGGTTTTGTCAATAACAGTTTAATACAAAAGCCTTCTATATAAAACCTAAAAAAGAAGCCCAAATGCCCAGCAGAATGGACCCATAGGAGGTACTGGTCAAGGGCACAGGTCCTAGGTTTTGTTTTTAATAGTCATTGTGATCTTGGTATCCACTGATTTACCTACAGTTGCTTTTGTCTTAGGATGTGGATCCTTTCTGAGCCTCTCTCTGAAGGTGTGTGTATGTGCGTGGACCTTTTGAGAGTTAGTTGTAGACTTTCTAAGACTTTTTAAAGCAAACTTTACTTGGCGTTGCTGGGTCTTGGTTGCTGCCCAAGAAGAAACCAACTAGAAACTTGGTTTCTCTAGTTGTGGCGGGTGGGGGAGACTCTAGTTGCCCTGCAAAGAAAGGCTCCTCTCTGGGGTGGTTTCTCTGGTTGCAGAGCACCCGCTCTAGGGTTCGTGGGCTTCAGCAATTGTGGCTAACTGGCGGCTTAGTTGCTTCCAGGCATGTGGAATCTTCCCAGACCAGGGATCGAACAGGTGTACTCCGCACTGGCAGGCAAGTTCTTGAACCACTGGACGGGCCAGAAGCCGCTCTAAGACGTTTTGATGAACCTCCCAGGCTCCCAGCCGCCCCCCTCACCCCCTCCCCGACTCTGGCCAGAAAAATTCTGCCTTGACTTGCTTTGAGAGAGCAAGCATCAGATAACAGTTTCCAAACCTCGTCCGTGTCACCAGGGAAATAAACACAGCTGAACTCCCTTTCTGTTCTCTGCCCAGCTGACGCCCCTGAGACAGCCGGGAGCCCCCTCTTACATCACAGCCTTCTTCTCAGGGGACCCTGGGGCCCTGTGAGCTCCGTGGGGCCAGCCTGAATCAGAGTCCGCTCTAAATGTCCTGAGGCTGGGAGAGAGACACCCCCACACCCCGGCTGGGAGAGAGACATCCCCACACCCCGGCTGAGTGCCCGCCCCTGCACCGCACCGCGAACTCACCCTTCCCGGGGAGCTTCACCCCGGCTCATGGCCCTGCAGGGGTCTGCAGCTGGGGTCCAGGGCACCCCGTTCCCTCCTGGGAAGCGACCCTGAGTCCCGGGCAGCCCCAGAGCGAGGGCCCCCAGTGGCCCGCGGGTGGCCCTGCACGTGGGCAGCGCGGGATGAATAATTGACTAATGCAGGCGGCGGAGTGGAATTACCACCGCGGTGCGTCCAGCGCAGCCCACGCGCCCGCTGGGCGGCCGGCCGTCGCTGCCGCCGCCTCTGGAACACGGCTGCCTTTCCAAGACGCCCTTGCCAGTTCGGCAAGCGCACGGCCTTTTACTGGGAACACATTTGCATACTGCATTTCAGGGTCAAAGGTGTGCGCATAGCTTGGAGGATTAATGAGCGCAACCTGGCGGGGGGCCGGGGGTGGTGGTGAAAACGCACCCCTCGCCCATCCCGAGGGAGGGCCGAGGGCCTGGGGCTGCCCTCTGGGGTGGAGGGAGCCCCAGCTTCCAAACTGAGGCGCTCAGAGAGCCCCCAGCTGCTCCACTATTCTCTGCCTTTTCTTCATTCATGTTTTTTCCCCCAACAGATAATTCACTGAGCATCTCCTAGGCGCCAGGGGTGCGTTGGGAGTTGGGGGAGGATACAGCCTGGAACCAAACAAGCCGCTGCTTTTTTGGAGCCTGCATTTGGTGGGGAGGGGAGACAGACAGACAGTAAAGAAATAACATAGTTGGAGGGGGCGGGGTGGGGAGGGGAAGAGGGCGGGGGACGGAAAGAGCAATTATCCAGAAAGGGCAAGGAGAGCGATGGGAAGTTATTCAAGAATGCTGAAAAGAAGCTTCTCTCTGGCTATTCTTAGATTCGCAGTCGTGTAACAACTATATTATTATTTGCTAATAGGGCTTACTACAGTGTAAGTGCTTTAGCATTTTTGCTTTATGTAATTCTCACACATTCTAATGACACGGATCTCTGTGCCTCTTTACAAAAGAGGAAATTGAGGTAGTGCATCCCAAGGGCACTTAATAACTAGTGGGTGATCAAACCTTGAACCCAGACTGTTGTCTTTAGGGTCCCACTCTGAAACGCTGTGAAGTTTATACATATGTTTCCCACTCCTTCCCAGATGTGTGATAACCTCATATGCATGAAAGCATTTTGGAAAGTCAAGCCCCCCTCCTCCACATTACATGATATGTCTCTCGTTCTTGTCTGTTTCTATCGGATTCCTAAAGAGGGCAAGAAAGCACATGATAATTGGGACCTGAATCGCCCAAGGGTCCCCAAGCTGCCAGCAGACAGGGGGTGAGTGTCTCCAATTCTGCCTGCTATACGGAGCTGTGGCTGTGAGGCTAGCAGCCAGGGCACCCTATGGGTGACACTCGAGAAGACAGCGGTCACAGGAGCTCCTGGCTCCTGCCAACCAAGTTTGCATTACAAGGGTGCTGCCTACCAGCCTAGTGGGTGGCAGGTGCCCTCTAGGAACCAGTGGGAGACGAGCAGGACCACAACCCAGGTCAGATCCTTGCCCTGGGTCCCTCTTGCCACCATCCACCCCTATTCAGGAGACGGGCAGCACCAGGGACAATGGCCTTTCCCTGAGTCAGGGGAGCCAGGGAATCAAGTGCCTGAGTCCAGAACCAGGATCAGCCAAGACTCCCAAGCACCGCAACCCATCCACAGGGCAGCTAAGGCTGGATTCTGGGCAGAATCTTAGTCCTCGATGTTAGAACAAAGTACTTCCCTGGTGGCTCAGATGCTAAAGCATCTGCCTACAATGCGGGAGACCCAGAGTCAATCTCTGGGTCAGGAAGATCCTCTGGAGAAGGAAATGGCAACCCACTCCAGTATTCTTGCCTGAAGAATCCCACGGACGGAGGAGCCTGGTAGGCTACAGTCCATGGGGTTGCAAAGAGTCGGATACGACTGAGCGACTTCATTTCTTTCTTTCTCCCAGGCCCCAGGAAGTCACCCCTGCCCCCACCATCTGACCGATTCCACTGGAGGATTAAGAGGGACTGGGAGTTGCGATTTAGAAAGAGTAACAAATTTGAAGCTGGGAAGAATTTGGACTTTCCTGTGCAATCACTGGGGCTTCCCTGGAGGCTCAGACAGTAAAGAATCTGCCCACAATGTGGAAGCCCCGGGTTCGATCCCCGGGTGGGGAAGATCCCCTGGAGGAGGGCATGGCGACCCACTCCAGTATTCTTGCCTGGGAAATATCACGGAAAGAGGACCCTGGTGGGCTACAGTCCATGGGGTCACAGAGTCCCACACAACTGACCGACTGAGCACCAAGGCCCAAGCATCAACCACAGACGGCCATCCCCTCCCCAGCCCCTCCACCCGGGAGTGCAGTCGCAGACGTCCAATAAGCCAAAACAAAATTTCTCCGGGTTTTATCCAAATATGCCGTGGACTTTGGAATGAACCCTTACTCCTCCTTCCCTCTGACCCGACTGCAAATCAGCTTTTGATGGGATTGGACAGCTTGCGGAGATGGGCAGTGATCACATTGAAATACGATGATGGGGGCAAGACTGTAAGGACATCCTCGAAGTAAGACATGTGCGGTGCAGCAGCCATGTGAAAACAATTAGGACAATAAATTTACTAATTGCCAAGAGTAACTTAATAACAAAACCACAATGCTCTCCGCTATTAATCCTGGCTACTGGGGCGGGTGCCAATTGCATTTTGCTTGCTGGAGGGATTATAAATACCGGGCCAGAGACACGGCGTTTGTGGATATCAAGCGAAAAAGCTTGCGTGGCTTTTCATAATTGAAAAGTAAATGACTCTGCAACCTCAAACCCATTCAGGGGGCCCTAGGGGTTTGAGGTATTTCTGAAACCCATGCAGAGGGAGAAAGGAAGGAGGCAGGCCTGGCCGTGACATACTCTCCTTCTTCAGCACTTTTTGCACTTTCTCCATGAAAACTCCAGCGATGGGAGTTGCTTCAGGTTTTGAAGGCTTGGTAATTGATTTCTAACAAGTGGAGATTCAAATGCCATATTTTAAAGAGGTTTGGAGTCTTAGGGTTGAATGGATAGATTCAAGGTAACAGCTAGATTCAGTGAACCATTCTTGGATTAGGTAAAGAGCCTTCAATCTTTGGGTCCCCAAGACTTTTGGGGGTTGCTTGTTACCGATGATTCCTCATCAGAAATTAGGATTTGTTCCTTGGCATCAGGAGTAAGGGGCTTCCCTGGTGGTTCAGACAGTAAAGAATCTGTCTGCAAATGCAGGAGACCCGGGTTCAATCCCTGGGTCAGGAAGATACCTTGGAGAAGGAAATGGCAACCCACTCCAGTATTCTTGCCTGGAGAATTCTGTGGTCAGAGGAACCTCGACTGCAGCCCATGGTGAAAGTCCATGGACTCGCAAAGAGTTGGACACGACTGAGGCACTGACACTTTAACTATCACATCAGGAGTAAATGCAGTGTGTTTGGACCAGAGAATGACCCTTACCTCACAGAAGATCAAAGACAACCATCAAATATATCACCTTCAATAACTCAGCAAAATGCAAAGGACTGCAAGTTCCCTAAATAGATGGGCTCTTTGACTAGCATTTGCGGCTCAAATGGTAAAGTGTCTGCCTGCAATGCGGGAGACCTGGGTTCAATCCTCAGATTGGAAAGATCCCCTGGAGAAGGAAATGGCAACCCACCCCAGTACTCTTGCCTGGAAAATCCCATGGATGAAGGAGCCTGGTAGGCTACAGTCCATGTGGTTACAAAGAGTCGGACACGACTGAGCAACCCAGTGACTTGACTTTCACTTTGAGCCTTCGGTTATCTTAAGGTTGCCCAAGTCTTCAAGGGTTTTGGATCATTCAAGCTTCATTATTTTCTCTCTGAAATATTCAGAAAAAGTAGACTGAAGTATTTAAAAAAAATTTTTCCCTGGAGTATCAGTTCAGTTCAGTTGATTTAAAATATTGTGTTAGTTTCTGCTGTACAACAAAGTGACTCCGTCATACATACTCATATATCTTCACTGTTTTAGAGTCTTTTCCCATATCGGTCATTAGAGAGTATTGCCAAGAGTTCCTTGTGCTATATAGTAGGTCCTTGTCGGTTATCTATCTTATATATAACAGTGTGTATAGATCAATTCCCAGTCTCCAAGTTTCCCTGTGTGGTGTCCATAAGTACGTTTGCTGCATCCGCGACTCTGTTTCTCTTTTGTAAACAGAGCTACTATATGATCCTGCAGCCCCACTCCTGGGCATATGTCTGGAGAAAATCATAATTCAAAAAGATAAATGCATCCCAATGTTCATTGCAGTGCTATTGACAATAACCAGGACATGGAAGCAATTGAGATATTCATTGATGGAGGAATGGATAAAGAAGACGTGGTACATGTATACAATGGAATATTCCTCAGCCATGAAAGGAACGAAATAATGTCATTTGTAGCCACATGCCTGGATGTGGCGATTGTCATAGTGAGTGAAGTCAGTCACGCAAAGGCAGATATCATATGACAGCATTTACACCTGAAATTGGAAAAAAATAGCACAAAGCGTTTTTATTTTTTAAATGCATTTGCATCTATCTCTATTCTGTATTTGACCATATCTCAAGGGGAAGTGGGTTTACAAAAGTCGGAGGTTCTGTTGGTACTTCACTGTGATGTTGCTATCACTGCAATGAGAAGGTTAGCATGATAATAACGTGAAGTTTCAGAGTTTGAAAGACCAAGCATGTTTTTGCTGGACCATCCCCAGGAGATGTCTGATGGCTATTGGGAGGCTGAGAGGAGGAGAGGTGAGCAGGGGGCACCTCAAACTCTCTGACATGTCCCACTTCACTGAGGATGATTGGTTTCACCAAGCCCTTAAACCCTGCCTCCAGCTGTAAGATTGGGGGCCAATGGGTACCTAAATGGATCCCCTGACCAGCTGCCTTCCAGGAAAGTCAGGAGTTATTACCTTGGAACTTACTAAAAGTTTGGAGAAAAATAGTATTTCTGAGGCCATCCAACTTTTAGTTCCTCTTGAAGTTTGCTTTTGGCTTAATTCCAGTCTTTAGAGACCTGTATACATTGTTTTCATTCCTTTCAGAATTACTTTTACTAAATCCCACATGGGTCTCATCTCATTGGCCCACTTCTAAAGCAGTAAGGAAACAAATCCTCAGGTCCCATCCTACAGTCTGATGGAGTGTTTCCAGCGGTGGTCGAGAAAAGCTGCATGTCTGCTGAGTCTTTGAGTCAGTGCCATTGTCCCCTAACAATTGTTGCTGGTTCAGTTGTTAGCGAGAGTTGTGCTTCTTCTGAACATCTGGTTTATTTGTATTTTAATCCCTCAACTCTGGAGTTTCTAACTGATCATGTCATGTCTTGAGGTTGACTGCATGACTTCCAGATTCAAGTGGACGAGCTCTTACTTAGGACATTGTACTTTATGTTCATTTTCTAATTTCTGTCTTTGTCTCCCTTCTTTCTTTAAAATATGCACTTAACCATTTTTATTATGAAAAGTTTCAAACACACAGGAACAGCGAGTATACTGTAATGAACACTCATATATCCATCACCAGGCTTCACTAATTTTCAATTTAGAGTCAGTCTTTAATATCTGATTTTACTCTTATTGGGATTTGGAATCTCTTGTAAGTCCCTCAAATCCTAGGTGGAGAGTACATTCCAAATCATCACAGTACTTCAGTGATTCTTCTATGGAGGGGGTTTTTGCCCCTCCATCCCCCAGCCCATCCTTCTTCGAGAACATTTAGAAATATCTGGGGACATTTTTGATTGTCACAACTGGGTGGAGGTCATTGTCACAACTGGGCTGGCGACATCAACATGTAGAGTTGGGGATGAGCAGGATGACACCCAAGGCAGAGTGATCTGGCCCTGACTGTCAACAGTACCGAGGCTGAGAAAATTAACCCTAAATGAAAAGTATTTTTCAAGCTAGAATATTCCTAGCAAGTTGAGCTTGAGTGAAGTTGAAAACTGCATTTTCAAGTTGAAAACTATTCTGTTGATGAGTACCATAGAGTTTGGTGGCTTATGGCAAATTCACGGTACATATGTTAGAACACCAGTGAGAAACTTGTTCACAGCAGTTGTGTCTGGGGAGTTGGGGAACTGGGTGGATGGAGAATGGGGCCGGATAAAGATTTGCTTTGTCTTTTTTTTTTAAATTTCATTAATAGAACTGTAAGCTTTTTTTTTGGGGGGGGGTCATGCCACAGTTTTTGGGAGCTCAGGAACTGAGCCCAGGCCATAGCAGTGGCCATGTACAGGAGGTGGTGACCAAAACCATCCCCAAGAAAAAGAGATGCAAGAAGGCAAAGTGGTTGTCTGAGAAGGCCTTGCAAACAGCTGAGAAAAGAAGACAAGCAAAAGGCAAAGGAGAAAAGGAAAGATAGACCCATCTGAATGCAGAGTACCAGAGAATAGCAAGGAGAGATAAGAAAGCCTTCTTAAGTGAACAATGCAAAGAAATAGAGGAAAACAATAGAATGGGAAAGACTAGAGATCTCTTCAGGAAAATTGGAGATACCAAGGGAGCATTTCATGCAAAGATGGGCTCAATAAAAGACAGAACCAGTAAGGACCCAACAGAAGCAGAAGAGATTAAGAAGAGGTGGCAAAAACACACAGCTGCACAAAAAAGCTTGTAATGACCTAATGGTGCGGCCACCCACCCGGAGCCAGACATCCTGGATGTGAAGCCCAGCGGGCCTCAGGAAGCATCACTACAGGCAGAGCTGGAGGAGCTGATGGAATTCCAGCTGAGCCATCTCAGATGCCAAAAAATGATGCTGTGAAAGTGCTGCGCTCAATATGCCAGCAAATGTGGAAAACTCAGCAGCGGCCACAGAACTGGAAAAGGTCAGTTTTCATTCCAGTCCTGAAGAAAGGCAATGCCAAAGAATGCTCAAATGACCATACAGTTGTACTCATTTCACATGCTGGCTAGATTATGCTCAAAATCCTTCAAGCTAGGCTTCAGCAATACCTGAACCAAGAACTTCCAGATGTTCAAGCTGAATTTAGAAAAGACAGAGGAATCAGAGATCCAATTGCCAACATCCATTGGATTATAGAAAAATCAAAGGAATTTTTAAAAAATCTACTTCTGCTTCATTGACTACACTAAAGCCTTTGACTGCGTGGATCACAACAAACTGTGGAAAAGTCTTAAAAAGATGGGACTATCAGACCACCCTTATTTAACTTATATGCAGAGTACATCATGAGAAATGCTGGGCTGGAGGAAGCACAAGCTGGAATCAAGATTGCTGGGAGAAATATCAATAACCTCAGATATGCAGATGACACCACTTTAGTGGCAGAAAGTGAAAAGGAACTAAGGCGCCTCTTGATGAAGGTGAAAAGAGAGTGAAAAACCTGACTTAAAACTCAACATCCAAAAAATGAAGATCATGGCATCCAGTCCCATCACTTCGTACAAATAGATGGGGGAAAAGTGGGAACAGTGTCGTATTTCACTTTCTTGGGCTCCAAAATCACTGCAGATGGTGACTGTTGCCACAAAATTAAAGGCACTTGCTCCATAGAAGAAAACCTATGACAAACCTATACAGTCTATTAAAAAGCAGAGACATCACTTTGCCAACAAAGGCGTGTAGGGTCAAATCTATGGTTTTTCCCATAGTCATGTACAGATGTGAGAGTTGGACCTGAAAGAAGGCTGAGTGCCAGAGAAGTGATGCTTTTGAGCTGTGGTGCTGGAGAAGACGCTTGAGAGTTTCTTGGACAGCAAGGAAATCACCAGTCCATCCTAAAGGAAATCAATCCTGAACATTCATTGGAAGGACTGATGCTAAAGCTGAAGCTTCAATTCTTTAGCCACCTGATGTGAAGAGCCGACTCATTGGAAAAGACCTGATGCTGGGAAAGGCAAAAGGAGAAGTGGGCAACAGAGGATGAGATGGTTGGATGGCATCACCGACTCAATGGACATGAGCTTGAGCAAACTCTGGGAGTTGGTGAAGGACCGGGAAGCCTGGCGTGCTGCAGTCCATGGGGTTGCAGAGAGTCAGGCATGACTTAGTGCCTGAACAACAGCAAAGTGGCAGTGAAAGCCCTGGGTCCCACCACTCGGCCCCACCCAAGCTTTTAAGCTTTTTAAAACATTGAAGTAGAGCTGATTTGCATTTCAGATATAGAGCAAAGTAACTCAGTTATATATACAAGATTCTTTTCCGTTATAGGTTATTGGTTTGGTGGTGGTTTAGCTGCTCAATTGTGTCAGACTCTTCGTGACCCCATGGACTGTAGCCTGCCAGGGTCCTCTCTCCATGGGATTTCCCAGCCAAGAATACTGGAGTGGGTTGCCATTTCCTTCTCCAACTGTAGGTTATTACAAGATATTGAATATAGTTCCATGTGCTATTCCATAGGTCCTTGTTTGTTTGTTTTTTTAATCTCTTTTATATATAACAGTGTGTATGTGCTAATTTCAAATTCCCAATTTATATCTCCCTTCCGCCTTTCCCCTTTTCGGTGACTCTGTTTGCTTTCTCTAAGGCTTGCTTTTTCCTGTGTACCTGTTCGTGGTTTTTCTATTTTATACTGTATGTGTGTCTTATTTGAAGTAGTTGTGTTTGCATAATGTGGACTACCAGATGGTTTTTAAAGGATCAGAAAACACAAAATTCTTATTTAAAAAAAAAAAAAAACCTGTTAAAATGGTTGTGTAAGGAGACCGGAAGGAACCTTCTGAAAGGGCTTTCCAGGGAACCGTGAGCCTGTCAGACCCTGAGGATGGCTCGGCAGAGGCCCAGGCCATTAAGTGAATCAGAAACACGTGGAAAGGGCGGCCGTCTGGGCCCCGCATGACGGATCGATTGCAGGAGAGTGAAGTTAAACGAGACGGTCCCCATGCCAAGCCTCTGACACTAATGAGCCCTCAACGCAGGGAATGGGTCTCTGGCAGGCAGGGAGGGGTGGCGGTGCCCTGCAGCCTTGCCTGGCAGCAGTGTGGGCAGAGAGCAACCTCGGGCCCCGAAGATGAGTCTCCGCCTCTCTTGGCTCATGGCCACGTGCCCCTGGGGAGTCCCCTTCCCTTGGCCAGATCTTCCAGAGGACATGCCTGCGATGAGCTGTAAGTGGTGATGGGAGTGAGGTGAGCCCCTTGCTCCTTTCAAGGAGAGCAGCTCTCCAGCAGTTTCAGCGAACAGCTGTGCTCGGGGGTGGGGATGGGGGTGGGGGGATTGCAGGCCCTCCCACCTCTCCATCCTCCTCTTCCTCCAGGCTCCTTCCTTCTCAGCTCCAGTTCCCAAGGCCTGTATGGGTCCCTCATATTGGGCAAGCTCCATTCCACTGAGAGGCCTTTGCATATGCTGTTCCTTCTCCCAGACACACCGTTCCTGTCCCCACCCCAGTGAATATCTACTCATGTTCACCTCCTCCAGGAAGCCCTCCTTGACTCCCCTAGCAGGTCAGATCCCCTTCTTATAGGATGTCCAGTCTCTCTCTCTCAGCACTTAGAGAGATGCGTCTTCAGACGGTTTGTGCAATTATCTGGTAGATGTCTGTCTCCTGGCTCGTCTCTAAGCTCCGTGGAGGCAGAGTCTGGGTCTGGATCCCAGCTCAGCACCTGGCACATGCTTGGGGCTCAAGTACCTGTTCACCAAGTGACCCAGTGAGTAACAGAAATGGCATTGCCCCAGAGGCGTGACCACCAAGAACTTGTCAAGCCACTCCTGGAAGAGCAGGTAAGCTAGGAAGGATGGAGGTGCCTCTAAGCTGTGGGAGAGGGGGACTCTTGTGTCCTGGAGCCTCCTGTGACTTCACTAGGGGTGGGGGCCTGGGCGAGGCCAGGCCCAGTCTCTGCCAGAGAGCACACCTGGATTGTTGCCCTGATCACAAGCCAGTGTCTTCTGTTTGTCTTCTTTCCCACCTGGTGCTGATGGAGTGGAGCCTCGTGATGCTCAAGGGGTGAGTTAGTGACCCTCTCAGGTTGGTCCATAGATAGGGGAGCCCAGGGCAGAAAGAGCTAAGAGATTCTTCAGTATGACCTGGGGGAAATGAAGGACCCCCTTTCTAACTGACCCTTGGAGAAGGGCAAAGTGGTTCTGCCCTTCCTGGCTATGGTGACCCCAGATTGTGTTGAATACCACTTCTCTGTGTTCCTATGATGTGCTGGGCATATTCTAGTTGCTTAGCAATGGTGATAGTGACCTTTATGTCTGGTGCCCAGATAGGTTGTGAGCCCTTGAGAATCAGACTGTGGGTTTTTTTTTTTTTTCTCCTTCCTTTCAGTCCTCAAATCATGCACAACATCTTGGTGATCCAGGAGCTCTGTAAATATCTACAGGATGGGCTTCTCACATGATCACATGTCATCATGCCTAGAGGGTCAATTTTTGGTGACTTTTTAGAAAGAAACTTGTCCATCCTGCCACCATTTCTATCAGCAGAAGAAAGGAAGACTGAAAGAAAGAGGGTTTACTTGAAGCAAGACTATTCTATTCCTTCAGGTGTTCATTAAACACACACATGCACACTCTCTCAGCTACCAAGAATTCTTGTTGAGGCCAGGAGTGGCAGATGTGTAAGAAAATGCTGTAAAGTGAGAAAGATGTACTTGGTGTTGAAAAGTGAATTGATGAGGAGAAGTAACGTGTGGGTTCCCAGGGTAAGATGAACCACCCGGGGGACGCAGAGACCCCCTGACAGGTGTGCGGGCCTCCCTAGGAGACCCCCGCAGAGGCCCTGGAGGACATTCTGCCATCACCCGCTTCCAACAGAGATCCTCCGGGCTGTTCCCAGAGGAGAAGGGCAGGCAGACAGGAATTGTGTTTGGGGGTTGTACCAGATGCAGGCTGGACAGAGGTCAGAGAGACTGTCTTCAGAGATTCTGGTCAACCGCGCAGCTGCTTTTAAGTGTGGACTCTAGGCTCCTGTGGCAGTTGGAGGAGGTCACCTGTGCCAGGTAAGGATGCAGAAGCCAAGGATGAACTCGAATCAGAGAACCTCCTCTCCTCCTTCAGGTCATCACTCAAGTGTCACCTTGGGGACCCCTCTGTTGGCCAGCTTCCCACAGCCTCACCGCACACACAGTCCCTCCCTGCCATGTCTAACTGTTCCCCTGCACACTGATGCCCCCCACCCCGACAAAGCCCAAGTCGCTAATTTTCTCACAACTCCCTCCCTCCAGAACTGTACTATGAGACCCTAACCTGCACTGCTCGTGGCTCTGTCTCCAGCATCCAGAACGTTGCTGGGCAGGTGTGAACGCGTTGTCTATGGAATGGCCAAGAGAATAAATGAAGGCTACCTTAATAACGACGATCCTGTATTCTCATTCACTTTAAAAAATTGCCTTCCTAGGTGCCCCCAAGGCACTAGGCGGTCCCAACTTATATTTAAATTTTAGCGACTTAAAAGTGCCTTTCTTTTGAGAATATATTGAATGTTTTTACAAGTGATACCAAGACAGCTGGGGGGCTTGGCCATCATCATGGCAACAACAACAGTTTAATACCTGTTACTGAGAACCTAGATAGCATGTTGAAAAGCAGAGACATTACTTTGCCAACAAAGATCCGTCTAGTCAAGGCTATGGTTTTTCCAGAGGTCATGTATGGATGTGAGAGTTGGACTCTGAAGAAAGCTGAGCATCAAAGAATTGATGCTTTTGAACTGCGGTGTTGGAGAAGACTCTTGAGAGTCCCTTGGACTGCAAGGAGATCAAATAAGTCAGTCCTAAAGGAAATCAGTTCTGAATATTCATTGGAAGGACTGGTGCTGAAGCTGAAACTCCAGTACTTTGGCCACCTTGTGCGAAGAGTTGACTCATTGGAAAAGACTCTGATGCTGGTAGGGATTGGGGGCAGGAGAAAAGGGGACGACAGAGGATGAGATGTCTGGATCGCATTACCGACTCGATGGACATGAGTTTGAGTGAACTCTGGGAGTTGGTGATGGACAGAGAGGCCTGGTGTGCTGTGATTCATGGGGTCACAAAGAGTCGGACACGACTGAGCGACTGAACTGAACTGAGACCTAAAATGTTGAATAACCTCTTCACTGGTGTAGATCCTCCGTAAACTTCATTTTCTACCCAGTCTATGCCAAATCACTTTAGAACGAACTTTTAGCAATTACAAGCTGAAGGAAAATTTGAGGTGCCCTAGAGTGGAGATACCAAGAGAACATTTCATGCAAAGATGGGCTCGATAAAGGACAGAAATTGTATGGACCTAACAGAAGCAGAAGATATTAAGAAGAGGTGGCAAGAATACACAGAAGAACTGTACAAAAAAGAGCTTCATGACCCAGATAATCATGATGGTGTGATCACTCACCTAGAGCCAGACATCCTGGAATGTGAAGTCAAGTGGGCCTTAGAAAGCATCACTACGAGCAAAGCTAGGGAGGTGATGGAATTCCAGTGGAGCTATTTCAAATCCTGAAAGATGATGCTGTGAAAGTGCTTCACTCAGTATGCCAGCAAATTTGGAAAACTCAGCAGTGGCCACAGGACTGGAAAAGATCAGTTTTCATTCCAATCCCAAAGAAAGGCAATGCCAAAGAATGCTCAAACTACCACACAGTTGCACTCATCTCACACGCTAGTAGAGTAATGCTCAAAATTCTCCAAGCCAGGCTTCAGCAATACGTGAATCATGAACTTCCAGATGTTCAAGCTGGTTTTAGAAAAGGCAGAGGAACCAGAGATCCAATTGCCAACATCTGCTGGATCATGGAATAAGCAAGAGAGTTCCAGAAAAACATCTATTTCTGCTTTATTGACTATGTCAAAGCCTTTGACTGTGTGGATCACAATAAACTGTGGAAAAGTCTTCAAGAGATGGGAATACCAGACCACCTGAACTGCCTCTTGAGAAACCTATATGCAGGTCTGGAAGCAGCAGTTAGAACTGGACATGGAACAACAGACTGGTTCCAAATAGGAAAAGGAGTATGTCAAAGCTGTATATTGCCACCCTGTTTACTTAACTTCTATGCAGGGTACATCATGAGAAACGCTGGGCTGGAAGAAGCACAGGCTGGAATCAAGATTGCTGGGAGAAATATCAATAACCTCAGATATGCAAATGACACCACCCTTATGGCAGAAAGTGAAGAGGAGCTAAAAAGCCTCTTGATGAAAGTGAAAGAGGAGAGTGAAAAAGTTGGCTTAAACCTCAGCATTCAGAAAACTAAGATCATGGCATCTGGTCCCATCACTTCATAGGAAATAGATGGGGAAACAGTGGAAACAGTGAGAGACTTTATCTTTTGGGTCTCCAAAATCAATGTAGATGGTGATTGCAGCCATGAAATTAAAAGACGCTTACTCCTTGGAAGAAAAGTTATGACCAACCTAGATAGCATATTCAAAAGCAGAGACATTACTTTGCCAACAAAGATCCGTCTAGTCAAGGCTATGATTTTTCCAGTGGTCATGTGTGGATGTGAAAGTTGGACTGTGAAGAAAGCTGAGTGCTGAAGAATTGATGCTTTTGAACTGTGGTGTTGGAGAAGACTCTTGAGAGTCCCTTGGACTGCAAGGAGATCCAACCAGTCCATTCTAAAGGAGATCAGTCCTGGGTGTTCTTTGGAAGGACTGATGCTAAAGCTGAAACTCCAATACTTTGGCCACCTCATGCGAAGAGTTGACTCATTGGGAAAGACTCTGATGCTGGGAGGGATTGGGCACAGGAGGAGAAGGGGACAACAGAGGATGAGATGGCTGGATGGCATCACCAACTCGATGGACATGAGTTTGGGTGAACTCCGGGAGATGGTGATGGACAGGGAGGCCTGGCGTGCTGCGATTCATGAGGTCGCAAAGAGACACGACTGAGCGACTGAACTGAACTGAAAGTGAGTGGTTTGCTGAGAGTCATCCTGTCAAGAGAGATCTAGGTGGGTGGCCAGACTTTCTCTTGGCTGGCGTTTCTCACATGGTATCTGAGGAGTTGGGTTCTTGGCATTTGGTGCCCATTCCTCATCCATTTCCACCTTTACACACAGCTGGCCGCATTTCCCCATCTCGTCCCCACCTAGGGCCCCGGACCATCGGCCACCACTTCCCTGGTCCTTCCTGACTCCATTCTACCAGCCTTGGTCCTCACCGCTGGCCCTCTCTGTTCCTAGTGACCTGTCTGCTCTCTCTCTGCGTCTTCCTTATGCCATCAGTGGCTCCTGTGCTAAGTGAGATGGGTGTACCCCCAGTTTCACTCCCTATGGAGACCATGGAGGGCTGGGCAGGGACCCCTGTGATAAGAAAACAGCTTCTCTGAGTTGCTCCCTGCACGTTTCACAGCATGCCAGCTCACCCCGAGACTGGACATTTAGATCAGGACCTGATGTTAGGAGTCTCACCCCCCATTCCCTCTCATGTTGCTTTTCCCAGGACACCTTTTAAAATAACCACCTAGGGAAGCAGCCTGATGCTCTGTGATGACTTATGGGGTGGGATGGAAGAGGGGAGGTGGGAGGGAGGCTCGAAAGAGAGAGGATATATGTGTACTTATAGCTTATTCACTTACTTGTGCAGCAGAGACTAACACAGCATTGTAAAGCAATTATACTTCAATAAAAATGCATGATCAACAAAACATAAATAATCAACATTAAAAAATTAAGATCATGCCATGTGGTCCCATCACTTCATGGCAAATAGAAGGGGAAAAAGTAGAAGCAGTGACAAATTTTCTTTCCTTGGGCTCCACAATCACTCTGGACAGTGACTGTAGCCATAAAATTGTAAGATGCTTGCTTCTTGGAAGGAAACCTATGATGAACCTAGACAACATATTAAAAAGCAAAGACATCACTTTTCCGACAAAGGTCCATGTAGCCAACGCTATGGTTTTTCCAGTAGTCTTGTATGGATGTGAGAGTTGGACCACACAGAAGACTGAGTGCTAAAGAATTTATACTTTTTGAATTGCAGTGCTGGAGAAGACTCTCAAGAGTCCTTTGGACAGCAAGGAGATCCAACCAGTCCATCCTAAAGGAAATCATCCCTGAATATTCATTGGAAGGACTTATGCTAAAGCTAAAGCTCCAAGTTCCAGCTCTTTGGCCACCTGATGCAAAGAACTGACTCATTGGAAAAGACCCTGATGCTGGGAAAGATTGAAGGCAGGAAGAGAAGGGGACGACGAGGATGAGATGGTTGGATGGCATCACCGACTCAATGCACATGAGTTTGGTTAAACTTCGGGAATTGATGATGGACAGGGAGGCCTGGCGTGCTGCAGTCCTTGGGGTTGCAAAGAGTTAGATACAACTTAGCTACTGAACAACAACAAAAATAAGCAAATAAAGTAACCGCTCAGGACTCAACTGAGAAAACTGGACAACCTCCACCCCAAGCTCCTGAGAGGTCATCGGTGCCTGCAGTCCGTCCCCCGCCTGCCGTGACCTGGGAGGGACGATGGCCCTTCCTGTGGCTCACTGCGCTCCTCCTTTGCTGGGGTCTGTAAGTGACAAATCTTGTAACTTTACTTTCTCTGTGTGAATGCACCGCAGCTGCACCTTGAATCTAAATGACCCGTTGTCTTCACCTCCCCAGGGCTGAGCTCAGATGCTGCGGACGCTGGGCGGGTGGCTTGGGTGTCCTCAGTCAGCAGGTCATCATCTGCATGTTCTCAACTTAGTATACCAGCTCTGGCCTCCCAGCTCCAGCCCCCAGTGTTCACGTCCACTCAGAGCCCCAGAAGGTGACCTTCTTTGAAAATTAGTATCTTTGCGGATACACTTCGTTATGACGAAGTCATGCCAGATTCGGATGGGCCTCTAATCCCATGGGACTGATGTCCTTAGGAGAGGGCTGTATAGAGATGCAGGGAGACACAGGCACACGGAGGGAAGAAAGGCCACGGGAAGACGGGGGCAGAGATGGGAGCAATGCATTGGCAGGCCAAAGCCGAGGGTCACGGCAGCCCCCAGGAGCTCCTGGAGAGGCTGGATTCCCCATCACAGCCTCCAGAAGCAACCAACCCTGCTGACACTGTGATCTCAGATCTCCAGCTTCCAGATCCGTCAGACAGTAACTTTGTGCGATTTAAACCACCTGTTCTGTCGTACTTGTTTGTAGCGGCCCCTGGAAACTGACACAGAGAGCTGATGGCCTGGCCAGACCCCCCACCCCCCGCCCCCCTGGACTTTCCTGCCAGGAGGAGGATGTGGACCTCAGGGAGACGTCCAGGCAGACACGCTGTTTACCCTCAGACAGGCTTTGTCCCCTGAGGCTCATCCTCACGAGAACTGACCCACGGAACTCTGACCCTGCCCACCTTTACCCTTAGCGCTCCTTCTAAGGGTCCACTTTTCTCATCTGATTTCCCTCTGTGGCCCACAAGCTGGCTCCGGGCTCTGAGCAGGGTGCCTGGCACGGGATGGGACACCACAAATAAGCTCTTGGACTATAGCTATGCGTTACAGGGAGGAGATGGTCAGAGCCGTCAAGAAAGCTACTCTTCTGATCTGGGTCTGCGACACAACCTAGGTTGCGGGGTGGGGGGTACCCCTGAGCCAATTTTGTCGTAAGTGGCTCTCCTGGAGACCCAGGATGGGCCAGGCGGGACCACACACCGGGGGGACACGCAGTCTCATGAAAAGGGCAGACCCCCCCAAGCTGTTGGAGATCGCTGAAACAGACAGCGGCTCCCGTCAACCACCAGGTTTGTGCTGTTGACCTGCTGCTGCTAAGTCGCTTCAGTCGTGTCCGACTCTGTGCGACCCCATAGACGGCAGCCCACCAGGCTCCCCCGTCCCTGGGATTCTCCAGGCAAGAACACTGGAGTGGGTTGACATTTCCTTCTCCGATGCATGAAAGTGAAAAGTGAAAGTGAAGTTGCTCAGTCGTGTCCGACTTCTTGACCCCGCAGACTGCAGCCTACCAGGCTCCTTCATCCATCGGATTTTCCAGGCAAGAGTACTGGAGTGGGTTGCCGTTGCCTCCTCCGCTGTTGACCTAGATGAGCGTTGAGCCTAATCCCGCCTTCCTGGCCTCAGACAAGCCGTCCTTCTTGGCTGCTACCTTCAGCATTGTTAGAGGACTGTTGGGGGTGGGGGGGGCGGGGCGAGGAGCTGGGGGAGAAGGGAAGGAGGTGGTCTCGTGTGAGATTTCTACAGTTTGCTCACAGTGAAAAATGGGAGAAGTGATAAAGTTACCGCATGCACCAGTCATCCACCCTGAAACATTTGCAAATGATTACGTTCCTGGGAGTTGGCACTGAGTCATGAGGGATTCTGGGAAGCGGCCTGCTGGCATGAGCCAAAATGCGGGGAAACGAGAAGGTACCTCTGAAACACACTCAGAAGGAAAATCACTCCAAGTCATAAAAAAGATACAGAGACTTGTAGTTGCCTTTCTGAGCACCAAAGCATCCAGTGTTACCTTAATAATAATAAAAATTGGAATGACTTTGGCAAGGGTCTCATTTGAAAAGATCCTATGCTGGGAAAGATTGAAGGCAGGAGGAGAAGCGGAGGACAGAGGGTGAGATGGCTGGATGGCATCAGTGACTCGATGGACATGAGTTTGAGTAAACTCCAGGAGCTGGTGGTGGACAGGGAGGCCTGGCGTGCTGCAGCCCATGGGGTCACAAAAGTCGAACACGAATGACTGACTGAACTGAACTGGCAAGTGTAAAGATGCAGGCATGCTAGCAGCCTCAGATGGACTTTCTGAACCCCTATCATCATTGAGAGAGGTCCCACGGGGAAAAGGGAGCTGACGGTATGTCGAGCCGGTATGTGGGCACCTGGGGCTCTGGGTCGCGTCCGTGGCCACACCCAGTTGACCTGCTGCAGAACCCAGCCTCCTAAAAGGGTCACAAATGATATCTGCTGGAAATCAATGGCCCAGTGGCCCTTGCTCTGTGCTTGTAGAAATGGCCATGATCGAATTGAATGAAGACTCACGCCTAAGCCAAAAAAATAATCAATCCTACTTTTGGCCGAACTAGTCTTTATTGACTTACAGAGTAAATTCGAATCACAGAAGGAGACAGAAACAAAGTTCCTTTCTGGCCCAGAAAGGCTCCCTGCGTCTCCTGGAGTGCCTGTCCCGGGGTGCCCACCATCCTGGGAGCAGCACCCTGAAGCCGTGGTCTTTGCCCTGGAAGGCAGCCTTCTTGCTCCCCCTCTCCACTCGGAGCTGGACCGCCTCCTGCTGCGGGGGCTTCTGACTGGTTCTGGGACTGATGCTGTTCCGGAGGCCTGTCCTTTTTACCTCCTGGGCTTTGGGGAGCGGAAGCCCACCTGTCTGGTCTCATCTCTAAGCAGAATCGGTCGGTTGTCTCGCTGCCCCGGGGCTGGTTGACACAAGACACACCAAGCCTGGGCCAGGGCCCGTGGACCAGGGGGAGCTCTTCCCGCGTCGGCCGGATGGGCACGTGCTCTGCTGTGTTGAGAGAGAGGCGTTGCATCCTCTCAAGTTCGTGCGGCGGAGAGGGCCCCCTTCCAGCTGACCTGTGGGGGACCAGCAGCACCCGCTGTGGTCTCACATCTTCCTTCCCCAGCCTCCTGCTTTCCTGAAGATGCTCAGGGGTGACAGGAAGCCGAGGGTGAAAATGCCAAGGGGCTGTGTTCCAACATGATGCAGGCTGGCAGCTCCTGCGAGGCAGGGTCCCCTCCAGTGGGACAGATGCCCCGCGGGTCTGCAGCTTAGCCCCTGCTCTTGGGCACATGCAGGGGGCATCTTCCAGCGCTTTTCTGCTTGGAAGCACCCCCAGGGCTAACACTGGGGGAACCCCGAGAGCCTAGCCCAGCATCCCAGAGCCTCTTCTCCTCATTCCTGTACCACCTTCCCCAGAATCCTGGTGACGCCTTAGAAGCCAGGCTTGGGACAGCTGTGAGTGATGACTCCCCTTCCCTTGTGATCAGTCAACCTCCCCCCACCATGGGGCAGGGGGACACACTGGTCTCACTGGCCAACCCCTGCAGGACCCGGCTACTGCCAATAGCACTTGGAGGAATGTATTCTTATCCCCGTCCTATTCAGGCTATTGTGTCTGAAAGAAGTGAGGAAACGTGGCCAGACACACCTTTCCTGCCAAAGCCCTCCTGGCTCCAAATCTGAAATCACCTGTCCCTCCTCCTCCTTCAGTAAAGACCAGCCTCCCTTTGGCAAAGACTGATTGCTTCCGGGGCAGGCCTGGTCCCTGCACTCCCGCCACACACACCCTGCCTCCCAAAGCCAACATGGCCAGGTAGAATGGCAATGCAGGGTCAGAGGTGCCTTGGGCTCCCCTGGTGGCTCAGACGGTAAAGACTTTGCGTGCAGTGCCAAAGACCTGGGTTCGATCCCTCGGTTGGGAAGATTCCCCTGGAGGGGGGCATGGCTACCCACTCCAGTGTTCTTGCCTGGAGATTCCCATGGACAGAGGAGCCTGGAGGGCTGCAGTCCATGGGACTGCAGAGTCGGACCTGACTGAGGGGCTAACACCAGGGCAAAGAGGGGTGTGGCTAAAGGGTCACCGTAATAACATTAGGAGGAACGGCTCTGTAGAGTAAGTGCCTGGTGTGACCTGGGCCTGCCCGGTTCTGAGTGTTCCACTCACGTATTTTCCACAATATTCACAGGAGACAGATTTCGACATCCTTACTATTCCACGCATGGGGCAAGTGAATCACAGAGAGGTCAAGAAACTTGCCTGAAGTCACACAGCTGAGCCCTGAGGTGAGAGCCAGCCTTCCGGGCTTTCACTTGCCAAATTGCGGTGTTTCCAGCAGGACAGGCAGAGGATGTGTGGCTGCCCCAACTATCTATTAAGTTCCTTGAGGGCAGCGGAGATGCTTTCCCTCACAGGATCTCTTTGCATCGAGGAAGCACTTAATAAATCCTGATTATATTCTGCCCGGCCTTCACATGACTGAGGGGCCTGCCTCCCCCAACATTGTTGCTGTTCCGTCGCTCAGTCATGCCTACTCTTTGGGACCCCATGGACTGCAGCACGCCAGGCCTCCCTGTCCTTCACCACCTCCCAGCCCCCATAACCTCCTCTGATTGGGAACCTCCCCCACGCCACAGACACAAATGCTTTCCCCAAGCTCCTCAATGTGTATAGGATTGTTTCCGTGTTTGGTGGGCATCGCACCTCACTGTGGGTGCCTTGAGAGCAAACGTCAGCCTCTCTTACCTCCCGTGGGGTTCCCCGAGCCAGCCAGGGGCCTGGCAGGCCACGAACCATCAGCGGACATTGGTCAAGTGAATGAAGGAACCTCTCCAGCTTTGCCCGACTCTGCAGTTCTAACAGGATCGCTTTTCTAGAACACCCACCCCAACTCCACCTAACAGAGAGAAGGCTGCTTTCCTAGCGTTTGGAATATATTAGGAGGGGGTTCAAATAAATTGCCAAGACACAACAGGCTCAAACCACTGTGGCTTTGCCAGAAATCACTGGAGAATTCAAGCCAGAGGAGGGGGGTGGGGCCCATGATCCTCTGGAGCACCGCTCACAGGATTCTGTCAAGGGGAGTGGGCTCGGGGCTCCCCCAGCCCAGCCTGGGAGGGGGGTGGGGGGGTTGCACTCTTGGGCTTCCAAACAGAACTTATCAATGATTTAGTCTCATTAAGTTGTAAGAAAACAGGCAACGTGTTCCAAGGTCGTAAGCTTTCTCCAGCGTTCAAACGTTTCCAATGTTTTGTAAAACCAGAGCAGGGCGGGAGCCCGCTGGGGCTGGCTTGGGGTGATAGATATATGTGCAGTTTGTGAGGAACTTTTCCAGCCGCCTTCAAAGCCAGCTCATTACCATTCCACGGGCTCCAGGCGGTTTCTCTTAGTCCCCGAGCGAAGGCTACTCAGCGGGTGTGTGTGACAATCTCCAAAGACCTCGAGGCCCCTCCTGGCATTTTCAGCTTTAACAGAAGCTTCTGGGGCTGCCAGTGTGGACACACGCAGCCAGGTTTCCCTTGCTTTTCTGCAGGTTGGGGTGTGTGTCACCCCAGGTGTGCGTCACTCACAGGTCACTTTGCACAGCAGATCTGAGGTTGGCGGCCCTGCCCTGGGACAAGGAATTCAAAGAAATTTCTCTTTGATCATGTCCTATCCCTCATCTCTAGATTCATCCCCCAGAGAAGTTGTTCCGCAAACGTCAGCCTCACCTCGCTGAGCTCCTCCAGGGGCACGTTGCAGGGCTTTGAGCTGCCCGATCAATGGAGAATAATCTCATTACTTCACTTCCTGATGCTGTGTGGCTGCCTGGTTTATCAGCTGGCAGGTGTGGGCGGCTTACCTCGGGGAACCCTCTCATCCTCTACTTTGCAGCTCTCAGAGCAAAGGGGCTCAGTGACTGCTTCTCTGGAGTCCTCAATTGTCAAGGTATGCTCTCCAGGACATTCTAATTAAAACAGCCTACACTCCAGGTAGGAAAATCTTCCCTTTGAATCAGACTCACCTCCCAGGTCATCAGAGGCGAGGTCTACACAGCCATAGAGAAGCAGCGAGGGTGCTTGTGGTCCTGGGCAAACCGTGGGCCCTGCAGTCTGCTCCACCTGATCCCTTTGCTTGAGGTCTCATGGTCATCAGACGACAAGGTGATCAGCTTTTGAGTCCAGCTGTCTGGGTTGGAAGTCTAACTCTGTCCTTTCCGGGTGTGAGATGTTTGGCAAATTCCAACTTAAGTCTCTGTGGGCTCTTCCTTCCATGTGGAGAGATGCTGGACTCAGAAGGTGGCTGTTTGCATGAAGCCAAATGACCAATCCCCAGGTGGCATTCTTGGTAAAGAAACCGCCTGCCAATGCAGGAGACATAAGAGACACAGGTTTGATCCCTGGGTCGGGAAGATCCCCTGGAGGAGGGCATGGCAACCCACTCCAGTATTCTTGCCTGGAGAATCCCATGGACAGAGGAGCCTGGTGGGCTACAGTCCATGGGGTAGCAAAGAGTTGGACCTGATTGAAGTGACTTAGCATGTGAATGACCAAAGAAAAGCACTTAAAACCACATCATGTGATGAGAGATACCAGTTACTAAGAATCCTCTTTACCCAGCATCCTCCTGAAAAAAAGGCTCAGTAAATGTAGGCCCTTTGGCTTACACAGATTTTTGCCAAACATCATCTTTGTTTCCAGTTGATTTTCAGTTGAAGAGGCTCTTCTGTGCTTATGTGCAATCTTTCCCTCACCTCTGGGATAATTAAGTTAATTATCCCCCATGTACTATTTGTATGGGCCTCCCTGGTGGCTCAGAGGTTAAAGCGTCTGCCTGGAATGCAGGAGACCCAGGTTCGATCCCTGAGTCGGGAAGATCCCCTGGAGAAGGAAATGGCAACCCACTCCAGTACTCTTGCTTGGAGAATCCCTTTGGGGAGGAGCCTGGTGGGCTACAGTCGATGGGGTCGCAAAGAGTCAGACACGACTGAGCGACTTCACTCACTCACTCCCTGGTGGCTCAATGGTAAAGAATCCACCTGCCAATGCGGGAGACATGGGTTCGATCTCTGGGTCAGGAAGATCCCCTGGAGAAGGAAATGGCAACCCACTCCAGTATTCTTGCCTGGGAAATCCCACAGAGAGAGACACCTGGTGGGCTACAGTTCATGGGGTCGCAAAGAGTCAAATACGACTAAACTACAGCAACGGTACCACTTGTAAGTGTTTGGGGAGGTCACACTTCAAGGGAATTTTACGGTGGGTAGATCTTTCTGAAAGTGGAGCATTCTTGACATTCGAGAGTATTGCTCTGGAGCAGATAGCTCTGATAAAAGGTGGAGTTCTCTGTAAGCGCTCTATCTTCAGACATTTGTCTTTAAGGTGATCCCCACTGATAAGTCCAAGACCGTGATCATGGTACCCTGGGACGTAAGCTTTCTGAACCTAGAACTTGGTTTGATCTGTGAAACTGTACTTTGCTGGGACACCAGATTGTACTCGGACACTCTCCTCCAACTGGACTGGCTCTCATGTCATCAAAGCCAAACTTGGCAGCCTGTCTGTCTCAGAGCCTCACACTCGTTACCTCTTAGGATGTACCCCTTGGGGGACTGACGAACCCTGGGGGTAGGGAGTGCTCTGAGCCACTCTGCAGCTGTGTTCCGTGAAGGCGCCACGTGTCCTGGGGCCAAAAGGAAGCCCCGAGAGATGCAATGGGGGTAAAAATGGGAAGATATTCATTCTCGTCACAATTCAGATGAGCAGGAAACTTTGCCACGGCGCTTCTTTATTCTTTTTCTGGAATGAATCCGATGTTCCTCTATGTGTCTCTATTCATTGGATCGAAAGGAAAAAAGACTGTTCGTCTGATTTCGAACTTAGTCCCATCCATCATTCAGTGCTTCTCTAACTGTCTGTGGTAAGGGGACCCTTTTATGGTTTATTTTTAACTTCTAACAAGTTGCAGATCCTTTCATAACATCTAATAGAGATGGATGACTGGAAAATAAAATTTAAGAAGACATACAAAGTACAAGCCAAATTTTTTTTTTGTGATTGACTTCTGTAAACATGAAATTATCCTCTCAAGTGGCTACCAGAAACTTCTGAACGTCTACCCTCTGTTTCAACGCTTTTATCATCTTATGCTGGCAGTCAACAGTTTTGAGAATCCACCCCAGTCCAAAGGCCCACTCTGAGTGGCACTAATTTAAACCATGTCCAAAGATGTAATTTGACTTGTCTGATTTCATCCTCACCGGCTGCCCCCTCCCAGGTGGGTCAGTGGTAAAGAATATTCCTGCAATGCAGAAGACACAGTTCGATCCCAGCGTCTGGAAGATCCCCTGGAAGAGGAAATGGCAATCCACTGCAGTATTCTTGCATGGAGAATCCCGTGGACAGAGGAGCCTGGCAGGCTACAGTTCATGGGGTCACAGAGAGTCGGACACAAATGAAGCGATGTAGCAAGCACACGTGCATCCTTCAGCTAAGTTCTAAGTGTATCCCCACTCTCTGGTCTAAACATACAACAAAACTGCTTCTGGGAGCATTCCTGTGGAGAAGGACCCATTCTCCTCCCTATGAGAAGCCTTACCAGTTCTCCATAGTGGAGAGCTTCCAACCCATGCATCACCTTGTGTTTTAAATTTATTCATCAGGTTTGCTTTTACAAAAGTAATTTTCAATAACCTCTAAGGAAATGCTTTCTCTCTTATCTCAAAATACTCAAATGATGGACTGCCCCTTCTTCTCTCATGAACAAATTACACCTGGCTTCTTTCCACCTGGTAAGTAAACAGGAATCACGTAGGATGGACACTTGGCTTGTCCTCCCTACCCTGTCCATCTGTCAAGCAGTGTAGTTTTGTGGTGAGCCCACTGGCCTGGGAATGCTAATAACCCTGGCTTCACGGGTAATTTGGGGTAAGGTATTCATTCTGTTCTTCATTTAGCTCCTCTGCAAAATGGGACAAATAATAACACTGCGTGATCTGGAAGCCATAACAAGATGATGGGAATCAAAGTGGTCACCTCCATCTAGCCGTGAACTTGAGGGCTGTACAAATGCGGAATGAAATGTTATCATTCTTCAGGGGAGCTGGATTTCATGAGGAGCTCTGTATTTTGCTCACTTTTTTTTTTAATAAAAGAAGTAAAGAAAAAAAAATAAACGATTGCAGCCTGGGATACGTGGGTTACACTCTCTGTTGCTTGTTAGAGCCAGTAAAAAGGGCCACACTGATTTGAAAAGTTAATCGCAGGGCATGTTTGAAGGGTTTACAATAGGAAAAATATTGTGTGTCTTTAGGCATTATTTGCATTTTAATTTTTTGTATTTATTTTAAATTTATTTTTAAATGAAGTATAGCCGATTTATAATGTTACAGGTGTACAGCAAAGTGATTCTCTTTACACTTATTTTTTCATGTTCTTTTCCATTATAGGTTATTTCGAGATATTGAATATTGAATATATATAGTTCCCTGTGCTACACAGCAGGACCTTGTTATTTTTCTGCTTATATGTTGTAATGTGCATCTGTTAATCCCAGATTCCTAATTTTTTTCCCTGCCCCTTTGGTAACTATAGTTTGTTTTCTATGTCTATGTGGATTTTAAACTCTAAATCACGACATGAAAGGTATGGTCTGGTTTAGGCTACCCAACCAGACATCTCGGCCCGGTTTCCTTGCTCTAGAACTCTCTCCTAATAACCAAACAGGAAAAAAAAAAAAAAAAGCAGGGCTTTTTTCAAAGTTGCTAGTCAATGTGCTGTAAACATGGGTCTGAGGTTAGAATATTGAATTCCATGAATATCAACAATCTGTCTTACCCCATTAATCAGAGGTTTACAATCTCTGTAGGCTCAGGGGCCATGGGGCCGTCACTGATCATTCTCTGTCAAAGAGAAATGGAATCATCTAGACGTGTGCCTGAAGAGGAATTTTTCCCCTTGTTGATTTTATGTAGGAAATGATTATTAAAAAAATGTTGGCTCACAGGGTGGCTTGGGGGCTTGGGGAGGAGGCCTCATGTTGGGGAGGAAGGAGACCTGGGTGATATACATGCCCTGTTGGTGGGGCTCTGTGAGCCCAAAGAAGATCAGCAATTTGTTGGGCCGAGTCTCCTTGGGGACCTCTTTCAGAGCAGTGATACTGTGACTTCAGTGACTTCAGTCGTGTCTGACTCTTTGCGATCCCAGGAACTGTAGGCCGCCAAGCTCCTCTGTCCACGGGATTCTCCAGGCAAGAATACTGGAGTGTCATGCCCTCCTCCGACCTTCCCGAGAATCTCCCCAACCCAGGGATCGAACCTGCATCTCTTAGCCTCTTTACCTCTAATGCCACTTGGGAAGCCCAGCAGTGACACTAATCACCCTCAAATCCACACCCCCTCCCCGGTGCTAATATACCGCTTGAGTTGTTTTATCCAGAGACAGACACTAGCTTGGCTAGGATTCCCTAAACTCCAAGGACATGTCCCTCTTCCCAGTGAGAAATCATGCTTGATGAACTGAAAGTTGTGTTTCTTAAGTTTGGCCTCCCTCCTCCCCAGCCAGCTCCACCCTGTTCTTTGGGATCCTTGGTTGGAAATGCTGAAGACTATGCAGGGTGGAAACTGCCTCCGTGAGAGTCCAGGTCCATGTTCAAGTCCCCTGAGGTGAGCACAGTTAATTCCTACATTCATATATGAATTGTCCATGATGCAGTTTATGCTATATGTCAAGAAGGATGCTTGATTCTCTAGGTTAGCAGTACTTGCTGTGTGGGGCTTTAACACATGAGCAAGGGTGGAGGAATCAGAGACCTTCAGTTGTACCCCCGCCAAGCACAGCTAGAAACTAGAGACATGGTTTAAAGGAGTTTGGACAGAGTAATTATTTGGGGAAGGAGAATGGTAGCACCTCTGATTTTTGTCCCTACGACTACAGGACTTCCAGAAAAATCCATCCCCAGTCTCTAGGACTGATGTAGTTTCACCCTGAATTTCCTTGGCTGTCACTGAGGAGACAGGCTGGGGTGGAGTGACTTTGGTTTAGGTCCTTCCCCCAAAAAATATAATTCTAAGCCACTTCCAGTCACTGTTTCACTGAAGACTTGGGTGGCATGTGTTGCTATGACAGGCAAAATTATTTCCCACCAAACATGTCCTTGTCCTAGTTTCCAGGATCTGTGAATATGTTATGTCACATGGCAAAGGTCAGTTAAGGCTGCTAACAAGCTGAACTTATAACAAAATTAGTGCGGATTATCTGGGTGGACACAATGTAATCACAAGAGTCCTTAAATGTAGAAGACAGGGGCAGAGGGTCAGTATCAGAAGGATGTGACGTGTCAGAGACTCTATTAGCCATTGCCCGCTTTGATGATGAAAGAAGGGACCATGAGCCAAGAATGCAGGCAGAAAGAAAGCCAGAGGCCAGAAAAGGCAAGGAAATGGATTCTCCCTTACAGCCTTCGGAAAGGAGAACTGGCCTGCTGATACCTGGATTTTAGCCCAACCAGACTCATCTCTGACTTCCAGAAACATAACAAATTGTGTCTCATTTTAAGCTACTTTCTGGTAAATTGCTACAGTAGCAATAGCAAATGAACACAGTTGCCATGATATTTTCCTCTAATTAACAAAAATTACAAAAGAGCTAATTTTGTTGTTCTCGGAACTATGGCAAGTCAAGTGGGAACAGAGGTTTAGAACAGCGGCTGGCGATGCCCAGCACATGCATAAAAGCAGATAAGGATGGATTTGAGAGAACTGGCTGGCGGCGTTTGGTCTCTCTGCCCATCTCTTGTGAGGACAGGCATGGGGTCGTCAGACTCTCCCTGATTCTTTTGGAAGGTGGTCATCTGGAACACCAGGGCTGCCAGTTCTTCAGAAGCCACCCTGCCATCTCCTTAGAGTATCATGGTTTCCATTTTTCCCAATGCCTCCTCCTCTTAAAAAAAAAAAAAAAATATATATATATATATATATATGTATTCTTTTCATAGGTAACCCTGGTTCGTTGGAAAGATGTAGGTTTCAGACTTCCTGCCCTGGTGGTGCACTTGCTGGTCAGCTGGTTCTAGGGGCAGCCAGCAGGCCTGCTTGTCGCATTTGCCAATTTCCACGGTGTAAATGTTTCCATCAGGGCTGACGTCAAGCTACCAACTTAAAATGCAGAGGTGGGAAGAGATGTTCACAGTCTGGTTTGGGCAGGCTCCAGCGTACCCCAAGGAGTGTCTGGAGCACCCCCAGAGGGTTGCTGAAGTGCAGGGGCCCTGGGTTTTCAGAAAGCACAGCACAATTTAACAGTAGTTTGACTCTTCCTATAAAGAGCACTGCGGAGCCTTTCAAAGCAGTTGTGCCTCATTTTACAGCTGATTCTGGAACTAAAGGCCCTCACCCCCCAGGCTGCAGCTGCTCGGGACAGAAGAGAATTCTGGAAACCCAAAGAGCTGGGTTGCAAGCTGACATGAGTTGATTAAAAACCCCAGTTACCGTGGGCAAGCCCAGTTTGAACTCTGGAGTGTGCTTTCTAGAATTCTTCTTACCTTTTTACAGTTATCCTTCAGTCTAGCCTGACTTTATACGGTTATTTGAAAACCACTGAAACCTGAAACCATAGGTCTCAGGGAAATTATTAGGAGAGTTTTCATCAAATTAGTATGTCTCATTTTATAGCCATCATGCCTGAATGTACCAGTCAGTCTCATTTCTATCGCTGACCGGACCAGGGGTACTAGTTAGTAATTTGGTATGAGATACTTAAAACCAGTTTGTTGGAGGAAGTTTAATGCACACATAAGAGATATCACATGTGCTTCATGATATGACCGTTGACTTTCAGTCAGGAATACGAGAAAGGGAATAATGATACCAACCGCAGATTGTTAGAAAGGGGATGCGAGTTAATATTTGTCAAGCTCTTAGACTCACCCTAGGTGCTTTAGAAGTGTTTGCCCCATAGAGAAAGGACTTGTGAACATGGGCTGAGCGAAAGAGAGGATGGGACAAACTGAGAGAGTATCACGTGTGTGCTCAGCCACTCCAGTCATGTCCGACTCTCTGTGACCCCGTAGACTGTAGCCCACCAGGTTCTTTCTGTCCACAGGATTCTCCAGGCAAGAATACTGGAGTGGGTTGCCATGCCCTCCTCCAGGGGATCTTCCCAACCCAGGGATCAAACCCATGTCTCCTGCATTACAGGTGCATTTTTTACCACTGAGCCACCAGGGAAGCCCAAGAGAATAGCATTGACATATATATATATTTGCGCTATCCTGTGTAAAATAGCAAGCAGGAAGCTGCTGTGTAGCACAATGAGCTCAGCTGGGTGCTCTGTGATGACCTAGAGGGATGGGAAGGGAGTGGAGTGGGAGGGAGGCTCAGGAGGGAGGGCTTACATATGTACATACAGCTAATTCACTTCCTGGTACAGCAGAAATGAACACAAGGTTGTAAAGCAATTATACTCCAATTTAAAAAAATTGAAAAAATAAAGTGCTTGCTCTTTGTCAAAGAAATCAATATAGCTTTAAAGAATTGAGAACTTTAGAAGTCTTTGACTTGGGACTTATCACTCCATGTTATAAACACAAATCACAGCATAACCAAACAGTTTCTCCTTTGCAGTCTTTTACAGAAGTTTTATCCCTTCTCCCCCCATTGCATTGAAACCGGACACTCGCAGTGACTCTGCCCTCCCAGTTGAGCTCCTGGGACCACACAGTCTCAGCAGCCCATCAGAATAAGCTTTGACCATTACAGTGGGTGAGAGCTCCATGCAGCCCTTCTCCACATCACAAGAGCACTTCCTTATTCACCCAACCACACAGCCCCAGCTTGAATGAGGTGGCCCCTTCCCTACAGGCTCTGTGTTCCCCCTCCTGATTCATTCCAAAGGCCAGGTGATGGTCTGGCCTCTGCCGGCCCTGTTCTCTGGGTTCAGGGTTATAAATCAGGGTGCTCCGGCTGATGGGCATGGAGGCCGGAAGACATCTGTCTGCCAGCGGGGAGAAGGAGGTGCTTGCAGCCACCGGGCTGACTACGAATTCTTAGGCTCCCGGGAGTGGGAAGGCCAGGATGAAAGGAAAGGCAGACATTAAGGATGCTGGACCTACATTTTCCAGAGCACATCTTCATCCCATTGTGAATTGATCCGCAGCCCTGGATTTCATCAACGGCATAAAACCTCAAAGTCAGCCCAGAGGGACAGCCTGCCGTTTTGTACTCACCAACAATTAGGAGGCTGGTCCAAGAGGCCTGCCGTGCCTCAAGTTGGAACTGCTGAGGGTGTGTGCGTCATACGGACGCACGCAGAAAAAGCCTTTGCCTAGAAATTGAATCCAGTTCCTTTTTCCTGTATTTGTTTTGCAATCCACCCTTGGAAGGGAAAGTTGCGTAGGAAGACAATAATTCTCCAAGGCACACCACTTCAATTAAGAGAGAAGCCCAGAGGAGCCCAGGGTTTCAGGAGGAGCCAACCGCAGATTAATGGATGTCGAAGAATGCTGCATTCGCAGCTGATTTATGCCTATTCGTGTATTCCGAAGTGTTTAACTCATGGGCATTCCTTAATCATAGCACGATCCCGTGACCACTTTCATTTGGGGGGATGGGGATGACAGGGTCTTGTTTATTTGGCTGAGCTTTAATAACTTAGCTCTTTATTACAATGCTCTTGCAGAAAGCATTTTTGTAAACTGAGAACAGTGTCCATCCAGTCCCCTCTGGGTCTCCCTTCTCTAGTCCCACATGTCCCTTGGCTGTTTCTTTTTTCCTTGGCCATGCCATGAGGCATGACCTTAGCTCCCTGATCAAGGACTGAACCAGCACCCCCTCCTGGAAGCCCGGACTCTTAACTACTGGACTGTCAGGGAAGTCCCCCCTTCTTTTCTTAATACAGTAATTATTTTCTTCCTCTGAACCGGAAATTGTCCAGACTCCATTCACCCCAATCCCAGGTGTCTCATACTTAGGGTGGTTTGAGCAAAATCAGCTCAGCCATTTCATTTGTGGAAGAGGATGGAGGGAAATCTGTGTGCTTCCTAGGATAAGCCTAAGTCAATCTTTTTTTTTTTTTTAAATTTTATTCATTTTGTTTTACTTGGAGGACATTCACTTAGCATCTACTACGTGGGGGTTCCACACCAGGCAGGAAAGATTTGGAAAGAAAAAAGACTTCCCACTTGCACATGAGCTCCCAGTCTAGTAGGGGAGACAGATGAGAAAACCTGTAATTACTAAAGTGAGACGCTTTGGGGGAAGGCTTCCAGGACTAAAGGGCCGGACAGCCGCGTACTGAGGGGCCAGTGAGAGTTGGCCAGGTCTAGAGATGAGCCCACTTGGACCCGAGATGGAGTTCATCCTCTTCAAGGAAGTGCAGGCAGCCTGCACTGGATGGAGCATGGCGTGGTGGTGGCAAGGCTGTGAGGTAATGAAGGGTCTCCCATGGAACAGGGCTGTGAGGTAATGAAGGGTCTTCCATGGAACAGGGCTGTGAGGAAGGTGAAGGGTCTTCCATGGAACAGGGCTGTGAGGTAATGAAGGGTCTTCCATGGAACAGGGCTGTGAGGTAGTGAAGGGTCTTCCATGGAACAGGGCTGTGAGGTAGGTGAAGGGTCATCCATGGAACAGGGCTGTGAGGAAGGTGAAGGGTCTTCCATGGAACAGGGCTGTGAGGTAATGAAGGGTCTTCCATGAAACAGGGCTGTGAGGTAGGTGAAGGGTCTTCCATGGAACAGGGCTGTGAGGTAATGAAGGGTCTCCCATGGAACAGGGCTGTGAGGTAATGAAGGGTCTTCCATGGAACAGGGCTGTGAGGTAGGTGAAGGGTCTTCCATGGAACAGGGCTGTGAGGTAATGAAGGGTCTTCCATGGAACAGGGCTGTGAGGTAATGAAGGGTCTTCCATGGAAGAGGACTGTGAGGTAGGCGAAGGGTCTTCCATGGAACAGGGCTGTGAGGTAATGAAGGGTCTTCCATGGAACAGGGCTGTGAGGTAGGTGAAGGGTCTTCCATGGAACAGGGCTGTGAGGTAATGAAGGGTCTTCCATGGAACAGGGCTGTGAGGTAGGTGAAGGGTCTTCCATGGAACAGGGCTGTGAGGTAATGAAGGGTCTTCCATGGAACAGGGCTGTGAGGTAATGAAGGGTCTTCCATGGAACAGAGCTGTGAGGTAGGCGAAGGGTCTTCCATGGAACAGGGCTGTGAGGTAATGAAGGGTCTTCCATGGAACAGGGCTGTGAGGTAGGTGAAGGGTCTTCCATGGAACAGGGCTGTGAGGTAATGAAGGGTCTTCCATGGAACAGGGCTGTGAGGTAATGAAGGGTCTTCCATGGAACAGAGCTGTGAGGTAGGCGAAGGGTCTTCCATGGAAGAGGACTGTGAGGTAGGTGAAGGGTCTTCCATGGAACAGGGCTGTGAGGTGATGAAGGGTCTTCCATGGAACAGGGCTGTGAGGTAATGAAGGGTCTTCCATGGAACAGAGCTGTGAGGTAGGCGAAGGGTCTTCCATGGAAGAGGACTGTGAGGTAGGTGAAGGGTCTTCCATGGAACAGGGCTGTGAGGTGATGAAGGGTCTTCCATGGAACAGGGCTGTGAGGTAGGCGAAGGGTCTTCCATGGAAGAGGACTGTGAGGTAGGTGAAGGGTCTTCCATGGAACAGGGCTGTGAGATGATGAAGGGTCTTCCATGGAACAGGGCTGTGAGGCTGAGCAATAAAGTCCCTTGCCACCTGCCATATGACTCCTCCAATGGGCAGTCTAATATCTGGACTCCTCTAGGGTCCCTGGCATGGGTGAGGGGAATTTGAACACAGTGGCCACCTAGATGCTTTTGAGTGATGATAACGCAGAACTTCAAAATCCCAATACATGAGACAATGGGGGATGAATCCATCTCTCTCCATCCCCTTTCTTCCTCTCACAGACACATCCTCCCTATTACTCCTTTATGGACACTGACTGTGACACTGTGATGCTACTGGACAAACCATGTGATGGGACTGAGTGCCATTTGTATCTAAGAAAGTGATCGACTTAATCGAGTAATCAATTTGACACTTTTTTATTGCTGAATTGAGTGGTTTTGAATTTACCAGTGATTTGCTATCTGATATCAATCAGGCTGGAATTATATCAATATTCTAAATCCATTTATATCCATAATCTACAAATAACATGGCATTTACAATACAAGGCCAGTGACTTATTTTAAGTGTGTACTCAGTTGCTCAGTCATGTCTGACTCCTTGTGACCCCATAGATTGTAGGCCCCCAGGCTCCTGTGTCCATGGAATTCTCCAGGCAAGAATACTGGAGTGGGTTGCCATTTCCTTCTCCAGGGGATCTTCCTGACCCAGGGATTAAGCCCACATCTCTTGTGTCTCCTACATTGGCAGGCAGATTCTTTACCTTTGCACTACCTGGGAGGTTCCAGATATTAAGCTGACTTACTCTAAAAATTGATTACAAGAGGAAAAGTACATCAGGGTTATAAGCTAGACTTGATTTTGAGGAAAACCTTTCATTATGAAAGCATGCTAGCTAATACCAAATAAGTGATCAAATTAGAAAATCACCATTTTGTAACCTTGAATGAAGTAATTGTTCAGTCAAGGATCCTTGATGGATGCTAGAAGGATTCAGGGAAGAGTGGTTGAGAAGTCCTCTGATGATCTGAGATGACTTACTCATCTTAAGAGTGAACAGATAACTTTATAGTGGAGACAGAGATCCATAGGCACCCTCTTAACCCAAACATGATCTTCACGTCCCTAAGAGTGGGATGAGCTGGCACTGACGTGACCCAGTAGGAAGAACACAGCTCCAACAGAGAAGGTTTCTTGGCAAAAAAAAATGTTTAACATGAAATTAACCAGTTCTTAAGATCTCATTGCCAGTGTACCAGGAAGTAACAGGGGCTAACGGATGGCCAGGGGAGACATAAATACAGACTGCTGCTGCTGCTGCCAAGTCGCTTTAGTCGTGTCCGGCTCTGTGCGACCCCGTAGACGGCAGCCTATCAGGCTCCCCCGTTCCTGGGACTCTCCAGGCAAGAACACTGGAGTGGGTTGCCATCTCCTTCTCCAATGCATGAAAGTGAAAAGTGAAAGTGAAAAGTGAAAGTGAAGTCGCTCAGTTGTGTCCAACTCTTAGCGACCCCATGGACTGCAGCCTACCAAGCTCCTCTGTCCATGGGATTTTCCAGGCAAGAGTACCAGAGTGGGTTGCCATTGCCTTCTCCGACAATACAGGCTATGCAGAAGTATATTCTTATTCTTTAGATGCTTACTAACTCACGTTGTAATGTAGTGTTATTACTATGCTGTCTTGGTAGTGTCTGTCATTTAGTTTGAATTGCAACAAAAACACAACAAATTGCCACATATATGGCACACTATTAACAATTGTTAAATCTGGATGGTGAGTATATGGTCATTCATTATCCTACATTCTCTTTTTTTTTTTTCTGTACGTTTGAAATGTTTAACAATATAAAGTAGAAAGGGGAGATGTTGGAAGACAAAACATTTTAAGATGAAAGCTTCTAGAGAATGCACCTAGTTTTCACCATGTATTCTAATGGCTCTGTGTGGAAAGTTGCATATTCTACGGGGTTTTGTGAAAATGATGCTAGTTCAGAAACAATTCAAGTTGGAAAAAAAGCCATCCAGAAACAGAAATGCATAGTATACCCCCTGTAACACCCTTACTACAGGATAGTAAAGAAAGTGATTATGTCCTGCAGTTAATACTATGCCAAGTAGTGTAATTAAAGTGCTTTTAAAATCTCTTCCTGTACTTCTTATCATGGAGAGCTTATTCAATGTTGTTGTTGTTCAGTCATTAAGTTGTGTCCGACTCTTTGTGACCCCATGGACTGCCGCACACCAGGCTCCTCTGTCCTTCACTATCTCCCGTGGTTTGTTCAAACTCATGTCCATTGAGTCGGTGGTGCTATCTAACCATCTCATCCTCTGCTGCCCCCTTCCCCTTTTGCCTTCAATCTTTCCCATTCTCAACAACATTAATTTTTCTGTTCTGTTCTTTGCCCATGATATAGTCAGTGGTGTTCATAGTGGCATAAAACATCCCAAGAGCCTTCAAAGTAAAAGACAAACTGTATTATTCTCACTCCACTTTGAAGACTATGGACCCCAGGATTCAGAGCAGGCCGCCAGGTTAGAAGGATTCCAGTGGTGAAGGAGTGAACTTCAAACCCAACCGCAGACTGAAAAGATGGAGATTCTTGGACTGGAATGCCTTTGGAGCTGAAGGACGTATCATTACGTCTAGGTGCCCTGATTGATGTGGAAGGACCCTGCCAAATTCCCTTCTCCAGACTGGAAATTCCAGGATAGTGCTGGTACCAGTGAGTGACATTTTTTTGGACTGTTCCCAGGAGTCATAAACTACTCTGCCCACCTTTACATGCCTAAGGTATAAAAGGTGAAGATCATCATATAGATGTTTAAATTATCTTAACAACATCACATTGAATTGACCTGGGAAGAATGTACAGAGGGTGGATGGAGCCTGACTGAATTGTCTCAAGCCCGTTTCTCAAGGGCTCCCTCCCCCCTCAGTGAAATCAGATACAGCAGGGGGATTGCCAAGTTGAGACTGCACTGAAGCACAACAGGCTTTGTTTTATAAGCGTCTCTTTATGATTCTGTAATCGGCTGAGTCCAGGGGAGCCCTGTGCAGTCAGGAGACGACGCACTCTGGGATTGTTATCCCAGGGTTTTACTGCCCGTGGTTGAGCTTGTTTTGTTTTGTTTGGGGGTCACTATGTAATTCCAGCCCTGGAGTCATCTGCATCTGTGCGGGGGCTTGTGTAGGTTGTGTGCTTGTGAACTGGATGTGCTCCCCAAAGAGCAGGGAGCACCCCAGGGGTGCAACACGCAGCCTTCTACCTCAGGTTGATATGGCCCATGTATATGGCACCGTGGGCCACCTGCCCTCTGCAGAGGCTGAGCTTCTGCTTCCTGAGCATTAAAAACAATTTTTCTGGCCAAGCCACAGGGCATGTGGGATCTTATAACCCTGACCAGGGATTGAACCTGCAACCCCCACGGTGGAAGCTCAGAGTCCTAACCAGTGGATAGCCAGAGAAGTCCCTGGATTTGTGCTTTCTCTCCAGCCATAGCTCCCCATGGTGACCAGGGATGGGAGAGGATATTGTGACAAAGAATATATATCTATATAACTGAATCTCTTTGCTGTACAGCAAAACTCAACACTACATTGTTAATCAACTAAATATTTTGCAAATGAAAAAAAGTTTAAAAATTAAAAATAAAAAAGAGGAGATTCTTGGTCTTCCTAGCACCTCACTTAGCTGACATAGGAGATTAATTGCCATCCCTCAGCCCTTACATGGCAATAAGTAAGAACTGGTATCATTTCATATCAGCCTAAGAATTTTGAAGCCTAGCTAAATTCCTTTTTTCTATCCACAGTGAGTGTAGGAATTAGGGCTGCTTTTAAACAGATGTTTGGGAAGAAATTGGTCAAAACTGTGGGCTCTGAAGTCAAGAACTTTAATTCAAACTTGATTCTGCTACTTTTAACTGTGTGACCTAGCAAACAACTGAACATAAGCCTCGGCTACCTCATCTGTAAAATAGGTCTAAGGATGATTCAGATTTCACAAGGCCTTTGAGAGGAATGAAGGAAGTCATGTATGCCAACTGCTTAGCTCAGCTCCTGGTACACAGTCAACATTGCCTAAAGGACAGCAGTTTTCATTTCCAATCTTGCTCCTTCTTGCTCCATGCCAAAACTAAGGATGTGTCTTACCAAACGACAACGGAGGGTATTTAAAAACAGTGACCCCTAGGGGTCTATAAGTAATACACTGTGAAAATCGGAGAAAAGAATGACAGCACTAGGTATTAATGCTGAAGTCACTGCAATTCAAAAGATATATAGATAAAGATGTGAATGATAGTTACAGTGTCTTGGGGCCCATCTACGTCTGGGTGTTATTTAAAAGCTTGACCACATTGTTTTGAAATTCTGCACCTGATATGAAAGCTTTGTTTTATGAACTTTCCTCTGTACACACTATCCCCAGCAAAACCACCAGAGCAATACAACCTTTAGAAGAAAAGAGATTAATCGATGGTCAAAATAATAACACCTAAATTTCTTAATTTATTTACTCTCTAATAAGTCTTAAATTATTTATTTTATATTAAGGACACCCCCAAGGATCTAAAATAATTGCTAGAATTACATGAACTGAGCAAGGTCATAAAATACAAAGTTAATACAAGAAAAATCAGTTATATTTCTATATGCCTACACTTGAAAATGAGATTTAAAAAAATCAACTCCATTTATAATGGCATTCCAAACTTCAACTACCTAGAAATAAATCTACTGAAAGACGTTTAAGACCTATGTGTAAAAACTGTAGAGCATTCCTAAGAAAAAAGAAAGAGACCCAAATAAATGGAATATACTCATGTTAATTGACTGGAAGACTCAATACTGTTAAGATGTCTGTTTTCCCTAAAATTATGTATTTGTTCAACACAATCACTACAAAAAATTCCAGTTAGTTTTTTTTTTTTAAGACATAAATGAGCTGATTCCAAAAGGATCCCAAATATCCAAAATGACTTTGAAAAAGAGATACAAACTTGGAAGACTTACACTATGTGATTTAAAGGTACATGATAGAGCTACAGTCGTCAAGGCGGTAGGGTATCAGCATGAAGATAAACACACAAATCAGTTGAACGAAACTGAGAGTCAGTCAATGGACTGACACTTAGACAGTCAGTTGTCCCCAAAGATGCCAAAGTAATTCTATGAAGAAAACAAGCCTTTTAGTAAATATTGCTACAACTGAATGTGCCATAATTATACCATGAAATACTATTGGGCAATAAAGTAGAATGAACTACTGATATACCCAACAACGTGGATGATTCTCAAATACAGTATATCGAGCAAAAGAAGTCAAACCCAAAAGAGTACATATACATTGATTCTGTTCATAGGAATCTAAATAAAGACAAAATTAATCTCTTTATATAATCTGTTTAAAAAGTCCTAAAATGAGGAGGAGGAGAGGAGATCAGCTGGAGACAGCTTGAGGGAAATTGCTGGTATGATTGAAAAATAAAAAGTTCTATACCTTGTTTTGAGTGGTGATTACTAAAGTCTACTCATTCTCAAAGCTTGTTGAACCAAATACCTAGTATCTGTACATTTAATTTACGTGAATTATATCCAAATAAAAAATTTTGGAACAAAAATGAAAAATTATTAGGGCAGAAATTATTTAAGTAGTGAGCTACTCTTTTACTATATCTATTCTATTTTTCTCTACTTGTTATTGCAAAGACCACTCATATGATGGTAAGGATCATGTGGTATGATTTCTTAAATTATAGCCCTATTTGAATTTTTAGAATTCTTATCACACAAAGTTGTTTCAAGTAATGAAAACACATTAGAATACTTTATACTGTTTGTGGTGCAATCATTTCTAACACAAAGACATTCATTTTTCCATTTAACTTAGATGACAAGGATTCAATTCAATTTTTTACATTCCTGTTAAATTTCCTGAAGACACAGGAAATGAAAGTCTTTAAAACTAGTTCCCAGTGCTTTCTTCCTTCCTTTTTATCTCTCTCCCCCATGCCCTCATCTTTATTTACTGATGATGACAGTTTTAAGAAATATAGTCATATTTAGCAAAAAAAAAAAAAAAAAAGGAAAGAAAAAATCAAACTGAAAAACAGACATCCTTGTCTCTCCCTAAGAATAAAAATGGGTAGAGCATGTCATCATATTATCTTATTCTGGAATTTCTATATCAAATTCTCTTACTATAAAATTGAAGTTTCTGCTTTTGCAACGGAATCAAGATTACTAATGCTGGTTATGGTGCTTATCAGGCAATGTGCAGGGGCCCCCTTGGGTTTATCCCTGACTCCTCTTGTGGGTTGATAAGCTTTCACTGACCCTGATGCTCAGTGAGATCAAACTCTGATCATCAGCCAAGAGTAACTCATCCATGAGTGAAGCCAGGCAAATGGCGCTTCCCAGGTGGCTCAGTGGTAAAGAACCTGCCTACCAGTGCAGAAGATGCAGAGGATGCAAGTTTGGTTCCTGGGTTGGGAAGATCCCCTGGAGGAGGGAATGGCAACCCACTCCAGTGTTTTTGCCTGGAGAATCCCATGGACAGACAAGCCCAGCAGTCTCCAGGCCATGGGGTCAAAAAGGGTCAGACAGGATTGAGCATGCGCACATGCTACATAGGACACAGATGCCTGGCATGACATATTAATAATCTCCACATACTGCCCTGAGGTAGGACTGTCATGAATCCTCTCCCATGAAGCACAGAAATGTTACATAACTTACATCTAATAAGTAACCGAGCTGGAGTCTGACTCCGGTGATTTGTCCCCAGAGTCCATGTTCTTAGCCACCATCTCACACAACCTAACGCCTTAGCAAAAGGGAACAAATAAAGCAGAAGCAGGCGATGCCGCTGTGCATGGTGCTTGATAACGGAGACAGTCTCAGGAGCGGGTACCTTGTTCACAGGAAGCACAAACAAGATTTATTGGCATAGGCGGACATTCCTAAACACGGCTCTCATGATTTCCTAGATGTTAATGGTCTTGAGTTGTATAACCCTGCAGCTGTTGATGAAGTGCCTCTGGATTTATACCTGGTTTCGCTTACTCCCTAGAAGGAGCCATCTTGCTTTCAGAACATAAAAAGCGTCACCACCTTTCTGGTGAAATGAGCTCGTCGACCCTGAGAACAATTCTCTCCGGGATTCTGTAACGGAGATGCAATGACTCTTCTGCAGTTGCCCTCCTGGAGATGCCTGGGCAGTCCAGAAATGCGCTGGAGTTTCTTTCCTTTGGAAACTGATCTTGCTATTAATCAACATGAACACAAAGTCTGTGTATCCCCAAATTCCTATCCCATGTGCTCAGTGATTAAAAGGCAGACAAACCATCCCTTCTCACCAGAGGAAGGTTAAAAACAAAAATATGTTTTGCTGACATCCTTAGAGTCCGTGCTAAGTTGCTTCTATCGTGTCTGACTCTTTGTGACCCCGTGGACTGTAGCCCACCAGGCTCCTCTCTCCGTGGGGATTCTCCATTCAAGAATACTGGAGTGGATTGCCATTTCATCCTGCAGGTGATCTTCCCGACCCAGGGATTGAACCCATGTCTCTTATGTCTCCTGCATTGGCAGATGTCTTCTATACCACTGGCGCCATATGTGTGTATATCTCTCTATATCTATCTGTCTCTCTATATATCTGTTTAAATTCCAGGCAACTAGAACCACTTAATAAAACAAGTTGATGAATAACTCAACAATCATCTAGTCTACTCACACAAAATTTTCTTTCCTTGTCTTCCTTCCATCTTTCCTTTTTTCCCCGATACACAGAGGGACACTCATTTATTCATTCATTTGATAAATATATGCAAAATGCCCGTGTATGGGGCACTGTTCTAGGTGCTGCCTACACAGTAGCAAATGACACAGAATCCTGGCAACCGTGATGCTTACAGACTCTGGGAATCATAACAAACAAGATAAAAAAAAAAAAGACTGTCAAATGTGGTGGGTGGAGTAGTGCCCCTCAAAGATGCCCAAATCCTAATTCCAGGAGGCTGTGAATGTGTTGCCTTACATAGCAAGAGATTTGACAAGTGTGATTAAGTTACTATCTTTCCTTTATAAACCTCCTTGCCCACCCTGCTCCCAGCTCACCTGCCTGCTCTGATTATTCTCACCTTCCATGGCAGAAACTCCAACCTCAAGATAAAATTAGGCAGTGATGTAATTGACAAGCTAGAGTGCAACTTACCGCATTGGTGTGTCCCCAGCCTGGGCAAGGTCTACATCTGAAGGATCCTCCAGGTGCCTCTTGAGCATCTTAGTTGGCCTCTTTCCCAGGTGCCCCAGCTCCGCACTTCCACTTGGCTGGATCCCCAGGCATCCTCAGTGGCTTCCTGCAGCCTGACCCCACCACCCACCAGAGCCTCCTGGCCTCATGTCAGCCTGCACTTTGCTCGTCCTTCCTGGAGATGCTGACCTCTCAGCTGGTGTCGGCTCGCTCCTGGAAGGACGTCTCTCAGACCTCCCAGGCACCCAGGCTGTGGCGCACACAGGCCTGTGGTGCACACAGTTTCAGCTCTCAAAGCTGCCCTTTGGGTACTTGCCATTCCAACTCTGTCCACTTTAAAAAGGGGCCAGTGTCTCTCCAGCTCAGCTTAAATTTAGAGTCACTCTTCTCTCAACAAAAGGCCAATCAAGCGCTAAGACGGTTTCACTGACGTCTCTCCCAGCTCAGATGACCTGTTTTCTTAGGCTTCATTGTTGCCAGTCAAGGCTGGTGCCTCTTGTTGCTTAAATTCAGAAGAAAGTGCAGGCTAAGAGTGGTGTTAGGAAACAGGAAGAGATCTAGAGGAAAAGCGAGTGGGTGAGGGGGGCCATGGAAGAAAAATACTGCAGAAAGTCAGAACTGAGTCCCAGAGAGAAGGGAAGAGGTGGCCTGTGGGTGAAGTCCATCCAGAAGGGGAGGAAAAATGCACATGGGAAATGATTTCCTAAGGAAAGGTAAAGCCAAGAAAGAACAAGAAAACCATTAAGAAAGAAAGAAGGGAATGGAGGGAGAGAGAAAGAAACTTCGTTATCAGGATTAAAGCTGTTTTGTTGTCTGGGAAAGATAAAGGGAAAGGAACTTCTTCCCTCTGTGCATGGAGATCCAACCAGCCCATCCTAAAGGAAATCAACCCTGAATACTCATTGGAAGGATTGATGCTAAAGCTGAAGCTCCAATACTCTGGCCACCTGATGCTAACAGCTGACTCATTGGAAAAGCCTCTGATGTTGGGAAAGATTGTAGGCAAAAGGAGAAGGGAAGAGGAGAGAATGAGATGGTTGGATGGCATCACTGACTCAAAGGACATAAGTTTGAGTGAACTCCAGGAGATAGTGAAGGACAGGGAAGCTTGGGGAGCTGCAGTCCATGGTGTCGCAAAGAGTTGGACACAACTTCAAGGCTGAACAACAACAACCAACTTTTCAAAGCAGGTTCACTTCCATTTTTCCATAAGGACTTCATCCCAATGACCAAAGTCAGGCAGACAGCCCAGCTTCCCAGAGGTTGTGGATAGACAAGTTTCAACCCTCTAATCCACCTCTAATCACTAGGTCTTTCTGGTCACTAGCCCATCCTGTGGTCCCACCCCAAGTCATCACTAGCACAAGCTCAACAGGGGTTTATCAGGGATGACAAAGCAGACTTCTATGACTCAGGAGTTCCCAGGGTATAAGGAACTCTGTGCAAAGTCTGGGACAAAGACCAAATATATTCCTTATAACTACAGTGTCTGTGCCCTGTGACACAGTAGATCTTTCCATCTGAAGTCAGAGTTGATTTCTCCATCCTTGGGTCTGGGCTTTGGCAGGTGCCTTGCTTTGACCAATGGGATGGGAGAAAAATCTCCCACAGAGGTCTGAAGGGTGGGTGTACTGGGGTTTGCTGCTGCTGCTGGGAATCCACTAGCCACCATGTAATAGGGCAGGCCAGACTCCTGGGGAATGAGAGATCATGTGGGGAGAGACCCCAGCCTCCCCTGCCTTCCACCTGACGTACATACCAGCCACAGAAGAAAGGCCACCCCAGACCATTCAGCCCCCGCTGGGTGACTCAGACCAGAAGAAATGTGCTCTTCAACCCACAGAATCATGAGCTGTAGCAAGTATTTGCTATCTTAAGCCACTACATTTGGGAGTGGTTTGTTACACAGCAAAATCTAACTGGTACAGCAACGTGTACCTGGTAATGAAAATGAAAGTGAAAACTGCTCAATCATGTCCAACTCTTTGCGACCCTGTGGACTATACAGTCCATGGAATTCTCCAGGCCAGAATACTGGAGTGGGTAGCCTTTCCCTTCCCCAGGGGATCTTCCCAACCCAGGGATCGAACCCAGGTCTCCCACATTGCAGGCAGATTCTTTACCAGCTGAACCACCAGGGAAGACCAAGAATACTGGAGTGGGTAGCCAATCCCTTCTCCAGCGGATCTTTTTGACCCAGGAATCAAACCAGGGTCTCTTGCATTGCAGGTGGATTCTTTACCAACTGAGTTATTGGGGAATCCCATACCTGGCAATAATAGCCAGTATTCATTAAGACCTTATTAACAACACACACACTGCTAGATGCAGCCTGGTCTGCCATGGGATCTCCCCGCTACCCTGGACAGAATCTTAAACACCGTGGATGGCCAGTAGATATCATTTTAATAATTTTTAAAATGTATTTCTACTGTACCTGAATCCAGAAAGATTGAATGGATACTAAAACACAATCAAGCAGCGTAAGGGAAAGTGAGGTAAAAGAAGAAAATGCAAGAGTCATAAATACAAGGAGTCATAAAATGAAATTAAGCATAGAGCCGAAAAGAAAAAAAAAGCAAATATAAATAAAACCTAAATGATGGTTTGGAGTAGGTACACTAGTCTGCAAGGGTTGCCATAACAAAGTGCATTGCCTGGGTGGTTTAATAACAGAAATTTGTTTTCTGACAGTCCTGGTCGTCCAAGATCAATGTTCTGGCCATGTTAGTTCCATCCGAAGCCTCTTTCCTTAGCTTCTTGATGGTCATCTTCTCCTTATATCTTTAGTTTGTATATGTCTGGATCCATATTTCCTCTTAACCAAATTTTCTCTTCTTATAAGGACACCGGTCATATTGGATTAGGGCCCAACCTAGTGACCACATGTGTGCATGCTAAGTCGCTTCAATTATGTCCAGCTCTTTGTTACCATGCTAAGCTCCTCAGTCCATGGGATTCTCCAGGTAAAAATACTGGCATGAGTTACCATGCCTTACTCCAGGGGATCTTCCTGATGCAGGGATCAAACCCGCATCTCCTGTGGTTCTTTACCACTCAGCCACCAGGGAACCCCCTACTGACCTCATTTTAGCCCAAAGACTCTGTCCCCAAATACAGTCATATACTAAGGTCCTGGGAGTTGGAGATTCAACACGTGAGTCTGACAAGACAGTGTGGGGAGGGGGGCACCACAATTCAGCCCATAGTGGTTGAAAACCACTTTGTTTTCAGCTTCCCAACACTGAAAGGGGACAACAGAGGATGATGGTTGGATGACATCACCGACTCAATGGAAGTGAGTTTGAGCAAGCTCCAGGAGTTGGTGATGGACAGGGAAGCCTGGCGTGCTGTAGTCCATGGGGTCGCAAAGAGTTGAACATGACTGAGCAACTGAACTGAACTGAACACTTACACAAAGTGAAAGTCTACACTATTACAAGTTCATATACATAAACTCAGGAAAAACAGGACTACCCCGTGGCTAGCTCTCATCACAGACAGGGTTTCCATAATCTTTCTCATGAAATGAAAAAAAAAAAAAAAACCAGAATCTTACAACTAAAACAAGTTACAAATCCATCTTCAGCACTGGCCAGTGGTCTAAGACTTAAGAGAATGATGATTTGAATACTTTGTCTTCTCAGCCTTATTACATGAAGGAGTAGCCACTAGACAGGATGGCTGTCAACTTCTGGACCGGTCTTTCCACTAGAATGGTTCCATTTCTTTGGAAGTTAAAGGGATTTTTATTCTCAAGAATTTTCCATTAAAATGCAGCACCATGGTTGAGAACCGATGAAGGTGAGAATGACCCGGATGTATTTACTAAAGATCCTGGAGTGTAAGGGGAAAGAGAGAATTTTCTAGACCAGAGATGACATATATCAAGGAACAGTTTTCTCCATTTCACCTCTTAGGTGATATATACCAGAAGGGCATTTCTCAACATCTCAGTAAAACTTGGGGGCTCAGACAGTAAAGAATCTGCCTGCAGTGCGGGAGACCCGGGTTCGATCACTGGGTTGGGAAGATCCCTGGAGAAGGAAGTGGCAACCCACTCCAGTATTCTTGCCTGGAGAATCCCATAGACAGAGGACTTTGGTGGGCTACAGTCCATGGGGTCCCTAAGAGTTGGACATGACTGAACAACTAAACTCTGATGCTGGGAAGGATTGGGGGCAGGAGGAGAAGGGGACGACAGAGGATGAGATGGCGGGATGGCATCATGAACTCGATGAACGTGAGTCTAAGTGAGCTCCGGGAGATGGTGATGGACAGGGAGGCCTAGCGTGCTGCGATTCATGGGGTTGCAAAGAGTCGGACACGACTGAGCGACTGAACTGAACTGAACTGAACAGCTAAACCCTTTCAGCATCTACCTTAACTCCCAGCATCTTTCTCCCTGTAGACTGGACATGCCGATTGTGACTTGCGCCCAGGGCCCCTCCTAAGGGAAGATAACCTGGTGAGGTCCTCCGTAGACAGCCATGCACACAGGCAACAGTGACCCTCCTCTTCCTGGTCTTAGCTGATGGTCCATTGACCCAGGGACTGGCAACCTATTCATTGGCCAGCAACCTATGACATATGGCTTGGCATAATAAGATATGTTCAGCCAATCAGGTTCTCTCTCTCTTACAGGAAATGGGCCAGATGGGAGTGTGAGTCACGTTGTAAAACTTGGACCAGAGTCCTCAAGGGTTCAAACACAGACTAAAATTATGGGAAAGCAGAAATGGAAAGAAAGTAGAAGAAGCCATAAAGCATTAACAATAACAGCACGCTTCTCATCCATTAGGAACAGAAAATATTATCCAGAGAACAGAAAAGAAGTGTTGGTGAGGATGTGGAAAAATCAGAATGCTTGTGCATTGTAGGAGGAAATGTCAAATGGTGTGGCCACTGTGGAAAACAGTATAGTGATTCCTAATAAAAATCAAACAGAGATATCTTGTGATTCAGCAATTCCACTTCTAAGTATACACTACCCCCAAGAGTTGAAAGCAGGGACTCAAATGGACGCTTGAATGCTGATATTCAGGGCATCCTTTACAAAGGCAAGAGGTGAGAGCAACCCAAAGTCCACTGATAGACAGTGTTTTGAATGTGTTAGTTGCTCAGACTGTAGCTTCTGTCCATGGAATTCTCCAGGCCAGAATACTGGAGTGGATTGCTGCTATTCCCTTCTCTAGGGGGTCTTCTTGACCAAGGGATTTAACTTGTGTCTCCATAAAGAATCTGCTTGCAATGCAGACTTGCCTACCGTGAGCAGACAACGAAAGTCAGTGATACTTAGATAACGTGGAAGGAGACCACAGAGGTCACAGGAGCTTTGGTAACAAACCACTTTGGTCTCTGCCATGCAAAAGTATCAATATGGACCCTCTGCTCAACCCTGTCAATTGGTTTGGGCTGCAGGTTCTGATGGAACTTCGCTGGGTGCCAGGCACATTTCTAGGCCCCAGGGATATAGCAGGGAACCAAGCAGAAAAGGAATCCCTGCTCTAGTTGGGGAGATAAACAATTACAAGATGAACCCTCAAACTACAGGGTGGCTTTACCGTGATAAGTACCGAGGAGAAAAATAACACAGGAAACAAAAAAGAAAATCTGATATGGTTACCCACTTAGAATGGCGAAAGATGGAAGGATTTGCAGAGAAAGTGGTCTTTGGATAAAGACCTAAACCGGTTTGGGGGAGGGGGTGGTTATTGGGGGAGGAGCTGTTCAGCCTTAGGGGACAGCATGTGTAAAGGCCCTGAGGTGAGTGGGTTTGGTAGAGCTGAGTGTCAGCAAGGAACAAGACTGCCAGGGAAAACACAGGACACTCAGTTAAACTTGAATTGCAGGTAAAGAATGAGTAGTTTTTTACTCATTTACTCATGCATGCTAAGTCGCTTCAGTCATGTCTTACTCTTTGTGACCCTACTGGCTGTAGCTTGCCAGGCTCCTCTTTTCGTGGGATTCTCCAGGCAAGAATACTGGAGTGGGTTGCCATGCCCTCCTCCAGGGGATCTTTCCGACCCAGGGATCGAACCCAGGTCTTATGTCTCCTGCATTAGTAGGTGAGTTCTTTACCACTAGTGCCACCTGGGAAACCCTTTTTAGTATCTGTGTGTGTGTGCACATGCACGTGTGTGTGTTTGCACCCACATCTCTCTTTGTGTCTGTGTGTGTTAATCGCTTCAGTCGTGTTCAACTTTTTGCAACCCCATGGACTGTAGCCCGCCAGGCTCCTCTGTCCATGGGATTCTCCAGGCAAGAACACTGGAGTGGGTAGCTATCCCCTTCTCCAGGGGATCTTCCTGACCCAGGGATTAAACCCGGGTCCCCTGCACTGCAGGCAGATTCTTTACCATCTGAGCCATGAGGAGTCCCAAATAGCACGTTGCAGTCTTCCCTGCCCCTCCCCCTCCGTGAGAGACCGTAGGGAGAGACACAGCTTCTTGTATACGAAACAAGTTGTGATGACCCAGACGTCAGGAGTGCTGAGGTCCATTCCTTCCAGGTGCATGTGCTATCCTAGCGGGAGGAAGTGCATTCCAACGAGGAACACTGCTGGGACCGCAGCGTGAGGAAGCCCACCTAACATTCTCACCTGGTTTCCTGAGAGCCTTAGACCTACATTTCCCAAAGTGTGCTCTGAGGAACACCTGTATCAAGGAAAGTTCTGTTTAAAAAAAAAAAAGTGTTTCCAGGAGCAGAGTTTGTGCCTATTTTATCCTGCCCATGAAAGATTCCAAGAAATCTTGCCATAAAATAAACCTGCTATCATTTTGCTTAATCCAGCCTTTCTAAACTCATTTGACTGCAGACACTTTTACTGGCTAGTGCAGCATATTTGCAAGCATTCCTCCTACGATGGTTTGTCTTTTTTAAAGTATTATCTTTTTTTCCTTTTATACATCCATTTTTGGCTATGCAGGGTCTTCACTGATTTTTGTGGGCTTTCTCTTGGTGGCGAGCAGGGGGCTGCTCTTTGTGGAGGGGCATAGGCTTCTCATCGCAGTGACTTCTGTGGAGCACAGGCTCAAGGCATGCTGTTTCACTAGTTGAAGCACATGTCCTGGGTAGGTGCAATGTTGGGACTCAATAGCTGTGGCGCGTAAGATTTGGTTGCTCCCAAGGCAAGTGGGATCTTCCTGCACCAGGGATTGAACCTGTGGCTCCTGCATTGGCAAGTGGATTCTTATCCACTGGGCCACCAGGGAAATCCCCCTATAATGGTTGATTTAGCGGGATCATGGGGCTCAGATATTTCGTCAAACATTATTCTGGATGTTTCTGTGAGGGTGGGATTGGACAAGATTTACATCTGAATTGATAGACTTTGACAGAAACGCTGATGAGCCTCCATAACTGGCCTTGTCCAATCTGTTGAAGGCCTGGTAGATATAAAACGCTGACCTTGGGACCTCCGTGGTGGTCCAGTGGCTAAGGCTCCAGACTCTCAATGCAGGATTTCTTGTCCCTGGTCTGGGAACTAGATCTCACATGCTGTGACTAAGACCTGGCACAGTCAAATAAATGAATTTTTAAAAGAAATACAAAAAGGCTGACCTCCCTCAAGCAAGAAGGCATTCTGCCAGCAGGTGACTCACAGACTTCAGCTGTAACATGTGCGCTTCCTGAGTCTCCAGCCTGCCAGTTCACCCTGAAGACTTTTGGCCTTGCCAGCCTCCGGTGGCTCAGATGGTAAAGAACCCACCTGCAGTGTGGGAGACCTGGGTTCGACCCCTGGGTTGGGCAGATCCCCTGGAGGAGAACGTGGCACTCCAGTATTCTTGCCTGGAGAATCCCATGGAGAGAGGAACCTGGTGGGCTACAGTCCATGGGGTCGCAGAGTCAGACACAACTGAGAGACTTAAGCATATAAGCATGTGAGCCAATTCCTTAAAATATCTGTCTATCTATCTATCTCTTAGTCAGTGTTCTCCAGAGAAACAGAACAATGAGACCCACAGGCAGGCCCTTTTATTGTGCTTTGCTTTATTGCCCATCAAAGATACTGTGTGTGCTGGCGGGGGGAATTGTTTGTTTGTTTTTACAAACTGAAGGTTTGTGGCAGTCTTACATAGAAAGCAATTTTCTTGGTGCCATTTTTCCAACAGCATTGGCTCACTTCCTGTCTCTGGGTCACCTTTTGGTGCTTCTCACAATATTTCAAACTTGTTTATTATTATTTATGTGTTATGGTGATCAGTGATCTCCGATGTTATTATTGTCATTGTTCGGGGGCACCACAAACCGTGCCCCTATAAGATAAAAAGCTTAATTGATAATGGTGTGTGTGGGTGTGTGTATGTGTGTATTTGAATGCTTCAGTTCAGTTCAGTTCAGTTCAGTCGCTCAGTCGTGTCCGACTCTTTGCGACCCCATGAATCGCAGCACGACAGGCCTCCTTGTCCATCACCATCTCCCGGAGTTCACTCAGACTCACGTCCATCGAGTCCATGATGCCATCCAGCCATCTCATCCTCGGTCATCCCCTTCTCCTCCTGCCCCCAATCCCTCCCAGCATCACAGTCTTTTCCAATGAGTCGACTCTTCACATGAGGTGGCCAAAGTACTGGAGCTTCAGCTTTAGCATCATTCCTTTCAAAGAAATCCCAGGGCTGATCTCCTTCAGAATGGACTGGTTGGATCTCCTTGCAGTCCAAGGGACTCTCAAGAGTCTTCTCCAACACCACAGTTCAAAAGCATCAATTCTTCGGCCCTCAGCCTTCTTCACAGTCCAACTCTCACATCCATGCATGACCACAGGAAAAACCATAGCCTTGACTAGACAGACATTAGTTGGCAAAGTAATGTCTCTGCTTTTGAATATACTATCTAGATTGGTCATAACTTTTCTTCCAAGGAGAAAGCATCTTTTAATTTCATGGCTGCAGTCACCATCTGCAGTGATTTTGGAGCCCCAAAAAATAAAGTCTGATGAATGCTCCACCAGTTGGCTTTTCCCCATCCTTCTATCTCCCCTCAGGTCTCCCTAGTCCCAGAGACAAGACAATATTGAAATTAGGCTAATTAATAACCCTACAATAGCCTCTAAAATGTTCAAGAGAAAGGAAGAGTCATGTGTCTCTTACTTTAAATAAAAAATTAGAGGGTATTTCCCTGGTGGTCCAGTGGTTAAGAATCTGCCTTGCAATGGGGGCTATGCAGGTTCAATCCCTGGCTGGGGAACTAAGATTCCACATGCTCCTGACAACTACCAAGTCATGCCTGCCTTGAATAAGACTGGTTGCAGTGGTATAAATAAATAAATAAATATTTTTTAAAAATTAAAAATTAGAGATGATTAAGCTTAGTTAGGAAGACGTGTCAAAAGGTGACATGGGCCAAAAGTTAGACCTCTTGCACCAATAGCCAAGCTGTGACGGCAAAGAAAAAGTTCTTGAAGGAAATTGAAAGCACTGCTCCAGTGAACACACAGATGATAAGAAAGCACCTCAGCCTTATTATTGATCCAGAGAAAGTTTTAGTGGTCTGGATAGATCAAACCAGCCATAGCTTTGTGTGCGTGCTCAATCACTCAGTCATGCCTGACTCTTTGCAAGCCCACGGACTGTAGCCCGCCAGGCTCCTCTGTCCAGGGGATTCTCCAGGCAAGAATTCTGGAGTGGGTTGCCATGCCCTTCTCCAGGGGATCTTCCTGACCCAGCGATCTAACCCACATCTCTTGCATCTCCTACACTGGCAGGTGGATTCTTTACCACTGAGCCACCTGGGGAGCCCCCAGCCATAGCATTCAGTTCAGTTCAGTTCAGTTCAGTTCATTTTAGTCGCTCAGTCGTGTCTGACTCTTTGCGACCCCATGGACTTCAGCACTCCAGGCCTCCCTGTCCATCACCAACTCCCGGAGTTTACTCAGACTCTTTGCTTTAAGCCAAAGCCTCATCCAGAACAAGACCCTAACTCTGTCCAGTTTTGTGAGGGCTGAGAGAGGTGAAGAAGTTCAAGAAGTTCAAGAAGGAAAGTTTGAGACCAGCAGAGATTGGCTCATGAAATCTAAGGAAAAAAACTGTTTTTCCATAACTTAAAAGTACAACGTAAAGCAGCAAATGCCGATGTATTTAAAAGTTGCAGCCAATTATCCAGAAAGATCTAGCTAAGATTATTAATGAAGATGGCTACACTAAGCAAGAGATTTTCAATGAAGATGAAAGAAGATGCTACCTAGGACTTCCATAGCTAGAGAGAAGGCAATGCCTGGCTTCAAAGCTTCAAAGAACAGTCGAACTCTCTTGTTGGGAGCTGATACAGCTAGTGGCTTTAAGTTGAAGCCAGTACTGATTTACCATTCCCCAAATCCTAAGGTCCTGAAGAATTATGCTCAATCTACTCTCCCCATGCTGTCTAAATGGAACAACAAAGCCTGGATGACAGCATGTCTGTTTACAACATGGCTTACTGAATGCTTTAAGCCCACTGCTGAGACCTACTGCTCAGAAAAAATCTATTACTGCTCGTTGACAATGCACCTGGTCGCCCAGGAGCTCTGATGGGGACGCACAGTGAGGTTAATATTGTTTCCCTGCCTGCTAACCCAGCAACACAGAATCCATTCTGCAGCCAGTGGATCAAAGAGCCATTTTGACTTTCGAGTCTTATTATTCAAGAAGCACACTTTGTAAGGCAACAACTGCCATAAATAAGTGATTCCTCAGATGGATCTGAGCCAAGTAAATGGAAACCTCTGGAAGGGATTCACCATTCTAGGTGCCATTAAGAACATTTGCGATTCATAGGAAGAGGTCAAAATATCAACATTGACAGGAGCATGGAAGAAGTGATTCCAACCCTCATGGGTGACTTTGAGGGGATTAAGACTTCAGCTAAGAAAGTAACTGCAGATGTGGTGGAAATAACAAGAGAACTGGAATTAGAAACGGAGTCCAGGGGAGGGGGAGGGGGTGAGGAAGAAGAGGGTGAGACAAATGGAGAGAGTGGCATGGACATACATACGCTACCGAATGTAAAATAGTCAGTGGGAGCTTGCTGTGTGACTCAGGGAACTCACACCGGGGCTCTGCAGTAACCTAGAGGGGTGGGAAAGGGAGTGAGGTGGCAGGGAGGTTCCAGAGGGAAGGATCCATGTACACCTATGGCCAATTCATGTTGATGTATGGCAGAAATCAAACCAACACTGTACAGCAATTATCCTTCAATTAAAAATAAATTTTAAAAAAGGAAATGGAGTCTAAAGATGTGAATTGCTGCAGTCTGATAATAAAGCTTTAACAAATGAAGAGTTACTTCTTATGGATGAACAAAAAAAGTAGTTTACTGAGATGGAATCTGCTGCTGATGAAGATGCTGTGAAGATTGTTAAAATGACAACAAATAACTTAGAATATTACATGATTGGACTTCCCTGGTGGCTCAGACAGTAAAGTGTCTGTCTACAATGCGGGAGACCTGAGTTCGATCCCTGGGTTGGGAAGATTCCCTGGAGAAGGAAATGACAACCCACCCCAGTACTCTTGCTGGAAAATCCCATGGATGGAGGAGCTTGGTGCAGGCTACTGTCCATGGGGTCGCAAATAGTCAGGCACGACTGAGCGACTTCACTCACTCTAGTTGATAAAGAAGCTTCAGTGTTTGAGAGGATGGATTCCAGTTTTGAAAGAAGTTCTACCGTTTATAAAATGCTATCAAGCAGCATGACTTGCTCCAAAGAAAGAATTCTTAAAAGGAAGAGTCAATCAATGCAACAAACTTCATGGTTGTCTTATTTTAAGAAAATGCCACACCCGCCCAACCTTCAGCAACAACCACCGTGATCAGTCAGAAGCTATCAACATCCAGGCAAGGCCTTCCATCAGCAAAAGTATTATGATTTGCTGAAGACTCGGGTGATAGCTAGTGATTTGTGTTTTTTTTAAGCCATGAAGTATTTCTCAATTAGGTATATACATTGTTTTTTGACATAACGCTATTGCACACTTCATAGATTACAGAATAGTATAAACATATCTTTTTTATACCCTGGGAAAACAAACAATTCATGTGACGCTTTATTGCAATATTTGCTTCATTTTGTTGGCCTGGAACCAAGCATGCTCTATGTCCAATATATTCCTGTATATAAACATATAGAAGATTTATTAGAGGAATTTGCTCATGAGATTATGAAGGCTAAGTCAAGTCCCATGACCTGCCATCTGCAGGCTAGAGGCTCAGAAAAGCCAGGGGTATAATTCCAGTCCAAAACCAAAAGCCTAAGAACCAGGAGTGCTGACGTTGAAGGCCAGGAGCGCAAATTTGCTCTTCTTCTGCCTTTTTGTTCTGTTTGGACCCTCAGTGGATCGGGTGAGGCCTGCCTGCTCTAGTGAAGGCAATCAGCTTTACTCGATCTATCAATTCAAAACTGCCAACCTCTTTCAGAAACCCCCTCACAGACACACCCAGAGAAATGTTTCAGCAGCTCTTCTGGGCATTCGTTAGTCCAGTCAAGGTGACACATACAATTAACCATCGCGATAGATGAATACACATCCTACTTGTTCTGGTTCTCTGGAGAACCCTGGCTGATACACTGTGGACCAGCCTCCATAGAACAGCTGGGGAACACCAGCGCAAAGTCTGAGGAAGGATCCTGTCACTGATGCAGCGGGGATCTCCAAGAGCCCTGCCAGGCAGGCTGTTGAGGGCCGGAGGGACACACAGACCAAGTCAAGAGGCTTCAAACACGCGGTTCATTAGATCAACTCAGAACACGCAGCAAGAAGCAAGGGGAGAGGTCTGGGGGTGGTTGATTCCCTCTGGGTCAGGTGCTGGTGGGGTGGGAGGACCACACGCCTGAATCCTGGGCCACTTGGTGTTCACTCGACCCCTCCATCTGCCACGCCAGCCCTCCTTCTGATGGTGCGGTTACCGGGACCAGCCTACAGTCAAACCAGGAGGCTGAGCAGACGGCAAGTGACCTTGTTCTCTGAAGAATCAAAGGAGCGAGTCCACTGAGCCAGTAGCTGAAGCTCATCTAGGAGCCTGTTAAGCAGCTGGGGGATTTACCTGCATTTTGAGCGACTGAGCACATGCAGATGCAGAGAGAGTGACGCGAGTGGGTGGCTGAGTTAAGACCGCGTGAATCCTGAACTCCTCGTGGATGTTTTCCTCCATCCCTTCCAACTCCATTCAGTACGCGGGTCTCACAGCTTCCCAGGTAGCGCTAGTGGTAAAGAACCCACTTGCCAATGCAGGAGACAGAAGAGATGAGGGTTCAATCCCTGGGTTGGGAAGATCCCCTGGAGAATGGCATGGCAACCCACTCCAGTGTCCTTGCCTGGAAAATTCCATGGACAGAGGAGCCCAGTGGGCTACAGTCCATAGGGTCGCACAGTCAGACACGAAATGAAGTGACTTAGCCCACACGATGGGTCTCACAAACTACTTTCATCCACGAATGGTTTCATCCATCCTCCTTTTTCATTTTTCTTATTTCCTCTAGCAAAACGGAAGAGTCCTATACATAAGAACAAACACACATTGCAAATTCAATGAGAGAAATGACGGTGGAGCTGCTGATTTGCCTAGTACTTTAAAAAAGAACACTCTAGCAAAGGCCATTCATAGTTTGTATATTTGTTCTTTCAAGTAAATGCCCTTGGTTAGAGACGAAGGAGAGCTTCCCAGGTGGCTCAGTGGTTTCGATCCCTGGATCGGGAAGATCCCTTGGAGGAGGAAATGGCAACCCACTCCAGTATTCTTGCCTGGAAAATCCCTACGGACAAGGGAGTCTGGCGAGTTACAGTCCATGGGGCCACAAAGAGTCGGACACGGCTGAGCACCTGAGCACACAGAGATGAAGGAAAAGCAGGTGGTTTTTATCTCATGAAGGTTAGAATCTGCCTTGTTTTCAAAACATACCAGAAGTTGTGAATTTTTAAAAAATGATCATTTTTGAGCAGGGTGAAGACATTTTAGAAGGTGACGTTTGGGGAATTCCCTGGTGGTCCAGTGGTTAGGACTCTGCACTTTCACCAATAAGGGTGAAGTTTTGATCCCTGGTTAGGGAATTAAGATCTTCACAAGCCATGTGGCGCAGCCAAAGGCGGGGGGTGGAGGGGCGGGAAGCAACCTCATATAGAAAGTGACATTTCAACCAGGAAAGTGGAATGCACTGGGCAGAGAAAGGGAAAGGGCACCACAGTGTGCTGGATGCCTACCAGGGATTCCTAACAGGCCGGCGGGGGACGCGGAGGCAGGGTGGGGAGGAGAGCGAGGCAATGCAATAAATTCACAGAGAGAGACAGATGCATATGTAAGTTATAAATCTCAGAGAAGATAAATAAAAGATTAGGAGAGAGAAATGCGAAGGCTGAGAGGTGTTATCTGAATGAATACATTGAATGGAGAAAAAAATTTCACAACAGGATTAGCTAGAAAAATGCAACATTCCCCCGCTTTAACCAAAGGAGGCAAGGACATTCCGAAGAAATGTATTCCGCTTGAGAATGGCCAGGGTAATTTTTCAGCCATAGAATCAGACATTTTTGAGGGGGGAAACCTAATAAATGGCCTCTCTCTCAGTGGTCAGAGGAGGTCTTTTGGAGGATGGAAAACAGACTCCAAAGGCAGGCGTTGATTCCCCAGAGGAGAAAGGATAAAGCTGAGATGAAAATCAGGCCAGCACTGAGGGCTAAGCATTTGAATGTCCAAGGTCAAATTCAGTCTGCTAATTCCTGCCTCTCCTCCACTCAAGGACCGGTTCCAAGAGGCAGTCAGCAGCCCGCCAGCGTGGACCACTGAGTCTCCATCTGTTGTTGACCAACACGATCCACTTGGCCTCAGACCAGGAATTTGACACACGTTGCTTCCCAGGTGGCTCAGCGGTAAAGAATCTGCCGGCCAAGGCAGGAGATTTCGGTTTGATCCTCGGGTGGGGAAGATCCCCTGGAGAAGGAAATGGCGACCCACTCCAGTATTCTTGCCTGGAAAATTCCAAGGAGAGAAGAGTCTGGTGAGCTACAGTTCATGGTGTCATAAAGAGTTGGACACGACTGAAGTGACTAAGCAGAGCCCACACGCAGCACAGCACCTACACAGCAAAGCAGCTGTAAGGAAAGGGTCTTGGAGTCTAGCAATGGAAGCTTCTCTGCAGTAACTTCCATGATCTTGAAAATTAAACTTGGCAACAACTGATGCTGAGGCTGAAACTCCAATACTTTGGCCACCTAACTTGAAGAGCTGATTCATTAGGAATGACCCTGATGATGGGAAAGAGCTGAAGGCAAAAGAAGAGGGTGGCAGAAGATGAGATGGTTAGATAGCATCACCCACACAGCGGACATGGATTTGAGCAAACTCTGGGAGACAGTGATGGACAGGGAAGCCTGGTGTGCCGCGGTCCACTGGGCTGCAAAGAGTTGGATATGACTTACCGACTGAACAACAACAAAGACACAGCAGGACCTGCAGCTCTGGTCCCCTGTCCTCCGCCCCCATGAAGTCAAAAGTGATAGCACAGCTCCTTGCCAAGGCCTTGAAAGAGCTGTCAGCTCCTCAGTAGCAGCTGGAAAGTTATGAGGGCATCCTTTAATGACTGTTCAGGAATTCCCAAACCAGCTTGGTCCACACAATGCGGGTCCCTTACAGCCCCTTCCCGGCCCTCCTGTGGTTGGAGCTGAGTTAAGAGTCTCAGCCAGGTTCCCCCTCCGGCCAAGCCTAAGCCCGGGGAAGAGAGTCAGAGATGCTGGGCTGGAAGGAGGATGGAAGGAAAACCCTTCTGTTACATGTAAGATGCAGGGAGAGCGGCCTCAAGGGTCCTGAACAGCCTTTGGGGGCTTGTCTGGCCACTCTCCACAGCAGCCCAGGTGGAATCCAGGTGTTTCCACAGACAAATCACTCCCACTGTGGATGTGATTGACAAGCTGGGGGGTGGGGGCTACAAGCCTCTAGGAGATGGTAGAGTCTCACTAGAAGTTAAGCCACAGGGCATCCCACCCCTGGCCATCATCCTGGGTGGGTCCAGTGACACCTGATTCTTGCCATTCCTTCAGCTTCCCTCCACCAAAGAAATTCTACTTCCTTCTGCTCTGAGGGGCCCACATGCTGCCCTTGCTGCTCTAAAGCCTTCAGGAGAGACTCCTTGCTGGCCCCCTCTGGCTCAGCTGTTTGTGGACAATCCCTGGTGTTTTGTTTGGCTGTGGCTGTGTAACCCCTGTCTCTGTTTCCTCATCTCACGGCGCTCTGCCTGGGCCTGTGTCTCCATGTCTGCGTTTCTGTCTTCTTATAAGGACACACTCGGAGAAGGCGATGGCACCCTGTTCTAGTACTCTTGCCTGGAAAATCCCATGGATGGCAGAGCCTGGTAGGCTGCAGTCCGTGGGGTCGTGAACAGTCGGACACAACTGAGCGACTTCACTTTCACTTTTCACTTTCATGCATTGGAGAAGGAAATGGCAACCCACTCCAGTGTTCTTGCCTGGAGAATCCCAGGGACGGGGGAGCCTGGTGGGCTGCCATCTATGGGGTCGCACAGAGTGGGACACGACTGAAGCAACTTAGCAGCAGCAGCAGCAGCAGCAGCAAGGACACACTGGGCATCTTGGAGGCAGGGCCCACCTTAATCCAGGATGTTCTTGCCTTCACTTGATCACATCTGCAAAGACCCTATTTCCAAAGCAGGCCACAACCTGAAGCTCCTTTTGAGACAAGTTTTACAAGGATACTACTCAATCCAATAAAAGAAGCCAGAACATCTAACTTAGCAGGTATAGCCCACTTTTATTACATATCCGAGAGTCCTCCCCAGAGCACTCTGAAGTGACCAGGGGTCTCCCCTTTCCATTCTGTAAATCTGGGCCAGCACAGACAGGGCTCAGCTTTCACATAAAGGAGTTTTCCAGAGTGACTGCAGGCAAGGACCTGTGTCAGCAGTGGCTACTGGCCAGGCCAGTAGAGGGTGACTGTGGGAAGCCCCTCAGGACTTCTGGCTCTCTGCCCATCCCTCACTTTCCTTCCTGGATGGTGTGCTTGGAATGGGCCTGGGCAGGGAGAGATCCCCTCTTTGGAGTGTGCTGTACCTTTCCAGCACACCCCAGGTGGCTCAGTGGGAAAGAACCTGCCTGCCTAGTGCAGGAGCTGCTGGAGATGTGGGTCCGATCCCTGGGTCGGGAAGATCCCCTGGAGGAGGGCATGGCAACCCACTCTAGTATTCCTGCCTGGAGGATCCCAGGGACAGAGGGGACTGGTGGGCTATAGTCCACAGGATCACAAAGAGCTGGACAGAATTACAGCGACTTAGCACACACTCATATATCTCCGTGGGGTGGGGTAGGGACTGCCCAGATCCACCACACACCCCTCTAAAGTTGGACTTCAGTATTAGAGAACTTACTTGCTCACAGCTGGTCAGTTATGGAAGTGGTCTTTGGGTCCCTTACCCTTCATCTCATCTCTCAACTGGTTCAGAATGTGGGCAGAAAGGAACATGGTGTTCGGGGGGAAAACCTCAGACAGAGACACACACTGCTCACTTTTGGGTGTGTGTGTGTGTTAGTCACTCAGTCGTGTCCAACTCTGTGTGACCCCATGGACTGTAGCCTGCCAGGCTCCTCAGTCCATGGGATTCTCCAGGCAAGAATACTAGAGTGGGTTGCCATTCCCTTCTCCAGGGGATCTTCCTGACCTAGGGATCGAACCTGGGTGTCCTGCATTGGTAGGCGGGTTCTTTACTGTCTGAGACACCAAGGAAGCCCGCTTTTAACATCAGTCAACTTAGCACTTCACACACAGTCCACTCACATCAGTCTTTAACGTGCCAAAAGATATACCTAAGTCTGAAAAGTGCAGGGCCCGACCCCAGCAAGCTCGAAGGCTCCATAAAGGGCCCAGGAGGGAATTGATTTCTCCTTCTGTATTATCACTCCACAATAGCTGGTATGCATTCCAAATAAGGCAACAAAGGAACCAGGCCACGCTGGGGAAAGGAGTTTAAGTGAAAATCTGCCAAATGCCAGAAACTCTCAAAGGAGAGGAAGTAGCTGGCCACCCCCTGGGCTCCAGTTCACCGTCACAGGGTCGGTTTCTATACACCAGGCTTCCACGATTATCTCTCTGCAGAAATGTACAAACACAGCCAGCATACTCTGTGCCCGTGGAGAGACCTGGATCAATAGGAGTAACAGGAGAATGAAGGAAAGAGGAAAAAAAGATTTTATCAAACCTATTTGCTTTAAAGATGCCCTAAAGACCTGCACAAACACACCTGCTTCTTCAGCGCCCGGCAGGAACAGAGCAAACATCTCTCCTTTAAAAGAAAGGGCAGAGAAAGAGAGACACTGCAGATTCAGAGCCGGTCTCCCGGGTTAGGCACTCCCATCTCAGCAAGTGAGAGCGAGAAACCTAACCTTCGGGTCATGACGTGTTAAACATGAGCCGTTGATCACTGTAAAAACCCTGATTACTAAAGGCTTCTAAGTTAGTTCTACATCATACTGGGGACAGTGTGGTGCTGGGCAGTGTTTAGCAACTGGACCTCTGGGGGAAAGGACCCTGATCTATAACATCTGCCAATTTCTGTGGTGTAAATACCCCACAGTAGCTGATTTCCAGCTCCCAGTGTGACTCATGGAAGGGGGATTTTGAGTTGCTGCCGATCTCTGTTGATGCAACAAACACAAAACACATCTCAGCACAGGGAACCGGAAAAAGTACTAAAATGGTTAGGAAGTGATACGTTGTGAGGATTTATGACCTGTGTTTTAAATATCATTTATTTAATTGTAAGCATATACATTTTAATTTTTAATAGTGACTGTCTAATGATCAACTCACAAAAATCAACCCTAGTTGAAATGAGACGTTCACCACTATCTAGGGACCTTTTTGGAAATACCAAGACCCCACCCCCACCCTATAAATGCCCAAGATGCTGGCAGGGACCACACAGATTTTTAAAAGCTCACCAGGGTGGTTCCAATGGGCATCCTCCACTGAGACATTCTGATGCATCTCTACAGAAAGGAGACTGAGGTTCAGAGGTTTAAATGTCCTGGGTGATGCTTCACCAAGGTGGAGAATGGCCATGAAAGGAGTAAGGTGTCATTTCTTCCCCCAGGCCTTCCCACGATGGTTATGTGCAAGGAGAAGGGGCGACAGAGGATGAGGTGGTTGGATGTCATCATCGAATCAATGGACTTTGCACACACTCCGGGGGACAGTGAAGGACCGGGAAGCCTGGCGTGCTGAAGTCCATGGGGTCACAAAGGGTCAGACATGACTGAGTGACTGAGCAACAACAACGTGTGTGTACATACACATGTGGGTTTCCCTGGTGGCTCAAGTGGTAAAGAACCTGCCTGCAATGCAGGATTTGCAGTTTTAGTCCTTAGGTCGAGAAGATCCCCTGAAGGAGGAAATGGCAACCAACTTCAGTATTCTTGCCTGGGAAATTCCATGGAGAGAGGAGCCTGGTGGCTACTGTTCACGGGGTCACAAAGAGTTGGACACAACTGAAGTGACTGAGCATGTGCATGCATGCATACGTGTGTGTGTGTGTGTGTGTGTGTGCGCGCGCGCGTGTATATTATTGAATATAGTTCCCTGTGCTATACGGGGATAGGAGTGGTCCTTGTTGGTTATTTGCTTTATATACAGTAGTATATACATGTTACTCCCAAACTCCTGATTCATCTCTCCCATCCTTTCCAGTCTGGTAACCATAAGTTTGTTTTCTATGTCTGTGACTCTCTCTGTTCAGTTCAGTTCAGTCGCTCAGTCGTGTTTGACTCTTTGCAACCCCATGGACTGCAGCACGTCAGGTTTCCCTGTCCGTCATCAACTCCTAGAGCTTGCTCAAACTCATGTCCATTGAGTTAGTGATGCCATCCAACCATCTCATCCTCTGTTCATCCCCTTCTCCTCCTGCCTTCAATCTTTCCCAACATCAGGGTCTTTGCAAATGAGTCAGCTCTTTGCATCAGGTGGCCAAAGTATTGGAACTTCAGCCTCAGCATCAGTCCCTCCAGTGAATATTCAGGACTGATTTCCTTTAGGATGGACTGGTTTGATCTCCTTGCAATCCAAGGGATTCTCAAGAGTCTTCTCCAACATCACAGTTCAAAAGCATCAATTCTTGGTGCTCAGCTTTCTTGATGGTACGACTCTCACATCCATACATGACTACTGGAAAAACGATACATAGCCTTGACTATTACTTTGTCAGCAAAGTAATGTCTCTGCTTTTTAAAATGCTGTCTAAGTTAGTCATAGCTTTTCTTCCAAGGAGCAAGTATCTTTTAATTTCATAGCTGCAGTCACCATCTGTAGTGATTTTGGAGCCCCCAAAAATAAAGTCTGTCACTGTTTCCATTGTTTCCCCATCTATTTGTCATGAAGTGATGGGACTGGATGCCATGATCTTAGTTTTCTGAATGTTGAGCTTTAAGCCAGCTTTTTCACTCTCCTCTTTCACTTTCATCAAAGGCTCTTTAGTCCCTCTTTGCTTTATGCCATAAGGGTGGTGTCATCTGCATATCTGTGGTTGTTGACATTTCTCCCGGCAATCTGGATTCCAGCTTGTGCTTCACTCGGCCTGGCATTTCGCATGATCTCCTCTGCATATAAGGTAAGTAAGCAGAGTGACAATATACAGCCTCGACGTGCTCCTTTCCCAGCAGAGTGACTCTGTTCCTGTTTTGTAAATAAGTTCATCTGTGTCACTTTGTTGGAGAAGGCAATGGCACCCCACTCCAGTACTCTTGCCTAGAAAATCCCATGGAGAGAGGAGCCTGGTAGGCTGCAGTCCATAGGGTCGCCAAGAGTCGGACACGACTGAGCGACTTCACTTTCACTTTTCACTTTCATACATTGGAGAAGGAAATGGCAGCCCACTCCAGTATTCTTGCCTGGAGAATCCCAGGGCCGGGGAACCTGGTGGGCTGCCATCTATGGGGTCACACAGAGTCGGACACGACTGAAGTGACTTAGCAGTAGCAGTAGCAGTGTCACTTTGTAATTAATGTCATATTTGTCTTTGTCTGACTTTGCTTAGTATGATAATCTCTAGGTCCATCCATATTGCTGCAAATGGCATTATTTCATTCCTTTTTATGGCTGAGTAGTGCGATATTTGAGTAGTGCAGTTTTTTGAAGTATTGAGCCTTATATTAGGAGTCATGCAGAAAAATCTCACTTTTTAATTATTTAACAAGAGCAGAACTAAAGTTTACCTTTAGACTACCTATAGACGGCAGAGCATGAGATGTTGGATAGCATCACTGACTCGATGGACATGTGTTTGAGCAAGCTCTGGGAGCTGGTGATGGACAGGGAAGCCTGGCATGCTGCAGTCCATGGGGTCGCAAAGAGTTGGACACAACCAAGCGACTGAACTGAACTGATCTATAAAAAAAGGGAGCTTAACAAAGCAATTCATAGGTAAAGAGACTAAAAGGAGACATCAGTGACTTCAAGCATATTTTAAAACCAGCTCTGTATCTATCTTTATACAAACCATTTGTTAATAGCAAATGATTCTCATCTACTCACCCACAGAGGGCTGGCTAGTTAGTGGTTAAAGTTATTCTTTTTACTGAAAAAATGAAATTTACTCTGGCTAGCAAGATTATGGGTGATTTTTATTCATGGTGATTTACTCTTCTGCATTTTTTTCTGAATTCTCTTCAGCAAGCAGAATGTTGTAATGCCAGCATATATTGATACTTTTAAAATGTTTTTATGATCAGGGGGAAGTTGACAGTATTTTTTTTTTAAAAAAGAAACGAAATCTGCTCTGTTTCTTTCTGCATCCAGGCTGTTCACCAGTGCAGTCTGATTTCTCCCCCAAATATCCTAAAGAGAAGAGTGAGAGGCCTTAACTGGGCCTGCAGCTCCTTCAAACTTTCAGGGCTTTTCCTGACTCTTTCTGGGGAGTTGATGATAACCTCCTCTGAATTCCTGTGGGGTCCCCACGGGACAGGACATGGTTACCGGCAACAGGTCCCAGGCCAGTTTCTCCCTCTCTTGCCGCTGGTTGAGAGAATGTCGCACTGCGAACTCCTCCAAAGAGACGAAACCTGAGTTTCAGTGGCAGTGGGTCCAATTAAGCTGCTAAGAATGAGATCTGCCAATTCCAGCATCTTCCCTGGTCCATCCTGAGAGGACATTCTTGCCTCGTCCTGTTCCTGCAGAGGAAGGGGTTGGTAAGGGTGGTGGTGGTTGGGGGTGGGGTGGGGGTGGGTGACAAGGCTGGGGAGATGAGTGGTCAGGGCAGTGGATGCTGGGCTGGGCTCGAGGCTCCTGCGTTTTTCCTTAGAACAAGTGCACACCTTTGGTCACTTTCTCTTCCAGGTGGGCCAGACTCCTTGAAAAGCCATTTTCTTCCTACACCCTTAGCAGCTCTGGTCTCCAAAGCCACGCAGATCTTAGCCCCCTTTTAAGCCACACTGATTAAAGCCCAATTCTTTTTTTTTTTTTTCCCAAAAACTTTTTATTTTTGGCAGCACTGAGCCTTCCTTGCTCGTGTGTGGGCTTTCTTTAGCTGCATCTCTAGTTGTGATGAGTGGGCTTCTCATTGAGGTGGCTTCTCTCGTGGCAGGGTACGTCTTACAGGGCTCTGGGGCTTCAGTAAATGCAGCCCATGGGCTCAGGAGCTGTGGCTCGCCGGCTTGAAGCCCGATTCTAAGCCCGACTCCCCGACACTGGATCTCCCTGTGGACGCCACCTCCAGTGACAGGTTTCTCACCAGGACACTTCCACACCCACCCTCCTGACACACCTCACCCCACCCTGGGCAGGGGCAAGGGGGGGAAGCGGGAGGGGGTTCCTGCAGACGGCTGTGGAAGAGTCACGTCAGAGACCCCTCTCATGCGTGCAGCAAAAAGGGAACCCTCTGACACTGTTGGTGGGAATGAAAACTAGTACAGCCACTATGGAAAACAGAGTGGAGATTCCTTAAAAAACTGGAAATAGAACTGCTATTCGACCCAGCAATCCCACTGCTGGGCATACACACTGGGGAAACCAGAATTGAAAGAGACATGTGTACCCCAGTGTTCATCGCAGCACTGCTTACAATAGCCAGGACATGGAAGCAACCTAGACATCCATCAGCAGACAAATGTGTAAGAAAGTTGTGTACATACACACAATGGAATATTACTCATCTATTAAAAAGAATGCATTTGAATCAGTTCTAATGAGGTGGATGAAACTGGAGCCTATTATACTAAGTGAAGTAAGTCAGAAAGAAAAACACCAATACAGTATATGAATGCATATATATGGAATTCATAAAGACGGTAATGATGTGAGACAGCAAAAGAGATACAGACATAAAGAACAGACTTTAGGACTCTGTGGGAGAAGATGAGGGTGGGATGATTTCAGAGAATAGCATTGAAACATGTATATTACCATATGTGATCTATTTCACATAGATCACCAGTCTAGGTTCCATGCATGAGATAGCGTACTCAGGGCTGGTGCATTGGGATGACCCAGAGGGATGGGATGGGGAGGGAGGTGGGTTCAGAATGGGGGACACATGTACACCCATGGCTGATTCATGTCAACGTATGGCAAAAACCACTACAATATTGTAAAGTAATTAGCCTCCAATTAAAGTAAATAAAGTAATTTAAAAAAAAAGAAAGAAAAGCAAAAAGTAAAAAAAAAGAGACCCCTCTCCTGTCCCTATGGGATGTGTGTTTGGAGGAAGTCACATGACCTCTCAGGACCTCTGTGGCCTCACCAGCCAGCTGGTGATAGTGATGTCCACCCACAGATCAGTGTAATCAGATTTGAGAAGCTACTGCATATGGCTAATGGTGCCAATGTCAGAGGCTCCACCAGTGCCCGAAAGGGTCTCCACGTCTCCTTCCCTGTGGACCCCTCCTCCGGGGTCCCCTCTGTCCCCACACAGGCGCCATCCATCATGTTTCCCTAATATCGGTAGGGTTGCCAGATAAAAAAACAGGACACCCAGTTCAACTTGAATTTCAAATAACAATTAACTTTCAGCATAAGTATACCCCGTGCAACATTTTATTTGCTAAATCTGGCACCCTTAATTCAAAGAGAGAACGTGCTTCCTGGAGTAGGACACCAAGTCTGACTCATGCCCTCCCAACCCTCTCTCTCCCTCCCCAACCTGGCACAGCACCGGGCACACACACACACTGGCGGACAGATATGAGACCCCAGAAGGGACAGTCCTGCCCCCTAGAGGCTGTTTTGGAGAATGAAGGAGGCATTTTTCATTGGCACCATCAGGGAGCCACCACCTGATTGCTTCCCAGGTGGTGCCAGAGTGGTAAAGAGCCAGCCTGCCAACGCAAGAGACATGAGACCCGAACTCGGGTTCAGTCCCTGGGTCGGGAAGATCCTCTGGAGGAAGGCATGGCAACCCGCTCTAGTATTCTCTTCCTGGAGAAACCCCATGGACAGAGGAGCCTGGCTGGCTACAGTCCATGGGGTCGCAGAGTCAGACATGACCAGAGCAACTTAGCACACACACCAGGGTGCAGGAGGCGACAGAGGAAAGGGCCCCCCCGCCAAACATCTAAGGGACAGGAGCCAGGGACCCGTCAGGCACAGAACAACAACCCTCAGCAAAAAGTTGTCCCTGGCCCTACACAACATTCCTGCTTCTGAGTTTCTGAACCTACCTGATGGGTAGGAGGATTAACTTAGTTACTTTTTGATAAAACACTAGACCATGGTGCATAGTAATGTTATGCATAGATGTAATTAAATATACTCTTAATTTTTTAGAGCACAGAGGAATAGAAGAGGGTCTGCAACTACCCAGACGGGAGAAGCATGAGACGGGGTGTGAGACCAGTACAGGGCCCCGGCTCTGGAGGGTCACCAGATCAGCAGCATGTACCCCTCCCAAGGAGAGCTGGGCTCCCCTGCAAGCCTCTCTTTGCCTAAGGGGTCACCTCCTCCTTACCCAGGCAGAGGGTAAAGCCCTTAGAGACCCCCAGTCAGCCGTGGGTGGGAACTGTCCCCTTGATCAACCGAGGCTCCTGGATGGACAAGGAGGAGCATGTTGGGAAATAGTCTTTGGCTGACTGTGCCTGGGGCGTCTTCTGAGGACTCCTGGGTGGCTAGGGTTAAAGGGCAGCACGTCTCTACCATCTGCCCTGGAGACACGGCAGCTCTGAGGGGCCTCTGGAGCCAGATGCCCCCCGAGGCAGCCCTGTGGCCCCTCTGGTAACTCTCAGCTCCATCCTGCTTGTCCAGGCAGGTCCGCAGCCACAGGCTGGCCTCTCAGAGCCGGGGCATCCTCTAAACAATCCAATGAGGGAGTCTATCAGGCTCTCTGCTCTGGGCTTCTTCCTTCTCTATTTTCCCAGGAAATAAGGACGCCATGTTTCTTTTTACCCATGGTCCTCAGGTCACCTCACAGCCCATGAAAACGCCTCATGTCTTTCCTTTTCAGGCAATGCACCCACTTCACTGCCTACAACGGGGAGCAAACTTTCTCTAAAGAGCCAGACGGTGACTATTTGGGGCTTCGTAGGCTATAAGCGGGGTCTCTGTCACAACTGTGAATGGGTGTGACTATGTTCCAATAAAACTTTATTGATAAAAACATGCAAGGGGCCAGATTTAACCTGGAGGTTATACTTTACCAGCTGCTGGCCTTTGAGGTTAAGGAATGTAAAAGGGCAGAAGCCTTTCTGTTGGAATCCCTGAAGAACAGCACGGGCTTCCTTTCCATTTTCCCAGCTGAGTTGCTTGGGCTGTTCTTCATCTCTGCACCCCAAGGAAAGCAGGTAGTCCTCATACTGCTCTGCCGGTCACAGCAGCCTCCAAGTCTCGACAAGACTGACAAGACTTGTTCCTCTTTCCCGTCAAGTTCTTTGGAGCTCACCCTGCTGCTTGTTAAAAATCCAGAACCTCCCTTAGCGAGTGCACGCCTCTCTGTGTGTTTTATGAACACTCAGGAACTGGCCCCATTTTGAAAGAGTTGTATTACTACCTCTTGCTGAGTGAATGCCAAGCCTGTCAAGATGCACGGAGAGGAGATTCAGTTCCATTTGTTTTATAGAAAAGAACAACCTCCTGCGCCCACAGGCTTTCTAGTTCCTTCTTCAGTAGCCTGAGCGGACCAGCTCCAGTGGCTAACACCAGTGACCAAAGGACCTATCCCTGGGTCAGAACTGGGCCATCTGGAGATCTTGTTATGATAGAAGCAGTTCCAAATACAGAGGATCCCTGGGGCTTTGTGAATGTATTTTCTGACTGTTAGACAAAACAGCAGTGTTTCGAAGCCGAAGAAACACGGGGTCTCTTCCTATATGATAGATTATGTTTCCAAAGGAGAGTTTGGGTCTTGCTTTAATTTAATCTGAAGAACAAAGGTTTGAAGCCAATGCTTTTCCCTCAGAGCAAAGAGTCTTTGGAACGGGACTTTAAAACCCCTTCAAGTGGCTTAGAGAGAGATTTTTTTCCCCTGAGTTGAAGAACGTATTTGACATGTACTGAACATGCTGGATTTCCTGAGTAGGTGATGTACAGCCTAGCAGGCAAATAAGAAAAGTCTGGAAATGATGATTTCCAAAGGAACTCTGAAAAGACAAGGAAGAAAGAGAGGAGGGGGCAGAGAGCGGGCGGGGAAGGAGGCAATTTTTCACTTCATACCTTCCCATATTCTTTTGGTTTCTGAACCACGCAACTCTAGCATCCAGAACCCCCTACCACCACCGCCCCCGCAAAAAAAGCTAATTTTACAACAGTATAAGAATGAAATCGTTCATTGCCTCTGCAGTCCAGTTGGGATCCTCGGCCACCTCCTTTGCCCTGGGCAGGGGACTGCTGGGTCCAAGCCTTGCCGGGCGTGGGGCTGAACAGCAGCGCCCCCTGGAGGTGAGCTGTGTCCTAGCTCTGGTTTTAAGACGCTGCCTGGGCCTTACCCCACTTCCAGTCAAAGGTATCCAGCAATTTCAAAAACATTTAAATTTCCTAATTTATTGCTAAATGAGTTCTTCTAAGAACGGCCAATAGTTTCAGCAGGGCTGTGTGGCCATCAAGGAGATCTCAGAGCCGTGAGGACAGAGGCAAGGAACTTGGGAGTCTCCAGGCCTGGATTCCATCCATCACAAAATGCAGACAAATCTCCAGTCTTGTGGACTTGTGAAGAGATGCCAGGGGATGCCCGGAAGTCCCTTAGTAGATCAGCTGCTGCTGCTGTTTATTCGCTCACTCCTGTCCAACTCTTCGCCACGCCCTGCCAGGCTCCCCTGTGCATGGGATTTCCCAGGTAAGAATCCTGGAGTGGGTTGCCACTTCCTTCTTTCAGAGGATCTTCCCGACCCAGGGATCAAACCCGTGTCTCCTGTCTTGGCAGGCGCATTGTTTACCACTGGGTCACTGGGGAAACCCCAGGCAATGGGCAGGCTCTCAGTAAAAGAACTAACACCAGCAGGGCCCTCGGAGGGAAGACCCCCGGGGAAAGAGGCCGCCGCACCCCGCCCCCGCCCGCCCATCACGTCCTAGCACCCGGCCTCTCCCGCTCGCCTGGCCGCGGGCTTACCGGATCCGCCAGCTCCCCGGCCGTCCCAGGCCCCGCCCCTTCCGGTCCCACCTTAGCCAACCCTCCCCGCCCCTCCCCAGAACGCCTGCCTTCCCAGGCCCGGCCGCGGCCTCCCTGGAGGAGCGAGGGGCTGAGGGGGTCGGGGTGGGCTCCGCGGGCCCCTCCACACCCGCACACCCAGGGGCCTGCGGAGCCCAGGCTCGTCTCCAGATGACTCTGGCAGAAAACAACCACGGCCAACCGGTGCTTAGGGAACAGAGGGGCTTTTGACCTAATTATTCCCCATCGCTGGCCTCCATCGATCACCTTCTCCCGATAATTGCCCGCCGCCCCACATCTCTCATGGGATAAATGGGGTGTGACGCTGAGAACCAGCAGTCCTCACTTTGCACACACTGGGCCTTTGTGGAAGAGGGTTTTGTTTACCGCCGTTAAAACGGAAGGAACACAACCAGGGGCCAAGGCCTGCTGGGGAACAGGAGGCTCGTGAGCGGGCCAGCTGCTGGTACAAGCTGAGCAGGGCCTGGACCCCGGGAGACCCCGCCGCCTGGCCCAGACCCCACTCACTTGCTCGCTCACTGGTGTTTGCACACCTTATCCTTCCAGCCCTGACCCTGGCGTATGAGGACTTCCCTCTCCTGGCCTGGCACTCAAGGCTCCTCCACAAGCCGCCCCTTAGCTCTCTGCTTCATCTCCCGCCAGTCCCCCCAGTGGACCACGGCCCTGTTCCAGCTCAGTCCACTATTTCCCGGCAGGACAGTGAATTGCCCCCTTGGCCCCTTTGCCTGGCCAGCATGTCCCCACCCTGCCTTGCCTCCTCTGCCCTGACACCCACACACACTATCTCCAGCTCTGTGTTGCCCCTCTGGGGGTGGGCGCTTGCCCGGCCCCTCTGGACCTCCCAAGTACCCCCTCCATCCCATAGTGCTGCACTGGAATGCCCCTTCTGTTTCGGCCTTCGAGATCCCAGCATGGTGTGCAGAGCGCATGCTCCACATCTGGTGGCTGATGAAATAACCGGGCGACAGGTGCTCCCGGGACACTGACCCCACTGAGGCACTTCCTTTACAGAGCAGGCCCAGGCCTTCCGCGCTCCTCCCTCTAAACCCATTGAGACACCTCTGAGCTGTCTGGGGCTCCCAAAGCTAGCCTAGCAAGAGGCTTCAGCAGCGAAATGGAGCCTCACCCTGACCGAGTCTGATTCCTCTGTGCCAAGAATCCCATGGATGGCTGACTGAGAAGAACATCTTGAAAATAAAACTCAAATAGAATGGGTTGGGACTTAATGGAGACCTTTTTCATGGAACCCGACAGAGGACACGCAAACTGACATCTCCTCTCCTCACCTCTTCCCCATTGTCCCTCCAAACTGAGCTGATTGGACATCCTGGCCCATGTGGGTTCCCAGCCTCAGTGTGGGAGTCGATGAGCTTGGCTCGAGGAACCTTATAACTTGTGTGTTTATGACATCTACGCCCCCCTAAATCTGTGGTTCTCAACCGGGCCAGGGTGATCTCTGCCCCCAGGGGACAATGTCTGGAAACATTCGCGGTTATTACCACCCAGGGGGAGGGGAGGAGACATGCTCCTGGCATTTAGTGGGTGGAGGTTGCGGTGCTGCTGTACACGCCACAGTGTGCAGGACAGCCCCCCTTTAAGAAGGACTCAGCCATAAATGTCCATTGTGCAGAGGCTGGGCGCCCTGCGAGAGTTCTGTAATACACGTAGGCACAGATCACAACGTGCGTCTTCTAGACGCCCCATCTGTTTGATTTGAACTCTGGGATGACATCTTCTCCTGGTCTTCCTTGTCCAGGGAGCTGCCAACGTCACCCTGGAGGAACAGAGAGCAGGAGGAAACTTCTAACTTGGACAGAAGCCCAAAGTCACAGACACCATAAAGGCAAGTGAATCGGGATGCAGGCCGTCTGGGTGCGTCCCGGGAGCCTCCTTTTGAAATTCAGAGCACTCCTTCAATCCAGCTCACAGGAAGGCTCCGGATGAAAGGTCGATGAGAGACGTGTAAAGAGAGCACTTTTGTTTCGAAGCTTACAGGGAAGGGCGGGGAATGTTCTGAACGGAGCCAAACCACACACACCTCTATTGGGCCGTGAAACATGCGCACATCAACAGGACAAAATAATGCACGTGATTCAGCTTTTCAGGCGCACAGCACACATGGCTTACCAAATGAAATGTGAAGGCTTATTTGTTTAGTGGAAATTCTCAAAGAACGGCTCTGCCTGTTGCAGCAAGTAAAACGTGTAGTGTAATTGTGCTCGAGTTTTTCAACACAGGATTTCTCTGTCTGACAATATTTGAACAGATGGTGTGTAGTGCAGCACCCATGACAGCGAGAGGCCAGAGCGGTTTCCAGCCTGAGACCCGGATCCCAGGTCTCCCACTGTTGGCCGATGTGCTTATAGAGCTCGGTGAGCTCAGAGATCCTTCCTGCCTTCTGTGTCACTAAGATTCCGAAGGTCTTACTTTTGCTGACACTTTCTCCTGTCCTTTACTGACTGTATCTGTTAGGACTGCCTTCAGCTGAAAGTTACAGTGGCCCTATCTAAGAGGGACTTGAGCAATAAAGACCCTCGATTCTATCTTGTCACAAGCGAGAAGCAGAAAATAGCAGGGTTGTTCTTGTGTGGCTCAAGCATGTCACTGAGGATTCTTTTTCTGCTTTGTTGCTGTTGCTGGACTTTTGCTTATTGTTGTTGTGCAGTCGCTCAGTTGTGTCTGACTCTTTGCGACCCCATGGACTGCAGCACACCAGGCTTCCCTGTCCTTCACTGTCTCCCAGAGTTTGCTCAAACTCATATCCATTGAGTCAGCAATGCCATCCAACCATCTCTGTCATCCGTTTCTCCTCCTGACCTCAATGTTTCCCGGCATCAGGGTCTTTTCCAGTGAGTCAGGTCTTTGCATCAGGTGGCCAAAGTATTGGAGCTTCAGCTTCAGCATCCATGCAATTAATATTCAAGACTGATTTCCTTTAGGATTGACTGGTTGGATCTCCTTGCTGTCCAAGGAACTCTCAAGAGTCTTCTCCAACACCACATTTCAAAAGCGTCAATTCTTCAGTGCTCAGCCTTCTTTGTTCTCAATAATTTAGATTTTCATCCTTAAACACATCATCTTGTGGTTCTAAGATGTTGCTGCAGCTGTAAACACAACATCTCAGCCAGGAAAGAAAAGGTGGTCAAGGGCTTCCCGGGTAGTAGAGCGGTTAAGAATCCACCTGTGCATGAAGGAGACACAGGTTAATAGAGCCCTGTAGGGGGAAGATTCCAGAAGCCACAGAGCAACTAAACCTGGGTGCCACGACTGTGGAGCCTGTGCCCTGGAGCTGGCGAGCTGCAACTGCTGAAGCCTGCATGGCCTAGAGGCTGTGTTCCACAACAAAATAAGCCACTGCAATGAGACGCCCAAGCTCTGAAATTGGAGAGTAGCCACCACTTGCCACAACTAGACAAATCCCACACGTCACAGTGAAGACCAAGTGCAGCAAAAAGAAATAAAATAATTTTTTAAAAAAAGTTGGTCGACATCCCTCCTTGCCCAGGACTGAATGGAGGTTTCTCTGGCAGACTGGGACACATTGGCTCTCATTCATAGGGGAACATCTCCTCCAGGAGTCCCAGCACACTGCCCTTGTGTCTTGGATCACACCCTCACCACTAGGCCAGTGCCTGGAAAGAGGCCCAGGACCCCATCATGGTTCACCCCTTCCCCTGGGCTTGCCCACCACTCAGATAGAGTGGGTGTTCTATTGGCCAGGAAGAAAACAAGGGCCCAAACATCTGCCAGAGTGTTCCTGAAAAACTGGAATTTCCCAATTAACTGTATCTTACCAACTGAGTGGAGTCTGATGGACTACTCTTTCATTCATTGATTCATTTATTGAAAAAGTATGGGTTTTATGACCAACCTAGACAGCATATTAAAAAGCAGAGACATTACTTTGCCTACAAATGTCCATCTAGTCAAAGCTATGGTTTTTCCAGTAGTCATGTATGGATGTGAGAGTTGAACTATAAAGAAGGCTGAGCGCCAAAGAATTGATACTTTTGAACTGTGGTGTTGGAGAAGACCCTTGAGAGTCCCTTGGACTGCAAGGAGATCCAACCAGTCCATCCTAAAGGAAATCAGCCATGAATATTCATTGGAAAGACTGATGCTGAAGCTGAAACTCCAATACTTTGGCCACCTGATGGGAAGAACTGACTCATTTGAAAAGACCCTGATACTGGGAAAGATTGAGGGCAGGAGGAGAAGGGGATGACAGAGGATGAGATGACTGGATGGCATTACTGACTCAATGGACATGAGTTTGAATAAACTCCTGGAGTTGGTGATGGACAGGGAGGCCTGGAGTGCTGCAGTCCATGGGATCACAAAGAGTTGGACACGACCTAGCGACTCACCTGAGGAAGCAAAAGGACAAGGAATTAACAGGATTTGACCAAGTGACTTATGAACATAATTAGTCTCCTGTGTTGGTCATCCCTCCCACTGTCCAGCATGGGACTCTCTGCTGAGTCTTTCATTAACCATTTCTGGCGGGCAAACTGCCCTGTGGGCTTCCCTGGTGGCTCAGATGGTAAAGAATCCGCCTGCAATGCAGGAGACCCGGGTTCAATCCCTGGGTCAGGAAGATCCCCTGGAGAAGGGAATGGCTACCCACTCCAGTATTCTTACCTGGGAGATCCTCCATGGACAGAGGAGCCTGGTGGGCTACAGTCCATGGGGTTACAAAGAGTCAGACACAACTGAGCAACTTTCACTCATCGACTACCCCGTAGGAAGCTACAGAAACACTCCTGTCAACTGCTTCTTCAGGACTGAGCCCCCAGGAAAATGACTCACCCTGTGAGCTCTGACCCCAAAATGGATCTAACCCTGTATACAGTGAACACCACCACACCGAGGGTCATCCTTTAAAATGCTTCAGAACAAGCCAAACAAACAAGCACCCCCCACACAGGCACTTTTTGAATTAAAATAATATAAAATCTAAATTCCTATTTCCCCTGAATATAGCAGAGGAGACTTGGTAAATCTGATCTCTGTAATACTCCAGCCAAGGAGGAAAAACCCTAATGACCTGATATTCTATCTGTCAAAGTGAAAGAAATGACACAGAGCTTTTAATCAATATTTATGTAACACTCACCAAAAGCTGTACTTGCTGAAGTAAAATATAACCTCTCTCTCTTTAAACACCTTTTACTTGTTATTCGGATAGGAAGTTATTCTTTCAGAATTAGCTACATCTGTCAACCCGGCATTCCTGGCTGCCACATATAAAGTCCTTACCATTTCCCACCTTCTCAATAACCTTCTCTTTAGCTTAGATTTTATTTATTTTTGACAACTCCCTGGGGTTTCCTGACAGGAGAAATCTTTAAGACGGAGGCAATATTGTTTTCACATTCAGAGCTACACTATTTTTTTATTGGTGTTTTCAACTCAGAAGAAGACAGTGGGGCAAATCCATGCCAAATGCAGTGAATTCTTTTTTATTATTATTATTAATGGCCCCACAGATCAACATTTACTTTAACCCTTAATGTTCCAACTTTCTTGTCTCTTTTGTCGGTTTAAGAGGTGCCCAGCGTGTGCTCAAATGTGTTTTTGTTGGATCGGCATAGGTTAGATCTCTTTGGCAGGAAAGCATGGGTGAAGCAGATGAAGATTCATCAGAGTCTGTCTGTGCACAGCTCCATGCCCTTACTACCATTGTTTTGTTCAGTTCAGTTCAGTTCAGTCGCTCAGTCGTGTCCGACTCTTTGCAATTCCATGAATTGCAGCACGCCAGGCCTCCCTGTCCATCACCAACTCCCAGAGTTCACTCAAACTCACGTCCATCGAGTCGGTGATGCCATCCAGCCATCTCATTCTCTGTCGTCCCCTTCTCCTGCCCCCAATCCCTCCCAGCATCAGTGTGTTTTCCAATGAGTCAACTCTGCATGAGTTGGCCAAAGTACTGGAGTTTCAGCTTTAGCATCATTCCTTCCAAAGAACACCCAGGACTGATTTCCTTTAGGATGGACTGGTTGGATCTCCTTGCAGTCCAAGGGACTCTCAAGAGTCTTCTCCAACACCACAGTTCAAAAGCATCAATTCTTCAGCACTCAGCTTTCTTCACAGTCCAACTCTCATATCCATACATGACCACTGGAAAAACCATAGCTTTGACTTGCATTGCCATAAACTGATCAGAATTAATCTGTCCCCTTTCTGCCACTGATCATGGCTTACAATCCATTATCAAAGATGGACAAGATGGTTGGACAGCGTCAGCGACTCAATGGACATGAATCTGAGTCAACTCTGGGAGATAGTGGAAGACAGAGGAGCCTGGTGTGCTGCAGTCCACGGGGTCACAATAAAGAGTTGGACACAACTTAGTGACTTAACAGCAACTATCAAAGACAGGGTTTTGAGCTTTAGTCCTTGGCTGAAAAATCACAAAGATTATCTCCTCCTGCCTCTGTCTTGTGCCTAATCCAGTGTCTGTAGCTCTCGCATCTGCCAAGGATACCCCTCCCTGTTATACTTAAACCCTATCATTCAAGTGACACAGAACTATTAGTAGTGAGGTTAGCCTTGGCGTCTCTCCAACAGAACTGTGCCCCTAAAGCAATGGCAGGGGTGAGATTTTCCTTACTTTCCTGGGGAGAACCTTACAGAGAGGGTCACAATGTGTCTCTGGGGGAGGGTGGTCCTAAAAGAGGAGGATGGTTTATGTACAAGAGAAAGAGTTTGATGAATCTGGCCTCAGAAACTCTGATGTCCACATACCTCTGGCATTCCCTTTGGGGTTTTCTGGATGTCATCTGATCTAAGCGGAAATCAGAGAGGTAGAAACCGAGCTCTTGAAAGACTGAAAGCAAATGGATTGGGTGAGGTCTTAAATCAGCTTTTTCTTTTCTTTTTTTTTTTTTTAAGAAATTGCAAACCACTCTGCCTGCTGTGCAGACACAGCCGTTTCTAGGTTCTTGGTTGAAGAACCGCCCAGGCCCTAACTAGCAGGCTCCCTGTGATATAGTCCAGATTTAACTTTAAATATATATTCTTTATTTTACCCTGCCTTGTTCCAGAAGGAGTTTAAGGCAGCTAGCTGAAATATATAATCATGAAAAGCTGATTCAACTTCTTATTTGGCAAAAGACGTCCTGCTGTAAATGGGGGGGGGGGGATTTGAAATCCTTTTCATTATAAAGTGAGTTATTTGAGATGATTACCTTATTTTACAACAAACAGACATTTCCAGTAACTGAACACAGTTAAGTATCTGTCCAAAAGTTTCCTTTGTACCTTGTAAATTATGGCTAATACTGCTAATATATAGTGTTTTCATTCCTCTGAGCCACCAGGAAATCTGATGTCATTGTATAGACCATGCAGAAGAAATGTTTAGCACAGGCGAGGCTGGACAGTCACCAAATTTGAATCACCTGGGGCCAGTGCTCTGCCTGTGGGACGAAGGGTCTTCAAGGGCACTGACCCCTCCCAGGGTTCTTCCCCTTGTTATTTAATTTTATCTCATTCAGCATTGAGGGGCACGGGTTTCTAATTTTTTCCTTCCACGAGTTACTTAAAATACCATGTTTCTGTGATTTATTAAAGTATTCCGATGTCATTCTTTTACATCAGTTTAATAAATGAACTCTTGCCCATATTCATAGCACAGAGCAGAGTCTGCGAAGTCTCTGGCTGGCTTTGGTGGGGCCCCATGGCAATCAGTTCCATTCTGCTGGTCATTACTGTCATTTCTGGAACTAATGGACAGATTCTGGAGAAAGAAGGAGAGGAGAGATGCTGTGGCGTCAGGTGGAGATGGACTCCTTGGCTCAGGTGTGGGCGGGGCAACATCTGGACTCCATGGTCCCCTCTAAGTGCCTGGTGGTTGAGGGGACACACTGCCCGCCAGCCCTCCATTATTCCTGCCTTATTCTTGAACAGATAACACCAGGTAAGCCAGGCTTAAGGAAGAGGCGAGAAGGGCGGTTGGGGGCAGAGGAAGCTCTCTCCTGGGTGGGTGTCAGGCCCATTGGAGCTGAGGGTGGCAGGGGGTCTTAGAAGATGGTTCCAACCAGGCCCACATCCAACCGTATTCAGGCCGCCCTGAGGCTGCTGGAGCCCAGACTCTGGAGCCTGTATCATCTGATGTTGAGGGGCTTTTACTATTCTTTTTGCTTGTTTAATAAAAGACAGAACAGGGACCTCCTTGGCAGTCCAGGGGTTAAGACTCTGCACTTCCAAAGCAAGGATGCAAGTTCACCCCTGGTCAATGAACTAAGATCCCACATGCTGCAGGGCACAGCCAAAACTTTTCTTTTTTTTTAAAGACAGAAGAGTACATCAAGGAACAAGACAGAAAGAGGGAAGGACTCACAGGGGCCAACTTCTTTTTAGACATCTCTCCTGGTATCTTGAGCTCAGTGGGGCAGGGCAGGTGCTGAGGGATTCTCACACACAGAATCGCTCTGTGGAGGGGATGCCATCACCCACATTTTACAGATGAGGAAGCAAGACCCAGAGAAGCCAGGATGTTCCGAAGATCTGTTTGTTTTAATCAGCGGACCATAAAGAAGGTTGAGCATTGAAGAATTGATGCTTTTGAGTGGTGCCGCTGGAGAAGACTCTTGACAGTCCCTTGGACTGCAAGGATAACAAACCAGTCAATCCTAAAGGAAATTAACACTGAATTTTCATTGGAAGGACTGATGCTGAAGCTGAAGCTCCAATACTTTGGCCACCTGATGCAAAGAGCTGACTCATTGGAAAAGACTCTGAAGCTGGGAAAGATTGAATGAAAGGTGCTCAGTCATGTCTGACTCTTTGCAAACCCATGGACTATACAGTCCATAGAATTCTCCAGGCCAGAACACTGGAATGGGTAACCTTTCCCTTCTCCAGGGGATCCTCCCAATCCAGGGATCGAACCCAGGTCTCCTGCATTGCAGGCAGATGCTTTATCAGCTGAGCCACAAGGGAGGCCCAGGAAAAATTAAAGGCAAAAGGAAAAGAGGGCTGCAGAGGGTGAGATGGTTGGATGCCATCACCGACTCGATGGACATGAAAGTGAAAGTGAAGTCGCTCAGTCGTGTCCGACTCTTTGTGACCCCATGGTCTGTAGCCTACCAGGCTCCTCCCTCCATGGGATTCTCCAGGCAAGAGTACTGGAGTGAGTTGCCATTTCCTTCTCCAGGGGATCTTCCCTACCCAGGGATCGAACCCTGGTCTCCTGCATTCCAGGCAGACACTTTAACCTCTGAACCACCAGGGAAGTCTTGAGTAATCTCCGGGAGTTGGTGATGGACAGGGAGGCCTGGTGTGCTGCAGTCCACGGGGTCCCAAAAAGTCAAACACAATCTGCCAACTGAACAACAAAGCACAAAGACCCAGAAATGACTATCACAGAGGAAGGAGTTTATGCTCACAGCTTCTGAGAAGCAGGAAGCATGGAACACTGTGTAGGGTGACCCAGGGATGCAGTGGATCAGTCATGGGCAGAGGGCAGGGGAAGAGAAGCTTAGCTCACAGCCTTTACTAGGGTTTTGCGGGGAGGCAAGGCAGGGCACAGCAAACAGTTTAGCACGGGTGAGTTTGAATAATCACAGCAGGCTCTAGGCCGTAGGGCTGTCCCTGGTTGTCTGGCTCCTGACTCTAGGGTAATTTAGAGTAGGGGAATATTGACAGCATCTGTGCCAGGTAGATGTAGGAGATGGTTAAGATGTGAACTCTGGATTGGATGGTTTCTCTGTCAAGACAGGCTTGCAGGGGAGCTGTCTACTGTCTGTAAGAATTAGCTGGGCTTCCCTGTTGGCTCTGTGGTGAAGAATCCACCTGCCAATGCAGGAGACACGGGTTTGATCCATGGGTTGGGAAGATTCCCTGGAGGAGGGCATGGCAATCCACTCCAGTATTCTTGCCCGGGAAATCCCATGGACAGAGGAGCCTGGCAGGCTACAGTCCATGGGGTCACATAAGAGTTGGACATAGTTTAGCGACTAAACAACAACAAAAAAGAATTAGCTAGCGCTGGGAGGAGCAGTTTCTCCAAGTTCAAGTCCCCAAATGCCAGAGCATCAAGAATACAGAAAATAAGAAAATACGGTCAATATGCAGCTAATAAGCGACAGAGCCAGGGTTCAGACCCAGGCTGCCTGAGTCCAGGCCCTTCATCGGATTCTACCTGTGAGAAGTTTCTCATCTCCCACCCCAGCCAGCTGCTGCTGCTGCTGCTGCTTAATTACTTCAGTCGTGTCCGACTCTTTGCGACCCCATGGACTGTGGTCCGCCAGGCTCCTCTGTCCATGGGATTCTCCAGGCCAGAATACTGGAGTGGGTTGCCATGCCCGCCTCCAGGGGGTCTTCCTGACCCAGGAAGATCAAACCTAGGTCTCCTGCATTACAGGCAGATTCTTTACCAGCTGAGCCACCAGGGAAGCCCCAGCCAGCTAACAGGAGCCAACTAATCCTCAGGTCCTGCTCTTAGGAGCTTGTTTTGGTTAGAGAGTAAAAGTTTGAAGGAAAACATGAATATAAGATGAGCTAATCTCCCCTGGAAAAGTCACTACAGTGGAGCAAATGGCATTTTAAGTGCTTCAGGGACATTGCTGTTTTTAAGGAGGCTCGTGATTCATTTCTTCCCCCTATAAATTATCAACAGTTTCCTCGGTTTCCTTTCTTCTTTTGATCTGCCTTCGTCATGCATCTTTGGGCCGGGGAGTCAGATTTACTAAGCACATGTCTGTTTAGCCAATATTTACGTGTGTACCTGGAAAATGTCTGAGGCAGAAGCGGCTGTCGGAGCTTGAGTTTCTGAAGGTTTCTCCCACTTGCTGGAGGACCACCACTCTGGCTGTCCTCTGTGCCACTGTCCACGTGCAGGCCCACTGTCCCCACGACTGACACACACATGCACGGGTGTCTGCGGAGCAAACAAGAAAAAAATGAGAAGTGTATTGAGAGAAACAAATGAGGGAGAGAGGTCTAGGTCAGCCCCACCTGGCAAGACGTGTCATTGAATTCTCCAGGCCAGAAGACTGGAGTGGGTGGCCATTCCCTTCTCCAGGGGATCTTCCCAACCCAGGGATCGAACCCAGGTCTCCCACATTTTAGGCGAATTCTTTACCAGCTGAGCCACAAGAGAAGCCCATTCACACCCTCAGCTGTATTTAAAATTCTCCAGTAGCTATATAAAAAAGATAAAAAGAAACAGATGAAGAAATATTTAGGAATCTGTTCTATTTAAACCTGATGTATCCGAAGCAGTATCTTTCAACTCGCAATCATGTCAATATTTAAGATGCATTTAACAAAATTATTAACGAGATATTTGACATTGCTCTTTTCTTATTAAGTCTTTAAACTGGTGTGTATTTTACACTCACAGCATCTCTCAGTTCACACCAGCCACATTTCACTTGCTGATGTCACATCTCATGCGGCTGGTGGCTTTCACCCTGGATTCAGAACAGCAAGTACCAGGCCATTTGGCCGCACGGTTTTCTCCACTGATGTATGGGCCCAGGTTCGACACCGCCTTCAACTAGTCCACAGGTCGTCTTCGATGCTGTGATACATAAACAATCCCAGGTTTTGAAGATGTTCACATATCTTCATTTGTCTTAAGCATTTCCTCAGGACAGATTACGGAGCAGTTTTGAAAAGATTGTGTCATCACGCAGGTGACGCTGGGCCTCATTCTCTGAGGGTTAAAACACCCACATCATGGTAAGCATGCAGCCTGTATTCTTGGCTTGTCAGGACCTGCCAGACAGGACCCTCAAACCTCCTCAAAGCGTCCCCCCTAAACTCTCACCTAGGGAGCAGGACGTGGGCCTCTAGGCCTCCCTGTGGCTCCATCTGGTTTTTCCTGCTCACTTTCCCTGCACCCATCTTATAAGATGTCCGCAGGCCAGTTCCCCACGCTGAGGGCCCAACTCCCACCTCTGGGCTGAGGGAGGAACGGCAAAGTCATTCCCAGCTCTGCCACATGCAGGCCAAGCTCAGCACTGCCTTGGCTCCTGTGTCTCTGTCCACAGACACCAGAGCTGGGCAGGCCTAGAACATTCCAGAACCCACCCACTAGGACAGTTTTATTACGCTCAGGCAGACTGGAATATCTGCCAGCTCTTAACTGTGGATGAAATTAAAAGATGCTTACTCCTCTGAAGAAAAAGTTATGACCAACCTAGACAGCATAGTAAAAAGCAGAGACATTACTTTGCCAACAAAGGTCTGTCTAATCAAGACTATGGTTTTTCCAGTAGTCATGTATGGATGTGAGAGTTGGACTATAAAGAAAGCTGAGCGCCGAGGAATTGATGTGGTATTGGAAAAGACTCTTGAGAGTCCCTTGGACTGCAAGGAGGTCTAACCAGTCCATCCTAAGGGAGATCAGTCCTGAGTATTCATTGGACGGACTGATGCTGAAGCTGAAACTCCAATACTTCGGCCACCTAATATGAAGAACTGACTCCTTGGAAAAGCCCTGATGCTGAGAAAGATTGGAGGCAGGAGGAGAAGGGGACGACAGAGGATGAGATGGTTGGATGGCATCACCAACTCAACAGACATGAGTTTGAGTAAACTCCAGGTATTGGTGACATACAGGGAGGCCTGGAGTGCTGCAGTCCATGGGGTCGCAAAGAGTTGGACACGACTGAGTGACTGAACTGAACTAACTGTGAATGGGTTCTTTCCAAGGGAACATTCTCAGGCCTCCAGACCCCCAGCCTCCTGACTCAACCACCAACGAGCTTCAGAAATGCCCAAAACCCATCGACATCCTAGAGTGAGCCAGCTCAGGTTCTTGTTGCATCCCCCACCACAGACCATTGACCCTCTATCTATTGGTGGTGACAAAGGGCTACCTGGAGATTTTGTGGGAAGGAGTATCATGGGCATCTCTGTGTGTCCAAGGCTGATGAGGATGGAGAGACTCAAGGGGACAACTCAGAGCTGGGGTCAGGGGCACTTAAGAATGTGGGAATGTTAGAGCAGGAGGGAGACTTGAGCTGGTGTATCGGTCAGTGTTGCTGCAGTAACAAACAGCCCCAAATTTTCCACAGCTATGACAGGAAAGATGTCTTTCTCACTACATTACTGGGCCCACTGCTGTGGCCCTGCTCTGCCCATCTTCTCATCCCAGGATACAGGCTCAAGCAGCAGCTTCTTCTGTCTCTCAAGGCAGAGGAAGAGAGAAAGAGAGAGGGCAGCTGCTTCTACAGTGCCTCCTAGAGTTTGTGCCCACATGTGACTTAAGGCCATGGATTCATGTTCCATTGGCTAAAAGATACCCTATGGATAAGCCCAAAGTCAGTGGGGCAGGGGTCTAAGCCTTTAACAGCAGAGGGGGAGTGATTAACTATGAACACCAAGCCTAAGCACCACAGACACCACATCCTCAGTTCTGTTACACACCTGGGGAAACTGAGGCACAGTAAAAGAAAGTGGCTTGCCCAAGTCCACATGCCAGGTAAAAACAGAACCAGGGCTAGCACCGAATCTCTGGAGATCAACCCGATGTTCTTGATACTACCCTCAGAGCTTCCCAAAACTTATCCCTTGTGTTCCAAGGGATATCAACAAGGGTCTTTACTGTGAAACATCTCAGAGCCTTTTAATAAGCCACTGAGAATGATGACTCTGCCAGTCAAGGAAGCGGGTTGTAACTTTTTCTGATTTTTTTTTTTTTTAACCACAAAACCCACAGAACCAGCTGAAGAGCAGTTTGTAGCAGTGGCCCTACCGGGAACACTCTTTGGGACACACAGCAACCCCACACCAGCTAACCAAACGGACTCTAATTAGCCATCAAGAACTTGAAGTTTTATGTTGCTAAAAGGAATATGTTAAAATAATATCACCTTCCTATAAATTCTTCAAAGCTTAGAAATAGACGCAGCTCTCACTTTTTAGAAGGTTCACATAGCTTTGTGAGGCCATCATTAATTTTGATTATTTTTTCCACTTTCTTTTTTCAGTTGTAGCCAAAAGTGTAATAAATGTAATGAAACTGATCTTCATGAAGTCTTTGGTGGATGAATCATAGGTCCCTGGAAAATGTGTTTGCCTGTCAACAATGTCTCCTCTTTTTTTCTCTGATAAAAACAACAAATGTTACCTACCACTTCTCAATAATAAAAATATGTTTTAACAAAATGAAAACGTGTGCTTTGGTGTGATAATGACAACTCATGTCATTCTCGAGACATCTCGAAGGGTCATAAATGTTCTCCAAGTTGAGGCCATGGAACTATTCTGAAAAAGGCATGGGAATTAGATCATCTCAAATCATGAGAGTGTTTTTTTTTCCATGATGAATCTTTTGATCTATAACATATGTGAAATTAAAATCAATGTCACACAGTTTTAGATTTCCCCAAAGCCTTCAGAAAGTAAAAGCCTATTCAAATGGCTCCAAAATAAAACTATGAAATACACTGCAGTCACCCTTTAAAATAATTTTCTGACACACTCGAATAGATAGTAACTGAGGCCAGGAGGGACTTCCCTGGTGGCTCAGCCAGCAAAAAACCTGCTTGCAATGCAGGAGACCCGGGTTTGATCCCTGGGTTTGGAAGTCCACATGCCAGGTAACAGCAGAACCAGGGCTAGCACTCAGTCTCTGGCAATCACCCCAGCATTCTTAACCCTGCCCTCAGGGTTTTCCAAAAGAGGAAATCGCAGCCCACTCCAGTGTTCTTGCCTGGAGAATCCCGTGGACAGAAGAGCCTGGCGGGGGTACAGTCCATGGGGTTGCAAAGACTCAGACCCGACTGAGCGACTAAGCATTGTGGATGCAGGCCGGGAGGTTCGGCTCCTTTTTCCAAGGCTCTCAGGCAGGTACCCCCAAAGATCACAAACTGTTGAAACAGAAGAAGCCTGAAAGCCACCAACCTGCTCACTCGGGACCTGGGTCCTCTCTGATAAGTCCCTCTAGGTCGCAGCATGGGTCCCAGGACAGGCACCTTCCTTGGGATAGATCAGATGATACCAAACTATCCAACTATTTATTTGGCTGTGCCGGGTCTTCATTATTGTGCATAGGTTTTTCCTAGTCCCCCGATCAGGGATCAAACCCATGTCCCCTGCATTGGCAAGGAGGTTCTTAACAACTAGATCACCAAGGGAGTCCCCAGAGCTGTTTGTTATGTGCAGTCAAGACACAGCTTCCCTTAGGTTCCAACCCCTGGGGAAGGAGAAAGTGAGTCTGGTTCCTCTGTTCCATGACCATCCCTTCAAATACATAAGGACCGCCATCTTCCTCCCAATCTTCTCTTCTCCGTGTCAAATACCGGCTGGTCCCAGGCTGCTCCTGGCATGAATGTCTCTAAGGCCCTTCCGCTGCTGGAGACAGACGTTAGCCTAAAGGAGCCTCATGTGGCCAGGACTCCAGACAGGGCAGAGACAACCTAGGGCTGCTATGCAGCAGGAAGTGGGGACAGGTGGCATCAGAGCCATGCGGGGCTGGAGGGCCTCTGTCTTCTTCATCTCTCTGTGTCTCCACAACTGGGACCACGCTGCTATGATGTGGCCTACCCAGGACCAAACAGTGGCTATGTGGGGGTGTTTCTTCCTGCAGCAATGCTGACTCATATACCACTAGCATATAATATATGTACAACTTAGCTCACCAGTAGATCACATTCACAGATTTGCAAAATATCCATTCCAGGATGAAGTAGTTTGTCATTTTTACTGGTGGACTGAACCAAATCTAGAATTTCAGGTTGTTTTCTGATAGTATTGAAAATGTGTTTAAAATAATTAAATCTTTTCAACATGGTGTCAAAAGAAAAGTCCAGCCAAATTGTTGTCCTGTCAAAGTATAGACTTCTACAAATAATATATGGGTTTCTTTTCTCCCCAGAGTCCACTCGCATCCCAGACAATCTTGCTTCTACAGCAGTTGAGAGAAGGAAGAAAAATCGTTTGGAGAAGAGAGTCTGGTCAGCCCTCCATCTCTGTTGGGGCCTGCTTGGGGAATCTCCCGAGTTTCATTCCGTGATCCTAAAGGCTACCGTGTCTCTGTCCCCACATCCATACCCAGGTGAGCTGGAGGCCTCTGCTAACCGCTGGGGTCCGCCCAACTTCCGGCCTCCTTGGGGACAGTGAGCCTTTGTTTTTGTGAAGGAGAAAATGATGTTCAATGAGAGTACACACACCCTTAGCCTTCTCTGCCAGGGTCTCATCTTGAAGGACACAGTCAGGGTGGTGAAATGCAGTTGTCCTGGGCCCCCGGGAGCCCACTCGTCTGAGGTCACAGCTCCCCCACGACCCCGACTCCTGCAGGTATCACCTCGGGTCCCCGGGTACCCTGTCCTCCTGAAACTGGACCCCATGGGACACGACCGCAGGGAGTATTGGTAGCAACAAAACATAAGTCACTTGCTTTTCCTCCCTTCCTCTGGAAGCAGCCAGAGTCAATTAGCTATCTAACCGACGTGCTGGAAATCACAACATGCTGGAATGTCTCATGGATGATTATCAAGGTCTCAGCTTTGTCAGGAGAACCCTGAACTTGCCAAGGGGACACCCAAGATGCCAGCCTCCCTGCCCCACTCCGCACATCTATTCTGTTTCCATAACAGCAAGTGTGATGGGGAAAAACCTTTTGTATTCTATTATAAGTTAATCACTAAAGAGGTGTTGCCTATAAGCTTAAATTACACATAACGACTCATCTCTAGGAAACTGCCTCCCAGGTAATGAACATGAAGCTTCAACAAAAAAATTAATTAATTAAAAAAAAATACCTTTGTTTAGCTCACAGGAAATTTCCGGACTAGGCCCCACCTGCCTGCAGGAAGTAAGAAACTAACATATCCCCTCCAGAGACTGATGGGAACCAGGAAGTGTTTGACTTTATGCCTCCCTTTTAGTATAAAAGGAGCCTGAAGTCTTAACTCAGGCAAGATGGTTCTTTGGGGGCCATGAGCTTGCTGTCTTCTCAGGCTGCTGGCTTTCAGAGTAAAGTTGTTATTCCTTGCTCCAATAACTCATCTCTGAATTAATGGCTGGTTGTGTGGCGACCAGCACACACTCAGTCTCAGTAACTCAAGGGCTGCAGAAACCAGCACCCTGGGCTCAGTGTGAATTTGATCACAATTGCATCTGTCACTGGTGCTTCTAAGCAATGAGGACTCAGCATGTCGAGCGCGTAAGGACAGGCTACTTGCTATGTTCCTACGTCCCAAAATAGGAAGTTTGCCCCAAAGACGAATACAGGGAGGAGGGGTCCCCGCCATTGTCCCCTGGGACCAGCCATCAGGAAGCTTTCGAAGCATCAACACACGTGTGTGCGGGCGGGTTCTGAAGTTGTGCCCCCCAGAATCCTTGTGCCACTCAGGACCCCTGGCATCTATCAGGCCTTGCCTGAGGGTAGTCTCTAGCCCTAAGTGGACTGACGTCCCATCCCATTTTGAGGCCCACATGCAAGAGACACCGATACCTGGACGCCATGGATGAGTTGCTTCAGCATGTTTGTGTTTATAATTACGTCTTTAGACTTTATGGAGGTCATTACAAGAAGCAGCTGAATGAGAATGGCTTCTGCACTGGGGCGGATATCACTGTCAAGGACAGGGCTCTATTTGTCACCCAGTGAGCCCAATAGAAGGCCCAGGTTTAGTTTTTTTACAGAATATAATGCCACAGGGGAAAGGCCTTTGTGAAGATTGCAGGCTCCCCTCCTTCTAATAATGAATATTATGCAACCCAGTGGCTCCTAGGACATTTAGCGCCGTGGTCAAGGATAAACCGCAGAATGGTCTGCTTACTGTATCTGCTTCCTTCTCCTTTGCAAGGTCTTGGGGATTTTTGTTGTTGCATTAACACCGCCATATATAAACCTAAACCAAATAATGTTATTTGGTTTGTGTACAGCAGATTCCAAGGTGTTTTGGAAGGAGATGGAGTATAAATAAATAGCACTAGATATTACTAGCTCCATAAATAAGCTTAGCCCTCCCTGTATGTCTGTAAGAATCTCCTGAAGTTTCAGGTCTGGAGACACCATCACAGCAAAACGGGTGGTCCTCATTAATAAAAGTTGCTAAGACATTTGCAAATCATAGAAATATGGGGAGAAGGAAGCCCTGTCACCTGAACATAGGAACTCTGATTTTGTGGCTGGAGGCCAAGCACCACCAAGTCTCTTGAAAATGGCAATTTTCCCCACCTAGTTCTGGGAAATGATGGAACAGGCTGCAGTACTTTCTCTAAGAAATATTTCTGTTTTTTAAATTAATTTATTTGTTTTTTATTGACCATGCAGTGCAGCATGTGGTATCCTAGTTCCCTGACCAGGGATCAAATCTGCGCTTTCTGCAGTGGAAGCAGAGTCTTAACCATGGACCCCCAGGGAAATTCCAAGACACATTTTCTATAAGAGAATATGCCTACTTCATCCCTCCTGAAAACACTCATTTTTTGAAAATTCCTAGTTAGAAACTCTACATCGTCACTGACTGAAAATAAAAGTTTCTCAAAGAAAAGACTGACAGATACAGGAAAAAAGCTAGTCGTTACCAGTGGCAAGGGGGAAACAGTGGGGACCAACACAAGGGTAAGGAGAAAAAAGGGTTATTACAGGATTATATGAAATCAGGTGTGTGAAACTTTTGAAAACTGTAAACCACTGTAGAATTTTAAGAATCTTTCCTTCAATTGAAAACTATAAAAAATGACTAAATGACAAATATTTCCAGAAGGCAACTGGCACACTAAAGCAGAAGTCTCTTAGGTGATTAGAACTTTGTGGTTTTCTCTGTTTTCCGTGACACCACCTAATAACCAGGGGCTTCCTAGGTGGGTCAGATGGTAAAGAATCTGCCTGCAACGTGGGAGACCAGGGTTCCATCCCTGGGTAGGGAAGGTCCCCTGGAGAAGGGAAGGGCAACCCACGCCAGGATTCTAGCCTGGAGAATCCCATGGACAGAGGAGCCTGGCCGGCTACAATCCATGGGGTCACAAAGAGTCAGACACGACTGAGTGACTTTCACTTCATTTCACTTCACCTAGTAAGTGGGTTTCCCAGGGGGGCTAATGGTAAAGAACCCACCTGCCAATACAGGAGACATAAGAAATATGAGTTTGATCCCCGGGTCAGGAAGCTCCCCTGGAGGAGGGCATGGCAACCCACTCCAGTATCCTTGCCTGGAGAATCCCATGGACAGAGGAGCCTGGTGGGCTACAGTCCATAGGGTTGCAGAGTTGGACACGACTGAAGTGACTTACCGTTTTTCCAGTGGTGATGTATAGACGTGAGAGTTGGACTATAAAGAAGGCTGAGCGCCAAAGAATTGATGCTTTTGAACTGTGGTGTTGGAGAAGACTCTTGAGAGTCCCTTGGACTGCAAGGAGATCCAACCAGTTCATCCTAAAGGAGACCAGTCCTGGGTGTTCACTGGAGGGACTGATGTTGAAACTGAAACTCTAATACTTTGGCCACCTGATAAAAAGAGCTGACTCATTTGAAAAGACCCTGACCCTGGGAAAGATTGAGGGCAGGAGGAGAAGGGGACGACAGAGGATGAGATGGTTGGATGGCATCAATGACTCGATGGACATGGGTTTGGGTGGACTCTGGGAGTTGGTGATGGACAGGGAGGCCTGGCGTGCTGCAGTTCATGGGGTCACAAAGAGTCAGACACGACTAAACAACTGAACTGAACTGAACTAAAGTGACTTAGCACACACCCAATATCTCACCCATCGTCAATCACGTAAGGATCTGGGGAGAAGCCTAAAATTATCCCACCCCCAACTGAAGATATTTTCAGTTAAAGACAGGAGGAGGCTCCAAGGACCCAATTCTTCATGGTGTTAAATGATCCTCAGTGTTCTGTTAGACACCCAAGGGTTCTAAGCTGCTCTGCCCTTAATTAGCTCTATGACCACGGAAATGTCCCTTTTCTTCTTGGCCTCCATTTCCTTATCTTTGAAAACAGAGACACGTCTTGGATGATCTTAAGGTCCTCTTTTATTTTGAGCCTGTTGCATCCTGGTGGAGCCAACCTTTCCTAGAATTGCCAGCAAGCACCTCTTGCTTTCCTAAGGGGAGTAGTCAACAATGTCCACCAGGGGGCGCCTGGTTCCCTGCAAGCTGTGGCCTTGGGGGTCCGGACACCCTGTGGGGAGGTGAGGTGACCCCAGCTTTCCCATCCAGCCCTGGAAAGATTCCAGGCATCTAGGGATGGAAGGTCCTCCTAGGGGGTTAGGCTAGAATGGCATCATCTCTTCTACTAACCTGTTTGGCCATTGATCTCCACCTCTGAACAGCTGGTCTGGACATCTGTATTTCTGAAATTTCTGGTATTTGGTAATTTGGGACCAGCTGCCTATGTGAGAAGCTTTTCAGTTCATTCACTTCTGATCTATCAGAAGCCAAGGATCTAGGAGCTGGTTGAAGCTGGAAAAGATATAATCTGCCTCAGTCCCTGGGTGCTGATATCTGGGCTCACGACCAGCGTTCAGAGGGGGTGGTGATTTAGAGGGGTGGTTAATTAGGGGGTCCTGGGCAGTGGGAAGGGGGCCGGGGGCTGAGGACGGGGGTGTGCTGGTGCTGTTCTCCCAAGATGGCCTGAATGTTTCTCCACTCACGTAGGCTACAGTCAACCCTGGATGAAATATGGTGCTCTGGCCCCTCTATCCGTAGCTGGAACTCAAGCCACATGGGAATTCTCCCAGTATAAATACAGTCAGACACAAGATTCCCTGTGCTCCCAATGAAGTCCTTTGGATTCTTGGGACTGCTGTTTCTAAGGCTCTTGAAGAACTTCGCCAACTCTGTAGAATATGTTTCTTACAGATTGTTATTCCCTCAAAAATATATGTTGAAATTTCAGCCATTGGAACCTGTGAATGTGATGTTATTTGGAAACAGAGTAATTGCAGATGTAACTGGTTATGTTAAGGCGAGGTCATTCAGGTGGGTTTTCAGTCCAACGTGCCTGCTCAGTCGTGTCTGACTCTTTGCAACCCCATGGACTGTAGCCGGCCAGGTTCCTCTGTTCGTGGAATTTTTTTTTCAGGCAGGAATACTGGAGTGAGTAGCCATTTCCTTCTCCAAGGGGTCTTCCCAACCCAGGAATTGAAGCTGGGTCTCCTGCCTGGCAGGCAGATTCTTCACCATCTGAGCTACCAGGGAAGCTCTTGGCTCTTACTAAACTGAACAAAAGGCAGCCCTGCCTATTATCGCCAAACTTCCTCCACGGACTGTTTTTCCGTCAACCCCTGCCCTTCCAACATCACCAACCTTTTCTTCTCCTCTCTTTCTTCCATTGCTTCTAAACAAAGATTGAAACAAATCATTAACCTTTATCCATATTTTCTATTCTTTCACTGTCAAAAATGTCAGGCTCTGGTCATACTGGGTTGACTGGTGGCCCTACCAAAATTCACAGTCACCTGGCACCTAAGAATGTGACCTTAGCTTTGAATAACAAGTTTTGCAGATGTAACTGAGCTTCCCAGGTGGCTCAGCAATAAAGAATCTGCCTGCAGTGCTGGAGACACAGGAGACTCGGGTTCGACCCTTGAGTCAGGAAGATCTCCCGGAGGAGGGCATGGCAACCCACCCCAGTATTCCTGCCTGGAGAATCACATGGACCGAGGAGCCTGGTGGGCTACGGTCCATAAGGTGGCAAAGAGTCAAACGTGACTAAGCACGCGCACATGACAAATCAAATATTCAGTATTGCTTTTAAAGTCAAATTCATAACATCTAGTAATAGCAGCTGCCATTTATTGAGCACTTGTTCTGTTCCCTGGTGGTTCGGACGGCAAAGAATCTGCCTGCAGTGCAGGAGAGCTGGGTTCGATCTCTAGGTTGGGAAGATCCCCTGGAGAAGGGAATGGCATCCCACTCTAGTATTCTTGCCTGGAGAATCCCATGGACAGAGGAGCCTGGCGGGCTACAGTCCATGGGGTTGCAAAGAGTCGGACACGCCTGAAGCGACTGAGCATGTGTGCACGCAGACGTTATTTAAGTAAGGGTCTCAAGATGACATCATCCTCAGCGTGGATGGTGGTGAGCCTGAAGTCCAATGACAGGTGTCCCTGGAAGAGTCAGAAAGGGAAAGAGCACAAGGAAAGCCACGGGGCAGAAGCCATGTACAGACAGAGGTGAAGGCTGAAGGGATGCCTCTGCAAGCCAAGGAGCACCAGGGGCCACAGAGAGCTGGAAGAGGCAAGGAAGGGCCCCTCCCGAAAGCCTTCAGGAGGAGCGTGGGGACTTCCTCGGCGCTCCAGTGGCTAAGAATCTGCCTCGCCATGCAGGGGATGCATGTTCAATCCCCAGTCAGGCAACAAAGATCCCAATGTGCTGTGGAGCAGCTGAGCCTGAGTGTCACAACTACTGAGCCTGTGCCACAACTAGAGAATCCCTGCATCTCCATGAAATGTCCGGATGCTGCAACTAAGACCTGGTGCTGCCAAATATATAAATAAGTTTTGTAAAAAGGCCTGTTGCTTCTTGACAGCTGAATTTCAGACTTCTGGTCTCCATAACCGTGAGAGGATAAATTTCTGTTGTATTAAGGCACAGTGGCTGTGGCCATCTGTGCAGCCGCCCCAGGAACCTGATATGATCCAAGAAGGTCTACAGTTGCTGATCCGAGGTAGACCACTTCCCTTCCTGAAACACTTCTCAACCTTGGCTGCAGAGACTATCCCAGCTCTTTTCCTTCCAGCACTAAACAGGCACTTAGCAAGCGCCTACTCTGTGCCAGGCACACTGCTGGGTCCAGAGCTGCGGCTGCAGTGATGGGTGGTCCCTGCCCCAAGGAGCTCAGGTTCTTCTGCCAGCACGCCTCTCCTCCTTGGGTCCTCCTCCCACTAACCAGGGGGTCTTCCCTGCTCCCTCTGCCCCGCAAAGCTTCTGTCACAGGAACAACCCCTGAATCTACAAGTGTGTCTCCTTGCTTCCAGGCGAGACCTGCCTACTTCGGCTGCTCCATGACTCCTCCTGGGGCTTCTGGAGATGGCAAATGCCCCCTTCTCTCTAAGCAGCTCTATCCCCATCTATATAACCCAGTTCTCCCGCAGAGTGCCCCACGGCCTACAGGCAGGTGCCTTGACACTCCTTCTGATGTCCCCACTCCCAGGCCCGGCCCAGGCCTGCCCCACCTCCTTCCCTCCCCCTCCCACCCGCCCCTGGCTCATTCCTACAGCCCCGTGTCCTCTGTGTGTCCCTCACACAGACTAGGAGTCTGAACACCTCACTGTCACAGGCAGGCATCCCATCAAAGACCCCTGATGGCCTTGGCCTGACTCCGTAATACCGTCCGGCTCCTTGGCAGGGCCAGCCATAGCCCTCCTTAATGGGAGCCCAGCACACGTGCCCCTGAGGGCTTCCACCAACCTGGACCCTTCACATCCTTAAATACTCCCAGCCCTGTCCTCCCCCTTGCCTCCCTGCCCAGCGCCCTCTAGCTTCCCTCAATCCAGCCCTTCCAACCACTGGCCCAGCCTCAAGCTGGCGTCCACGGGGGACGGCCTTCTCTCCTTCTGGTATGGCCCTGGAGCAGGCTCTGACCTGTCGTCTGGGCCGCATCCCGTCTCCCACCTCCACCTTCTCTGACCTAAACCAGGCGGGAGCCACGGCCACACCGCCGCCCACCCCTCCCAGCCGCCCCTACAGGAGCAGTCCCAGCAACCAGCCTCAAGGTGGACGAGAGTCCCAGAGCCGTGGAATCAGGATGGGAGAGTTCGGCTCTTGGGGCACATTTTATCCTACAGCAACTGAAGCATGATTCTCTTGAAGAAATGCAGGTCCGCTGGTGAAGACTCCTCGCTTCCCCTGCAGGGGGCACAGGTTCAATCCCTGGTCGGAGAACTACGCTCCTGCACACTGCACCCTGTGGCCAAGATGGAAAGGAGGTGACAAGCTCTGTGTGAGGATGAGAACTGTCCCAGCAGACAATTTCCCACCTTCATCACCCGGGCTGTCAAAGACTGCCCCCGCACCCCAAGTCCCCCTGCTATGAGCTGAAATTCACATGTTGAAGTCCTAACCCCCTGATCTTGGACTATGATTGTACTTGGACTCAGAGTCTTTGCAGTTACACAGATGTCATTAATTAAGATGAGATCATCCTGAAGTATGGGGGCCCTTAATCCAAAATGACTGATGTCTATAAAAAGGGGAAATAGGGCACAGACACACAGAGAGGGCAGACCCCGTGAGGACGTAGGAAGAAGACCAACATCTACCAGCCAAAGAGAGGGGCCTCAGAAGACACCCACCCTGCTGGCCTCCTGATTTCAGACTTTTATCCTCCCCAACTCCAAGGCATTTCTGTTACTGAAGACACCCAGTTATGGAGGGACTTTTACCAAATGTCCTTCCAACCCTCTGTCCTAAAAGGCTGCATTTGCCCCCAGGACCCTCAACGAGGGACGTGCTTAATTCCTAAAGGGCAGTTACCCAGCTCCAGTACGGGCTAATTACAAGTCTTTTCATGGCGGGTTGGGGAAGGCAGGCGTGGAATAGCCCTGTCTCCCCTCTTCTTTTGTCCTCCCCTTCTCTTCTGGGGTCCCTTGGGCATTTCTCCGTCCAGCCAACACTAAGGGAAGGCCTGCCATATACCAACAAGGCCTGCGGTATGCAAACATACAGCTGGCCCGCGTGTTACACCCTGATGTGAAAAGACCAGTGCACCTTGGGAACCTCATCGTGATCCCCATACACCTGGCTAGCCAGCGGGCACGTTTCCCCTGGACCCTGAGTCCAGCCCTGGAGTAGCAGTTGCCCATGGGAATACAGGTCTTCTTGGGTGCAGAGCATTATGTACAAATATCCCAACTTTATGCCATTCTTCAAAGGAAAAGAGGAGATCCACCCCCACTTCTCTTGGGAAACTGCATCTCACAGAGGCAGAGAATGGACAACATTTTCCCCAAAGCATGGACTGGTGGTTCTTCCTGGGAGGCTCCTGGGCCCCAGCAGTGGTGGGAGGCTCTGGCTGTGGGTCTTCACACTGGAAACCAGGCCAGAGAATGCGGGCTGGGATGACTGAGCCCTGGACCCCCGGCAGGGCAGGGGGTTAGGGCCGGACAGAAGGCCAGCAAGGAGCAGGCCAGGGAGGGAGGGGGTCCCGACGAGCAGAGAGAGCCCAGCCCACCACCGTGCAGGCCTGGGGAGTCCTGGCGGGGACCCAGGAGGAGAGGAGGGTCCAGGATCTAGAAGCAGGCAGCTGGGCTGGGAGACGGCCACGGCAGGTCACAGGCCCCCAGTTCAGGAAGGAAACATCAGACCTAGGTGGAGAGGGGGTGTGTGAGGGTGAGCAAGGCCAGGTCTCCCAAGGATAGACTGGGAAGCCCCCCAGCATGGGGGCAGCAGTCCCGAGAGCAGGACCTCAGCCTTGCCTCCCAGCCCAGATGACAGAAAGGAACCATGTCTCTGAAAATAAGAGGAAAGCCCACGTTTCCAGAAGCGGACTGGCAGAAGCTGTGATTTGAGAAGCCAGCCTCCTGAATGGAAGGCAAGTGCTTTCCGCCTGAGGTCAGGACACAGCCAGGACACGTGGGGACCAGGGGAGGGATTGGGGGGATGGGGGAGGGAAGGGCAGGTGCACGGAGCTCAGAGGGAGCAGGGCCGGGGGACCATGCCAGCCCAAGGGCCGTGCTTTTGGAAACCAAGAATCCTGATGGTCTTTGCACTGTCCCCAAATCCACTGACCTGCCCCAGACACTTCAACGACTTAGCACCTGCTCTCAGACTGCCTCTTCTACCCCGGCAACAGTCTTCCGAGGCTCACAGGGGTTTGGAAAGCACTCTTACTGCCTAAGACTCTCAGGTTGCAGGACTGGTCAGCGGTCAACCCCCAGGCAACACAAGGCCAGCCTGGAGCATAGGCGGCCCCGATCAGGAAGAGGTTTTACTTGGTCTCCCATCTGAGGTCTTGGGAGAGGTGGAAGGGAGTGGGTGGTTGAGCAGCTGACACGGAAAGGTGACCTGCGTTGATGTTTGAGTTGTGAAAACGCATTAACCAGAAGACTAATGTTTAGCCTGCCGCTGCTGTTGATAAGAGCAAGGTGCTTGAAAGTCGCGCCTTCTACTGTTTCCTGAGCTGGAATATAAAGAGGGTCTTTGTTCCATCACTAAACAGACAAATTTGGGGTTTCATCCTTCAGCGAGTCTGATCAACCTACATAATTGTTCATCTTTCCCTGTAATTCTAAAACCAGAAAAAAGACGAAGAGAAGCCAGTTGTGACGTTTAAAAGGAAAAGGAATTGGCAGGAGTTGCCTGCATTTTTGCAGTGTCTGGCTCCTCTTTCCTCTCTTCCACCGTCCACTCGTCTATTTTGGAGAAGCGCCGGCAGGGGTCATTTGTGGACTAGAAATTTCATGACCCCACAGACTCAACAGACAGAGAGAGCACAGCAAGGAGGAGTGATTGCCTCTTAGTAAGTCTGAGAACAAGAAACCGGCAAGAGAAATGGCCTCTTCTGCCTCTGGAGCTGGCTGTCCGAGGGATCGAGCAACCAGACCGACGGACGTGAAGGCTGATCCCCCACGGTGACAGACACGCAGAGAATCCACGACACCCAGACACGCCCCTCCTCCAGCAGGTTCCTCAAGCGAGGGGAACCCTCTTGGTTCAGTCACCCGGATCCTGCACGCCAGGCTTTGCATGAGACACAGACACGATGAGGAGAAGAGTGGGAATCTCCCCAATCATCAGTGCCAGCTGTTTTAAATTTTTTTTTTTTCCCCAAGAAGGCCAGAAGGTAACCAGCAGGGCAGAAGACCCAGGGACCTGAGATCTTAGTCCCAGCCAATACCTGTGGGAGAAGCTCCCCATTGTTATCTCAGGCTGTCCTTGACTCTTCACCCCTGGGGTCCCTGAACCCCACCTGTGTGGATGGAATGTTCTGGAAGAATGAGAACTTGGGGGACCTCCCTGGTGGTCCAGTGGTTAAGACTTGGCCTTCTTCCAGTGCAAGAGGTGCAGCTTCCATCCATGGTGGGGGAGCGACGATCCCATGTGCCTCACGGCTTAAAACAGAAGCGAGAGTGCAACAAATTCCATAAAGACTTTAAAAACTGTCCAAGATTCAGGATGGGGAACACATGTACACCCACGGCTGATTCATGTCAATGTATGGCAAAAACCACTACAATATTGTAACTTAATTAGCCTCCAGTTAAAATAAATAAATTTTTAAAAATTGCCCAAGAATCTTAAAAAAAAAAAGACTGAGAACTTGCTCCCTCCCCAACCCACTCTGCTCAGGACCTACACACAGCACAACATTGCACAACATGTCCCAAGACAGATCCATGGGGCTGTGAGAAGAAGCTTTTGTCCCAAAGCTGCCAGGGAAGGGCTTGGCTTCCTGACCCACTTTCAGGACCTAAAGCCTCCGCTGAAAGTTCCAGGTGGGATCCTGGAGTGGGGAAAGCCAGCCAGGCTGCTGGGCCTGGATGACCACTTAGTGACACCTTTGGGTGCTGGGGGCTCAGGGCCAGCCAGGAGCACCCTGGAAGGAGAACGCAGTTCCCTCTGGCCCTCGGCTCATCCACCCCATCTCGGGCCTCTGAGCCTCAGGGGGGGTCCATCTGCCCCCCTACCTCACACCTCACATCCCACCTGAGCTCCCTGACCCAGGCCGGCCCTGGGGGAGGGGAGAAACCCTCCTTGGACACGTAAAGGCCCGCAGGCTACTCCCTGAGAAAGAGGCCTGGGGCAGGTCACTGATTCTCTCCAACTTCCCCATCTCCTGCCTAATAAAGAACACTGGAGCCACCTCCGTCATGGTTAAAATCAAACGGCTTGAGCACACCACAGTTCTCAGGGCAGGAAACACAAAAAAGGCCAAAAAAAGGCTCCTCAAAGGCAGAAGAGGGCACTTGGCTTCACTGCTTCTCAAGCCTGGGTGCTCCAGGCTTGCCCTCGGAATGTGAAACCGAGAGGGAGTATATGAATGCATTACAGGTATTTTATTTTAAAATTATGCGTGTATTAGCGCATATATGTGGAATCTAGAAAAATGGTGCAGATGAACTTACCTGGAAAGAAGAAATAGAGACACAGATGTAGAGAGCGCAATTTCCGGCACTATGGAGTAGCTGTAAGACTTCGGACTCGTTTCATAACTTCCATGCCTCAGTTTCCTTGTGTATAAAGTGGGATTATAATGATGTGTTAGTAGTAAGCCAACTCAGGGTAATTGTGAGGAGGAAATTTGTTCAGGAAAAGTGTTCAGAAGAGTACCTGGCATTTTTTCCCCTGAATTTTTGGCACGTATTGTACGCCCTGAACAGCCACCAGCACTCCATTTGATGCAGCTTGTGGGTGGATTTCAGAGGGCGTGGGCTGGGGCAGCAAGGCTCCTTCCCTTCAGATCTCTGATGGCAACCATCCCCCTGGCCCTTCACGGGTACATGTCCAGGAGATAGCAGGAGGAGTCCAAGGTTCCCCTTTTCGGAGTTACTAGAAAGGACTTGGCAGAGAAGGCTATGGCACCCTACTCCAGTACTTTTGCCTGGAAAATCCCATGGACGGAGGAGCCTGGTAGGCTGCAGTCCATGGGGTCACTAAGAGTCGGACACGACTGAGCGACTTCACTTTCCCTTTTCACTTTCATGCATTGGAGAAGGCAATGGCAACCCACTCCAGTGTTCTTGCCTGGAGAATCCCAGGGACGGGGGAGCCTCATGGGCTGCCGTCTATGGGGTCACACAGAGACGGACATGACTGAAGCGACTTAGCAGCAGCAGCAGCAGAAAGGACTTGGAGCATGCGTTGAGCAGTCAGCAAAGGTAAGGGGCAGACCACTCAGACCACCCTGGGTCTGAGGTCTGCGGCAGCTGCGGATGTCCACCTGTGGATGGACACTGCAGGTGAGCTTTAGCGGCTGGTTTCAGGTGCTGGCAGTTGCTACTAAACTAGTGTAAGAAGAGCAAAATATTTTCCAAAAGCAAGTAGAAACGTTTTCTGGGAGAATCTGGGGTTTCATTCGGACAGACAGGTTGTGAGCTTTTTCATCAGCGCTTCTCTGAGGAGGATCAAGACGTCAGGATGGACCCTCTCCACCTGCCCCCCAGACCTCACAGCTGGGCACCACTGCGTTGGTGCAAGCTTACAACGGTGCCTGGCATTTTGTAAACTCTCAATAACTGCTAGTTACGATTGCCATTGTTTTACTAGAGCATACCCTGAAGTAATTTTTCAAGATAGACTCCATGGAAGGTAAAACTTTTGAGTCTTTTTCATGTATGAAATGTCGTTATTTTGCCTTTTTGTTTGATTGACAGGTTGCAAGATACAAAGATCTATGTTTGAGATCACTTTCCTTCCGTGATTAACAAAATCCTTTCCCTTGAAGGCATCGTCTTACTGTTTTCTCCCACCCAAGTGCTAACCAGGCGCGACCCTGTTTAGCTTACGAGATCAGATGAGATCAGGCACATTCAGGGTGATCTGGCCATGGACTGTCTTGCTGTTCTCTAACATCCAGTGTTGCTAATGAGAAATTCCATGCAAATGTGATTCTTGTACCTTTGTGTATAGCTGTTCCTTGCATTTGTGGGTTTTAAAGGTCTCCTCTTTATGTTTGGTGTTCGGACAATTCACAAGGATGTGTCTAAGGGTGAAATTTGACCTCTTCAACTTGCCCAATATTTGTCGAACACTTTAGCTGAGCCTGTGTTTCTCTTCAGCTCTGAAAGACTTAAGTTCTGATCATTTCCTTCTATCATTTCTTCTGAATATTTCTTCCTTTCAATTTTCTTCTTTTGCATTTTTGGAACTGTCATCTGATAAAATACTGGACTTACTGCAAACTGGTACAGCCACTGTGGAGTACAGTGTGGAGATTCCTCAGAAAACTGGAAATAGAGCTGCCATATGACCCAGCCTGGGCGTACAAACCAAGGAAACCAGAACTGAAAGAGACACATGGACCCCAGTGTTCATTGCAGCGCTGTTAGAAACAGCTAGGACATGGAAGCAACCTAGATGTCCATTGGCAGACGAATGGATAAGGAAGTTGTGGTACATATGCCCAATGGAATATTTCTCAGCTATGAAAAAGAATAGGGGCTTCCCTGATAGCTCAGCTGGTAAAGAATTCTCCTGCAATGCAGGAGACCCCAGCTCGATTCCTGGGTCAGGAAGATAAAAAAGAACGCATTTGAATCATTTCTAATGAAGTGGACGAAACTGGATCCTATTGTACAGAGTGAAGTAAGTCAGAAAGAGAAACACCAATACAGTATATTAACACATATTTATGGAATTTAGAAAGATGGTAATGACGACGCTATATGCAAGACAGCAAAAGAGACACAGATGTAAAGAACAGACTTTTGGACTCTGTGGGAGAAGGGGAGGGTGGGATGATTTGAGAGAACAGCACTGAAGCATGTATATTACCATATGTGAAATAGATGACCAGTGCAAGCTTGATGCATGAAGCAGGGCACTCACAGCCAGTGTACTGGGACGACCTAGAGGGAGGGGGGAGGGGGGAGAGGGGTTCAGGGTGGGGGAGGGGGTTCAGGGTGGGGGGACACATGTGCACGTGTGGCTGATTCATGTCAATGTATGGCAAGAACCACCACAATATTGTAAAGCAATTATCCTCCAATTAAAATTAATTAATTTTTAAAAATACTGGACTTACTGAATTGATCCTCTATGTCATCTACATTTTCTTTCTTAATTTCCATCTTTTTATTCTGGAAGACTGCCTTTGTTCTTCCTTCCAAGTCTTTTATTGCAGGTTTTATTTCGATGATAATAGTTTTCAATGTCAAGAACTCTTCCTTGTTCTCTAAGTCCTCCTTTTTCAGAGCAACTGTTCTCATTTCACAACGGTGATACCTTCAAAAATTCCTCTAATATACCTATTGGAAGGTTGGATCGAAATTTTATTTTGAGTTCATCTCTGTTGCCTAGTTTATCTATTCTTTCTCTTTCGTTAGTTTTTTTTTTTTTTTTAATCATCTAGGTCCTCCTGCTTGGCCCATTTCTCCTTTTAAAGTATGGTACTTCTCTGTTGCCCTTCATATTTATACACCAGAAGAGTTGGTTAGTGCAGGTAGCTATTTTCTCTGTTCTTTTTTTTTTAACATCAAAAAAATAGTTGTAAATGTTTGTTAGAGATATTTTAAAATTAATCAGTTTATTTTAATTGACAGCTAGTTTCTTAAGAATATTGTAAAGAGTCCCTTGGACTGCAAGGAGATCCAGCCAGTCCATCCTAAAGGAAATCAGTCCTGAATACTCATTGGAAGGACTGATGCTGAAGCTGAAACTCCAATACTTTGGCCACGTGTTGTGAAGAACCGACTCATTGGAAAAGACCCTGATGCTGGGAAAGATTGAAGGCAGGAGGAGAAGGGGATGACAGAGGATGAGATGGCTGGATGGCATCACCAACTCAATGGACATGAGTTTGGGTAAACTCCAGGAGGTGGCGATGGACAGGGAGGCCTGCAGTCCATGGGGTCGAAAAGAGGTGGACATGACTGAGGGACCCAACTGAACTGAATTGATTGTGGTGGATTTTGCTGAACACTGACATGAATCAGCCTTGGGTGCATCTGTGTCCCTGTCCTGAACCCCCTCCCACCTCCCTGCCCACCTCATCCCTCTGACCTGCTGCCTGGATGGGCTAGGTGGGAACTGGGAGGCACGTGTTCTCTCTTCTGTCGTATCTGTCACCTCTCCCCCTCTCCCCACATAGGCCACTCCCTCTTTTCCTCTACTGGATTCTCCTCCCCAAACCCCCAGCAACTAGCCCATCCAACAACCACAGCAAGTCCGCACCCGCAGTGTGAGCCAGCCTAAAATATCTCCGCAAGGGCTTCGGTGTCACTGGGCCAGCTCCCACGGATACCCCCTTGGTGCCAGGTTACCTCCTTTCCCATGTGCCCAGTAGACACATGCTGCCCGCCCAGTTGAACATCAGCATTTTGTGGATGGGGTACTAGAAGCCCCAAAGCTATTGCACCCAAGCAGCTCAAAGCAGCTGTACAGTCTGCTGGTGTCTACACACCCCCTATCTAGAGGCGCCACGGTCTTCCTTTCCAGGACAAGGAGTCCATTCGGGACAGCGGCCCCTGGAGAACCACGATGGCACTGCCAGACTGTGGCACAGTGGTAAAGAATCTGTCTGCCAATGCATACGCAGGAGACGTGGGATCGATCCCTGGGTCAGGAAGATTCCCTGGAGGAGGAAACGGCAACCCCCTCCAGTATTCTTGCCTGGGACATTCCATGGACAGAGCAGCCTGGTGGCTCCTACCGTCCAGGGGGTGCAAAAGAGTCAGACACGACTGAGTGACTGAGCACGCACACAGCACAGACCACTACAGGGTCAGCCACAGGCATCAAAGTGGCTCCTGCGTTTTGAGATTTAAGGCACTGATACGGAATTTAATAAGACTCATCATCCTAGATTCGTGCCTGAAGCTGAAATGGTATTTTCATTTCTTTCTTCCTTTTCTGTGTAATGGGATCTCAACAAACTGAGGGCTAGAGAGAGAACTATTCCTAGGAGCCAGAAAATTATTTCCAGCAGCCAACACATTCCTGTGATTAACATGTAAGATACTTGGATACATGTTCCACTCGGAGGAGGCTGCGGGGGGCACTGAGTAGAGGTTAGTGACAATCAACAAACTAATTTACTATCAACTTCACTGTAGAATTACATTTCTGAACTCGGAAAGCAAGAGTTCAAAACAATCTTCCAGCGAATGAGGTTTTTTTAAATCCATTGGTTTCAACGGCCATGGTAAATCAAGGATATTTTGAGCTCTGTGCAACCAAAGAACTCAATGATCTGCAAGTCTTGTCCTGCTTGACTAGTTCTCCAACTAAACTAGTTAACACCAGAGACTGAACCAAGAGTGAGAGCCATATCTGTTCCTTGCCTAGTTCTTTGTTCTGATTAAAAACACAAATATCTATACTCAACCCCCAACCCCTTTATTATTAATTCATAATATCCATTTAACTACTACCGATAAGTTTTCCCACTCATTTTTTAAAACAAGTTCAATTTAATTGTTCCAGGCTAAACATATTCAGCTCTCAGCTTCTCCTAGAAATCGGAAATTAAAGGATCCCTTTGTTTCTCCAAATGAGTTACTGTAATAATAATAATAATAAATTAGCACTACTGTATTACTTTCCTCAGTCAGTTCAGTTGCTCAGTCATGTCCGATTCTTTGTGACCCCATGGACTGCAGCACGCCAGGCTTCCCTGTCCATCACCCACTCCCAGAGCTTGCTCAAACTCAAGTCCATTGAGTCGGTGATGCCATCCAACCATCTCATCCTGTCATCCCCTTCTTCTCCTGCCTTCAATCTTTCCCAGCATCAGGGTCTTTTCCAAGGAGTCAGTTCTTCACATCAGGTGGCCAAACTATTGGAGTTTCAGCTTCAGCATCAGTCCTTAATATAAATATTAAGGACTGATTTCCTTTAGGATTGACTGGCTGGCTCTCCTTGCAGTCCAAGGGACTCTCAAGAGTCTTCTCCAACACCGCAGTTCAAAAGCGTCAATTCTTTGAAATTCTTTATAAAGCACTCAGCTTTCTTTATAGTCCAACTCTCACATCCATACATGACTACTGGAAAAACCATAGTTTTGACTAGATGGATCTTTGTTGGCAAAGTAATGTCTCAGCTTTTTAATATGCTATGTTAGGAATATTACTTTCCTAGAGCTTCCATAGGGTCGGACATGACTGAGCGACTGAACTGAACTGAACTGAGAGCTTCCATAACAAAGCACAACAAGCTGAGTTACTTAAAACAGCAGAAATTTATTCTCTCACGGTTTTAAGGGCCAAAAATCCAGAATTAAGTTGCGGGCGGGACTGACTGTTTCTTGGGGGCTCATGCCTCTCTCCTCATTTCTGGTGGTTGCTGGCCATCCTCGGAATCCCCTGGCTTGTAGCAACATAGCTCCCATCACCTGCTCTGCTGTCACATGACCATCTTCCCTCCACGTGTCTGTGCCTTTACGTGGCGGCTTCTGCTGCATGTCTGTCCATTCTCTTCTTCCTGTAACTTGCATCTTAATTATATCTGCAAAGACCCTATTTCCAAATAAGGTCACATTCCCAGGTATGAGGGGTTAGGACTTGATCTGGGCAGACCCAACCCACAACAACTGGAAGTCCCACGAGCATTGGTCTGGTTACCCTGCAGGAGGTGGGGATCCAGTGCTATCGGACAAAAACATCTTCGATCTTGATCCCAGCTTCTCAGTCTGTGACTATGCATACAGTTTCTAACAATGATGCAAGATTCTGAAGGAACTCAATCCTGAATATTCACTGGGAGGACTGACGCTGAGGCTGAAGCTCCAATACTTTGGCCACTTGGTGCAAAGAGCTGACTCATTGGAAAAGACCCTGATGCTGAGAAAGATCGAAGGCAGGAGGAGAAGGGGATGACAGAGGATGAGATGGTTGGATGTCATCACCGACTCAATTGACATGAGTTTGGGTAAACTCTGGGAGTTAGTGATGGACAGACAGGCCTGGCGTGCTGCAGTCCATGGGGTTGCAAAGAGTTGGACACAACTGAGTGACTCAGCAACAACAACAAGATCCTAAAGATGGGTTATGTTGAAATCTGCGAAAGACCTCTAACTCTAGGACTCAGAAAACCCCAGGAATCCAAGCTCTCAGTCCTGGTCCTGAAAGCAGCTCATCTTCTGGGCCATGAGGGTGTGTGGAGATGATGGTCTCCTAGCCACGGAACCAGCCTGCAGACTTCCTCCACAGCCTACAGAGCCATGTGCAATCTGTCGCACTGCTCTGAGCATCTAACAAATGGCAGGATGTGGCTTTGCATGGTAGTTTGAAATGATCAAAAAAATACATATTTACCAAAATATGAGCTGAACTAGGCCATCCAGATGCTGGGTGTCAATGCACCCTGGATCGGTGTTTAACAGCCGGGCCCATTGGTTTCACAGAACTGATTCGAATGTTTCCAACTGTACAGGCAATGCAGGAAAAACTGACACACGGATCGGCTTATAGGAAAACATTTAATGGAGAGGTAAAGAAAGAAGAAAAAAGGGGAGTGGGGGGAGAAAAAGGCTAAAAGGAAAAATAAATGGACAAGTGAAACTCTTTAAGTCTCACAAATCTGCAGGGATTTGTAGCTCAGGAAAACCCTAAAGTGAAACACAAATCAAAAAGTGACCGAGAACCATAATCCACATTCCTAAATAAGATGTCTTTTCCGGTAATGAAAAAAGAATAAGACTGTAAATATAAAATATCTCTCTCCATCGTTATGGCTTCTTTCATTTCTCTCTTAAAATATTACAAAGCAAACAAATCCTGCATTCTAATCCATTATGAACCAGTTCCATATCTAATCAACTTGAAGCCAAAGCCATATGGGCTGTGCAAACATAAAAAAAAAAAGTAATTCTAAGATAAGCAAAACAGGAAATTGGAGGTTGATGATGCTGAAACTGATATCCGAGTGGTAATCTGAGCGGTGAAGTCACTAAACCCTTCCTGCACCATAAACAGAGTTTCTCGGGGTGTGTTTCATTTTCCTTCCCTTGAGATTTGGCGGTGGGTTACACCAGTTAGTGAAAATCATCGTCTTTCGCTTTCTTACCCCCATGTCGGCAGAATGTGTTGGGGGCACCAGGCGTGGCCATCTGCTCGGCTGAACACTGTGTGGTCCACCCTTCAGCCGAAGCCCAGGGAAAGGCAGATGGATCCACCTTGGTTTCCCAGTGTCTGCGAAAGCCAGTCTGCCTATCTAGACCAGTCATCTCAGCCACGGTGCTCGTCACACTTTGGCCGAGATTCGTCTGTTGTGGGCAGGCCGTCCTGAGCCTTGTTGAATCTTGAGTCACACCCCCAGCCTCTACCCACTAGATGCCAGTAGCAATTCCTTCAGTCATGATAATCAAAAATATTTCCAGCCATGGCCAGACAGGTCCCTGGAGAGCTGGGGGGCGGGGAGGGACATGAGCAACAGAGAACCACTTATTTAAAGGAACCTTTGCTGGAAAGAGCTCAAATCATGCATTTCAGGAAGTGTTACTTCCTAAGACTTCACAGAGGGAATTAGCTATATGATGCTTTGAACTTGAATGTCACCTTCTGCATAAGACCTCCTCTGACTTTCCTATTTACTCTCATGTACTATTTCTGTTCGATCCCTGGGTCGGGAAGATCCCCTAGAGAGGGAAATGGCCATACACTCCAGCGTATGGAGTGTATTCTCTTGCCTGGAGAATCCCGTGGACTCAGGAGCATGGCGGGGCTACAGTCCAGGGGCGGGGCTATAGTCCAGGGGATTGCAAAAGAGTCAGACACAATGTAGCGACTAAATGACAGTTCCGTCAGTTCACTTGACTTCACATTCCAGGATGTCTGGCTTTAGGTGAGTGATCACACCATCGTGATTATCCTGGTCGTGAAGATCTTTTCTGTATAGTTCTTCTGTGTATTCTTGCCACCTCTTCTTAATATCTTCTGCTTCTGTTAGGTCCATACCATTTCTGTCCTTTATTGAGCCCATCTTTGCATGAAATGTTCCCTTAGTGTCTCTAATTTTCTTGAAGAGATCTCTAGTCTTTCCCATTCTGTTGTTTTCCTCTATTTCTTTGCACTGATTGCTGAGGAAGTCTTTCTTATCTCTTCTTGCTATTCTTTGGAACTCTGCATTCAGAGTTGGAAGTACCAATGACCCCTTAATTGCAATTTCGTAGCAACAAACTATTGGCTGAGAGTTATGTTTATCAAACATGTCCTTTGTTTCTGCCATTTCCAGGTAGTTGAGCCTCAAGTACCAAGGCTGTTCCTCCAGGCTGGAGTCATTTCTCACTCCGGCTGGGGGTCTGATGGCATTTGGTGAGCAGCTCATCACAGGTCCTGCCAACGGACCCTGCTTTGTCTCACTGCTGCCTCAGGCTCCCACCCTTCCTTGTTTCCAAGGAATCTGTGGCTCATCCCCCCGTTTTAGATGGGGGGCCATCACCCACTGTCCGCCCTCGACTATCCCAAAGCCGACTTCCCCGGTTTGGGACTCCTTCTGGGTTCTTGCTTCCTTCCCCTCCTACTCCTCTATCCCTTCTGCCATGGGATCAAGCGAGTCGGCCAAAGGGAGAGAAAAGTCCAGAGAAGACTACTCTACTGCTTTCCATCCACGAGCAGAAAAGATGTGGACAGGGAGAGAGGTGACATAATTTGCAGGGTCCAGTGTAAAAAAAGAATGCAGGGATGCTTGTTCAAAACTTGTTGAGAATTTCAAGATGGTGCTAGAAGAGCTTCAGAGCAAGGGCAGGCCCTGCTAAGCACAGGGCCCTTGGGACCAAGCACAGGTATAGGCCCCTGTTGCTGGTGGAGCAGTGCAAGAGGAAGGAAGGTCGATACACAAGAAACTAGTTATTCAAGCCCCATCTTGATTTAAGGGGACCCAAGTTCCCGGAACAGTACCCAAAACTGGGTAGATTGGAATAAACCAAGATGGGACATCCCAGCGGAGAAGTCAGCCATGGGAAACAGAACAGCCCCTGACCTTGTGTTGCCCCACAGCCCCGCTGCCCAGCCTCCTGGCACAGCAAGTCCAGCAGAGACAACCTCTCCCATTTTCTGCCAAACAAAACTCCCAAGAGACACTGATGGACCTAGCTTCAGGCAGGGGCCCATCCTTGAACCAGCTGCTGTGGCCAGGGGACCAGGTACTCTGAATGGTCAAGTCTGGGTCACGTGCTCTACCCATGGGGTCTGGAGAGGGTGGGGCACTTCGATTGGCAGCTCCAACAGAAATCACAGGGAATAAGGGCTGGTTTCCAAAGGCAAAGTGTATGCTGCAATCAGAAGGGCAATGGAAAGGTGTGTTCAATGCAAAAAAAAAAAAAAAAAAAGCAAAGAAAGCCAGCCACAACAACTCAAGCTAAGTTATACAAAAATGAAATTTAATTGTATGAAATATTGGGAATCCTAGAGTAGGGTTAGCCTCAGAGAGTCCAGGAAATCACATGTAACACCAGAACTCCTATCTATCTGGTTAACTATTCATCCATCAATCCATCCACCCACCCACCTGTCCATCTTTCTTTCTCACGGTCCTGCTTCTATCAATGTATTATTTAGGCACAAGGCTCTGAAGCCAAACTACTGAGGTTCAAGTCCAGATTCCATAACTTACAGGTGTGTGGCCTTAGGGAAATTTACTTAAACCCTCTGAACCTGTTTCTCCATCTGCAAAATGGGTATAATAAACTATCTCATAAGACTGATGTGGGGATTAATGGAGTTATTCTTGTAAAGCATTGAGAACAGCATCTGAAAAAGTGAAAGTCGCTCAGTCCATGGACTGTAGCCTATCAGGCGCTTCTGTCCATAGGATTCTCCAGGCAAGAATACTGGAGTGTGTTGCCATGCCCTCCTCGAGGGGTCTTCCCAACCCTTTCTTTCACTTATGACTCTTTAATTCACTTACTTATCCAGCTTTTATTGGCATTGGCATCCAGATCTGTTCCATATCAGCTTTGTCCACCATGTTGCCAAAACCAGATATGTAGGCAAACACTCAGCAAGACAATTGTCAAAATTCTGAAAAACAGAGAAATGAGCTGTCGTCTCAGAAAAGGGGAACGGTCATGCTTAAGCTGCCTGCCAGCCCTATTATTCTGCAACTATTTGAAAGATAATATGGAGAACATTACAGGTGCCACCCATCTTTTCCTTTTCCATTTGGCTTATGAGTTTGTTCATTCAGTCGCTTAGTCGTGTCTGACTCCTTGCAACCTCATGGACTGCAGCACACCAGGCTGGCTTGGCCTTCACTATCTCCCAGAGTTTCCTCAACTTCATGTCCATCGAGTTGGGAATGCCATCCAGCCATCTCACCCACTGTGGCTTATGAGTTGGCCCTCATCAACTAAGAGAAAAGACTAGCCCAAAGTCGCTGTCATTAGCAACAATACAGATTGCCACTCTAAACAGCGCCAGCTCCTCTTTCTAGCACAGAACTATGTTAACATTTTGGAGGCTTTCCTTGACTCGCTTGCATCCCTACCTCACCTCCATTTACCAGCTTCTTTTTCCTACCCTGGGGTAAAGTTGCTGAAGCCCGAAACGCCCATGCTCTGGCTCAGGAGTTAAATGGCTCATCACTAGAATGTTCACAGGGTGATGAATATCAGTAACGCCCTCCCCTTTCTCCCAGTCTCACACCCCTCCCCCAAGTCCAAGTCTAGCACAAGGGCTAACTCTGGATGCTGGGTCTGTACTGGAAGGTAAGTTGGGCCTCGGGGTATGCCCTCTTCCCTAGTCCACACGTGAACTTGCCTCTGCCTCTTGTCACAAACACAGACCCAAGTTTGCCTTCCGGAGACCACAGTCCCAGAGAGAGACCAGGGTCAGAATCAGATCCACCAGCAGGAGTAGAAAGTCAGCCGTCTAGAGCCCAATCAGCTCGAGGCTCTAGATCTCCAGAGTGATCTCAAAAGCACCCATCCATGAGTTAGGGAATTGGATGAAGGAGGGGAGAGGATACCCAAAAAAGTCTTCACACCAAAGCTTTCAACACACCGGACTGAAACCATCTGTGCACACATCTTTCTGCTGGCCCCTCCATCCCTGCCCCCTCCTCAGACCTGCTCAGTCTTCTCTTTTCCAATAACCTTCCTCTTTCCTAGATCAGTTTGATGAAAGTGAAAGAGGAGAGTGGAAAAGTTGGCTTAAAGCTCAACATTCAGGAAACTAAGATCATGGCATCCGATCTCTTCACTTCATGGCAAAAAGATGGGGAAACAGTAGAAACAGCGGCTGACTTTATTTTTCTGGGCTCCAAGATCACTGCGGATGGTGATTGCAGCCATGAAATTAAAAGACGCTTACTCCTTGGAAGGAAATTTATAACCAACCTCAGTTCAGTTCAGTTGCTCAGTTGTGTCTGACTCTTTGCAACACCATGAATCACAGCACGACAGGCCTCCCTCTCCATCACCAACTCCCGGAGTTCACTCAGACTTACGTCCATCAAGTCCATGATGCCACCAAGCCATCTCATCCTCGGTCGTCCCCTTCTCCTCCTGCCCCCAATCCCTCCAAGCATCAGAGTCTTTTCCAATGAGTCAACTCTTCGCATGAGGTGGCCAAAGTATTGGAGTTTCAGCTTTAGCATCATTCCTTCCAAAGAAATCCCAGGGCTGACCTCCTTCAGAATGGACTGGTTGGATCTCCTTGCAGTCCAAGGGACTCTCAAGAGTCTTCTCCAACACCACAGTTCAAATGCATCAATTCTTCGGCGCTCAGCTTTCTTCACAGTCCAACTTTCACATCCATACATGACCACAGGAAAAACCATAGCCTTGACTAGACGGACCTTAGTCGGCAAAGTAATATCTCTGCTTTTGAATATACCATCTAGGTTGGTCATAACTTTTCTTCCAAGGAGTAAGCGTCTTTTAATTTCGTGGCTGCAGTCACCATCTGCAGTGATTTTGGAGCCCCCAAAAATAAAGTCTGACACTGTTTCCACTGTTTCCCCATCTATTTCCCATGAAGTAATGGGACCAGATGCCATGATGTTCATTTTCTGAATGTTGAGCTTTAGGCCAACTTTGTCACTCTCCTCTTTCATTTTCATCAAGAGGCTTTTTAGTTCCTCTTCACTTTCTGCCATAAGGGTGGTGTCATCTGCATATCTGAGGTGATTGATATTTCTCCCAGCAATCTTGATTCCAGCTTGTGTTTCTTCCAGTCCAGCGTTTCTCATGATGTACTCTGCACAGAAGATAAATAAGCAGGGTGACAATATACAGCCTTGACGTACTCCTTTTCCTATTTGGAACCAGTCTGTTGGTCCATGTCCAGTTCTAACTGTTGCTTCCTACCTGCATACAGATTTCTCAAGAGGCAGGTTAGGTGGTCTGGTATTCCCATCTCTTTCAGAATTTTCCACAGTTTATTGTGATCCACACAGTCAAAGGCTTTGGCATAGTCAATAAAGCAGAAATAGATGTTTTTCTGGAACTCTCTTGCTTTTTCCATGATCCAGCGGATGTTGGCAATTTGATCTCTGGTTCCTCTGCCTTTTCTAAAACCAGCTTGAACATCAGGGAGTTCATGGTTCACGTATTGCTGAAGCCTGGCTTGGAGAATTTTGAGCATTACTTTATTAGCATGTGAGATGAGTGCAATTGTGCGGTAGTTTAAGCATTCCTTGGCATTGCCTTTCTTTCGGATTGGAATGAAAACTGACCTTTTCCAGTCCTGTGATCACTGCTGAATTTTCCAAATGTGCTGGCATATTGAGTGCAGCACTTTCACAGCATCATCTTTCAGGATTTGAAACAGCTCCACTGGAATTCCATCACCTTCACTAGCTTTGTTCATAGTGATGCTTTTTAAGGCCCACTTGACTTCACTTTCCAAGATGTCTGGCTCTAGATTAGTGATCACATCATCATGATTATCTGGGTCATGAAGATCTTTTTTTGTACAGTTCTTCCGTGTATTCTTACCACCTCTTCTTAATATCTTCTGCTTCTGTTAGGTCCATACCATCCTTTATTGAGCCCATCTTTGCATGAAATGTTCCCTTGGTATCTCTAATTTTCTTGAAGAGATCTCTAGTCTTTCCCATTCTGTTTTCTTCCTCTACTTCTTTGCATTGATCGCTGAAGAAGGCTTTCTTATCTCTTCTTGCTATTCTTTGGAACTCTGCATTCAGATGCTTATATCTTTCCTTTTCTCCTTTGCTTTTCGCCTCTCTTCTTTTCACAGCTATTTGTAAGGCCTCCCCAGACAGCCATTTTGCTTTTTTGCATTTCTTTTCCATGGGGATGGTCTTGATCCCTGTCTCCTGTTATTAAAAAGCAGAGATATTATTTGCCAACAAAAGTCCATCTAGTCAAGGCTATGGTTTTTCCAGTGGTCATGTATGGATGTAAGAGTTGGACTATAAAGAAAGCTGAGCGCCAAAGAATTGATGCTTTTGAACTGTGGTGTTGGAGAAGACTCTTGAGAGTCCCTTGGACTGCAAGGAGATCCAACCAGTCCATCCTAAAGGAGATCAACCCTGGGTGTTCATTGGAAGGACTGATGCTGAAGCTGAAACTCCAATCATTTGACCACCTGATGGGAAGAGCTGACTCATTTGAAAAGACCCTGATGCTGGGGAAGACTGAGGGCAGGAAGAGAAGGGGATGACAGAGGATGAGGTTGGATGGCATCACCGACTCAATGGACATGAGTTTGGGTAAACTCTGGGAGTTGGTGATGGACAGGGAGGCCTGGTATGCTGTGGTTCATGGGGTGGCAAAGAGTCAGACAGGACTGAGCAACTGAACTGAACTGAGATCAGTTTTCCTCTCCAAAGATTTATCCCTCCCTATTTGATGTCCCAGAGCTGGATCTAAAAGAAAGATGTGCAGACATTTCTTCTCTACCTCAACCTCAGCATCGCCATTGCACACCACGCCCCCCGCTGGCCCCCTGCCAACACACATACACCTGACGATTGACAAAGGTAGGCATCTTTGCTTGTCATCCAGTGGAGACCAGTGGCATTTGCAAAGGATATTGCTCTTACAGTAAACGGTGTAGCCCAGGGACAGTGACCTTGTGAGCTTCTTTATTCATGAATCCTCAGGATGGATGGGTGACAGTTCCTCCTTCTGAGCCTTTCTTATATATATTTACAGTAGTTTCTGAAGTACATCCTTAATCAAAGGGGCCATGACTCATTGACACATCTTTGGAATATTACTGAGTAACTCATTAAAATGTTAATAGCTTCTGTCCAGATATATTGATCTTGATGTCAACTCTTCTTGGAATGATAAATAAAGTTGAGTCTTTAAATTTTATCTTTCAACCATGCTGAGTGATAAGTGAGCAAAGGAGTGTCTGAGGGGAAATACGTTACCTTGGAGGCCTCCAGGTGGATGAGGATCAAATAAAGAGGGATCTTCAAGTGCTGTGATGAAAAATCTCATGGCAGACCGAGTCAAGCCCCAACCCAGAGCAAGGGAAAATACTCAAAATCCACCATGGTTTTTTTCCCAAGATGTTTCTAAGTAAACCAAGCTACAAGGATGATTTGGGGGGACTTCCCTGGTGTTCCAATGGTTAAGAATCCACCTGGCAATGCAGGGGACACAGGCTCAATCCCTGATTCAGGAATGAATCTCCCACGTGCTGCAGGGCAAACTGGCCTGTGCCCTGCAACTAGAGATCCTGCATGATGCAAGGAAGATTCTTTGTGCGCCAATTAAGACCCAATTCGGCGAAATAAATAAATAAATAAAAATTTTTTAGTTTTAAAAATGATTTTATATCAACAACCTGTGCCAGGCTCCTCTGTCCACAGGATTTTCCAGGCAAGAACACTGGAGTCAGTAGCCATTCCCTTCTCTAGGAGATCTTTCTGACCCTGGAATTGAACCTGGGTTTCCTGCACTGCAGGCGAATTCTTTACCATCTGAGCCACCAGAGAAGCCACAAATAAATAAAATTGAGAGGGGAAAAAGAAAAAACACAACACGTGGATGATTTTTGGATCAACAACCTGACAAATACCTCCTGGCTTTCCCAAGTGTTCTCAGTGATGGAGGTCAGGGCAACTTTAGACTGAGAGGGGCCAGCAGCCCACAAGCCATCCTGTTTCCCAAGAGCAAAGTCCAGGGAGGGTGTGCCCTGGTGCTCCGACCACCAACTCATTGCTCTCTGGCTCTCCCACCCTTCTCTTTCTACCTTTTTGATCTTTGAACACACCGTATTCATATCACACTCCTACCCTCCCTCTGCCTTTTGCCTGGAAAGGTTCTTTGGGTCTCAGGTGTTCACAAGGCTGTGGAAGGCTGGATCCTTCCTGCCAGTCAGCTCTCAACCCACCTGTCCTTCCTGGAGATGCTTCCTGGATTTCCCATCCTCCAACACGCCCCTCATCCACAATCTAAACCTTCCCTAATGAGAACCCACCCAATTTTAAATGCCACATCCTTCTCTGAAGTCATCCTTGCTCTTGGTCCACTTGATTTTGCACGTCTCCTCCCAGGAGAGTGAATAGGGACCCTGTGTCTATCTTATCCGTCACTGCAACCCCAGCCTCTCGTCTGGGCCAGGGACATAGTAAGCCCTCAGTCAATACTGGTTGAATAAATGAGGAGTCCCCTAAAACAAGGAAGCGATCCTGAGATGCCCAGAGGGCAATTAAGCTGAAAGGGGCTCCGCTAAGGAAAGCAGGAGAGAGGCTGGGAAGGGACCAGTGTGGAAAAATCCACAGGCGATGTTTCCTACTCAGAGGATAGGGAGAAGGAAGGGATTTGTTTGGAATGCACACCAAAAACTCCAATGGAAAAAAAAAAAAACACAACTCCAATGACTACTTGGAGCTCAAGTCAAGAGGGAAAAATCCTTCACGTGGCTCCATGACCTGGGGCCTGAGTGCCATGGTTTAAAGACCGGCTTGAACCTTAAGTCAATGTTTCCAGAACAAACACCCACAACCCAAAGTGGCCAGGACCACTGACACATCACTCTGCTTTCTGGGGCTGGGGCAAGTCCTGTTAGGGACATTATTATCATTTCTGACGATCCCACCGTCCCAGCCCTGGCCGCTCTGATACCCATCAATGGGCCCATTCAGGTGGAGCTCCGTTTTGCATATTATTCTTAATAAACATTCATAGTACAAGCCATAATGGCCCTTTCAAGGCTGCTGCTTTGAATGCGTGTTAACAACAGAGTGTCTTTGTGTACTTACATGTAAAAATACACTGGCCACCCTGTTGATATGTGGCATATATATTTATAAATATTTATCACTGAGTCACGGCTGACATTTGCAAAGGCTGCATTTGAACTAGGACCTTGGTTTTTTTTTCTGTCTCCCGAGCCAAGGGGCCAGACGAGGTTAATTAATCCAATTTTGCCTAATAATGTGCGGGTAATGATCTCCATGCCCTGGTTTTATTTGTCAAGGGGGAGGGGCCCCAAGAGAGGAGGGGTTTCCCAACTCCAGGCTTGATCTCCAGCCAGGCTGGGGCGATGGGGACGTGCCCCCGGCACCTTCTGGGGAAGCAAGAAAGAGAAGAAGCCAGTCGCACATAAAATCCAGGGCCCTGGACGCAGGTTATTCCCTGGGGAAGGGATAAAGTGGCCTAATGAGTTTCTCTCCCGATTCTGTCCCCGGCTCTGTCCCCGAGCCCCTGGGAGATTCTGATGACTCAGACACGACATTCCAAACACACTCAGATGGACTGGGATGCAACTCCTTGCTCTTTGTAATGTGGTTGATATGAGAACCCTTTCGCCCCTGGCTAGGACAAAACATGCATTGGCTCTGATGAGGACTGGCCGACAGAAATACCTGTTTTTAGAAAAAACAAACAAACTGAGGGAGGAGGGAGGTGGAGTGCATTGTGCAAATGCTTTAACCTCCTGCGCTGGGCTGGTTCACAAACCACTGCGAACTGAAGACCCTTCTGCAAATCTGATGTCTCTCCATTTCCCCCAGAAGGGCTTCCTGCTGTGTGCATTTTGATCCTTGTTCAGATTCATCTCCTAACTCTTGAAGCAGCATCTAGGAACAGACACTGTCTTGCAAGGAGGTCTTCAAAGTGTGTCTAAATCCCCTGAACACCTGCTCATCTCTACTCAACTCCAGTTGGGGTCTCGGTTTTGCCTGGGTGCTGCGGGTGTCTCTTTTCCCTGTGATGTCCCATTGGGGTCTCAGGAATCCTCTTTGCCCACCCCTGCTCTCCATCCCCAGGTGGCCTCCCAGGTCTCAGAACAGACCTCACAGATGACAGCTCCAAGTTCATTCTGCCTGGTCACCTCCAGGTTTCCCCTGTCCAGCTCTATGAGTCCAGGAAGCTTCCTTATCCCCACACTACCCCCTACCCACACTCACCTCCATCAAGCAAACCTGGGCTGCCAAATCCCAACACAACAGTCCCACTTAACCCTGATTGAGCAAAACCTAAGAAGAGCAGTGATCTATCAATACTTTTTTAAAAAAAGTCAAACGCAGGCACCAGATTAGATCTTTAAGTCATCTGTTCTTTGGATCACCTCTGTGCGATGGAGGCTCACTCTTCATGAGGCTTAAGTAACAGATGTCTTAACACACCCTCACAAATGGCCTGACTGCCCAGCAGGTATTCACCCCACCTGTGTTCTCTTCCTTAAGCTGTACAGCCAGGAAAACAGCAACGGGCTTGAAGTCAGAAACCTGGGGGGAAAATCCCAACTCTGCTGCCTAAAAGCTGCGTGACCCTGACCGTGGGCACATTACCTAACCTGTATGAAACAGAGGTTATAAACTTATTCCACAGGATCATGGTGAGTTCTGAATAAGACAACTTAAGAAAGCGCCCAGAGGGACTTCCCTAGCGGTCCAGTGGTTAAGATTCTGCTTTTCTGATGCAGCAAGCACAGGTTTGATCCCTGGTCGCGGAACTAAGATCCCACAAGCAGGGTGGCCCGTTTAAAAAAGAAAAGAAAGCACCCAGTATGGAGCCAGGCCATAGTAAGTTCTCAGTTCTCAATAAAACGTTGAAGAGATCACTGAGGGAGGAAGTCAAATCTATAAATGCCTTTATTTCTGTTACTTAAAATCAGATTCAATAACACTTTGAGAGCTCCAGCAGCTAAGCCTTAACTCATTAAGCTGGTGTTGTTCAATCAGTCATGTCCAACTCTTTGTGGCCCCATGAACTGCAGCACGCCAGGCTTCCCTGTCCTTCACCATCTTTCAGAGCTGGCTCAAACTCATGTCCATTGAGTCAGTGATGCCATCCAACCATCTCATCCTCTGTCACCCCCTTCTCTTCCTGCCCTTAATCTTTCCCAGCATCAAGATCTCTTCCAAAGAGTCAGCGCTTCGCATCAGGTGGCCAAAGTATTGGAGCTTCAGCTTTATGGACTCAGAAGAAAAAAAAAAGAGAGAGAGGGAGAGATGAAATGCATACCGCAGGGCCAAGAGGCTGACTCCTCTCCGACAGGGAAGGAGTTGCATGTGGCAACTGAGTGTAGAGGGGAGTTAGCTCCCCAAGGGGTAGACATAGGCCGAGGGGAAGCAGGAGATGAGAGGCAGAGAGATGGTGAGCGGCTTCTCTCTCTCCATCCAGGGGACTGCACTGAGAAACAGTGACATCCCGCAGAGCTGAAAAGCACATGGGCTGACCCACTACAGTAAGTCCCCTACATACGAGCCTTTCAAGTTGTGAACTTTCACAGACGCGAATGTGCATTCTATCAGCATCAGGCATGAGTGACATTGCAGCTCGCCCTCCGTCTCCAAGAGCTGGTCAGCTCTCAGCTCTCAGCTGGTCAGCTGGTCATCCTTCAGCTCTGCCATCTCCCGCCTCCCCCCCTCCTCCAGTCAGTCACTCTTCTTGCCCCTTCACTCCACGCCAGCCCCTGTGTGCCAGCTGTTGTACTGTACCACTGTACTTTCCAAGGTACTATGCTGTAAGATTTAAATGTTTTCTTCATTTTTTTTTGTGGAATGTTCATTGGAAGGACTGATGTTGCAGCTGAAATTCCAATACTTTGGCCACCTGATGCAAAGAGCTGACTTATTGGAAAAGACCCTGATGCTGGGAAAGATTGAAGGCGAGAGGAAAAGGGGGCAACAGAGGATGAGATGGTTGGTTGGCATCACCGACTCGATGGACATGAGTTTGAGTAAGCTCCGGGAGTTGGCGACGGACAGGAGGCCTGGCACGCTGCAGTCCATGGGGTCGCAAAGAGTCAGACACGACTGAGCGACTGAAATGAACTGAACTGAACTGAACTGTTTTTATGTATTATTTGTAGAGAGAAGTACTATATAGCTAACGACTGTATTAGTTGGGTACCTAGGCTAACTTTGTTGGACTTAAACAAACGTGCTCTTGGAACAGAACTTGTTTGTATGCAGGAGACTTAACCATGGCTCTGTCTTCACATCGACACCTTGCTTCCTGCCCTCCTCGCCTCCACTCCCCCTTCCCTCACTCACTGCCCTGAGACTGCACCTCCGCTCCATAAAAAAGCATTAATACTGAATCTTGGCTTTAGGCTCAATTTCTTAGGGAAACTGGACCAAGACAGGTTATTTTTAAAAGGCACAAGCAGAAGAGCAGGGGGAAGGGCTCCTGAATTGAGACTGTGAAGGAGACAGAGGTTGAGACTGTTCATGAGTCCACTCAGTTGATTTCATTAAACCGCCTGGTTCACATGGTACGATGGACTGAATGTCTGTATTTGTCCCCTTGCCACCCCCAAACTCATCTGCTGAAAGCTCAGTCTCCAGTGTGGAGGTATTGGGAAGGAGGACTTCAAGGAGGTGATTAGGTCATGAGGGTGGAGCCGTCATGAATAGGATCAGTGCCCTTTTAAGAAGAGTCACAGGGACTTCCCTGGTGGTCCAGTGGTTAAGAATCTGCCTTGGAATGCAGGGGGTGTGGGTTCGATCCCTGGTCAGAAAGCTAAGATCCCACATGGCTTGGAGCAACTAAGCCCTTGCATCGTAACTACTCAGCCAGAGAGCCACCGCTAGTATCTGCACCGCAAATGAAAGATCTCGCATGATGTAGCTGAGAACCGATGCAGCAAACAAACAGATGTATTCACAGAAGAGCTCGCTTTCGCTCTCTTTCTGACTCTTGAGGACACAGCAAGAAGGGAGCCTTCTCCAGCCCCGGGAAGTGGGCTCTCACCAGGAACCCAGCTGCCCAGCGCTTTTGGTCTCCAGAACTATGAGAAGTAAATTTCTGCTGTTGAAGCCTGGGAGCCCAAGCTGACTAAGACATGCAGTCATACCAGTTACCCCTCGAAGTCCATGTCCTCTGAGAAGCAGGGGCATCAGGCCATGGGCCCCACGTGCCAGTTCACCTTGCTGGGCTCTGGATGGCACCAGAGGGATGGTCCAGGAAACCCTGTTCCCAGCCCCTTTGTCTGAGGCTGAATCTTCTTTAGCTGCTCAAGCTCAGCCAAAAAACCCAATCAAGGGCAAAGCAGCTGACATTTTCTCTTCTTAGCCTTGCATTATTTTTATTTATTTTTTTATTGGAGTATAATTGCTTTACAATGCTATGTTACTTTCTGCTGTACAATGAAGTGAATCCGCTATTTGCATACATATATCCCCTCCCTCTAAAGCCTCCCTGCCTCCCTCCCCACCCATCTAGGTCATCACAGAGCACCAAGCTGAGCTCCCTGGGCTATGCCTTGTACTATTTTTAAATAATTAATACAGATGTGGTCACAAGCAAAGAGTTTTACTTTCATGCTGTGATGAAAATATGGTCGGATCAAGGTCGATGAGTCAGGTGGACAGGCAGACGGCCTGCCCTTTGGACACACCTACTCTCTCTCACTCTCTTTTTTCTCTGAAGTAGGCTGATCCACAACAGGGATTTCATCTTAATTTTGTCCCTGGAAGAATTCACAAGATCAGAAGCTCAGCTGTGCTCCTTCTTGGCCAGGCCCCATTCACCATCCCACAGAAAGAGGGAAGAGCACGGCTCCTTTTAAAAGATGCCAGGTGAGGCCTCTCATAAGTAAACTTGGGCTTCCCAGGTAGCCCTAGTGGTAAAGAATCTGCCTGTAGTGCAGGAGACGGGGGGTTGACCCCTGGGTCAGGAAGATCTCCTAGAAAAGGAAATGGCAACCCATTTCAGTATTCTTGCCTAGGAAATCCCATGGACAGAGGAGCCTGGAGGGCTCCATGGGGTACAGAGACGGACACAACTGAGCATCTGAACTCAATAAGTAAACTAGCAATTAAATCCAGAAGCCAACAGACCATTCCTTTAACAATAAAAACAGTAGCACATACCTTAGATATAGCACCACACCTTTCCAAAATTCTTTTTCAGGTATTATTCAGTTTGACTGTAACTACAGAAGCCACAAACCTATGTAGCAGTTTTGTATTGAATTGAACCATATGACCAGTTTTGTAATTAAAAAATGGTTGAATATGTTTCAAATACACTGAACAATGTATTGACAACCAATGTCAAAATTCTGTGTATTTGACAGCCAACGTCAAAATTCTGTAAGAGAAGGTCAGGGCTAGAAAAAGAGACGCAGAAAAGGAAGAGAAATGGGCATTAAATTAAACGGTACCAACAATGACCTCTTTTCTTAGTAATAAGAGTTCAGTGTGGTTTTGAGGTTTGAAATTTAATCTGTATTCCCTCAACCAAATAATCTTATTCCTACAATTAACACATTTTAAAATGGGTATTTAACAAGTACTTGGTGACTGATGAATGGACACGAAGGTCAACATCGGGAAGAGGGCTACCAGCACCCCAAAATGAAAGGGTTGAGAGTAAAAACATGGCTTGTTTGTCTAAGTGATGGTGAGGCTTAAGCAATCGTGGTTTCTAATGCAGAATAATTTGTCAGGTGACCTTGAATGAGACTGTTAACCCTCTTCTTGTTGCTGTGAGAAAGGGGGATAATACTTATTCCATACAGGGCAGTGCTGAAGGGGTAAACATGATTGATCACTTCAAGTTCGGGGAAGGAAGACGGTGTAATAAATACTAATTATAATAACCATTCCTGGCTTGTAAGAAAAATGCCTCCTTTTCAAAAAGGAAGGAAGGAAAGAAAAATTCCACACAAAGAGGGTCTCATGGGGAAGTCATAGGGTGTCATGGCCTTATGCTCTTCAGAATAAATCTAAAGGGTAAAAGGCTTGGTTACAGTTCACAACAGTCAGAGAAGGTGGAAAATATTCTTTTAAAAAATTCTCCTTCCATAAATGCATTTCACGTTTTGGTGAAATGCACAATTTTAGATTAATATATCAGATTATATTAATTGCAATTAATTAATTGTTCATAAGCACACATCTTCATAAATGCTAAATAAAAGACATTCAAAATGTAAATTTCATAAATTCGCCTCCTGCAATAGCTCAGCTATACATGAGTGTGTGTATGTGTTCAGTTGCTTAGTTGCGTCTGGCTCTTTGTGACCCCATGCACTGTAGCCTGCCAGGCTCCTCTTGTCCACGGGATTTTCCAGGCAAAATACTGGAGTGGGTTGCCATGTCCTACTCCCGGGGATCTTCCTGACTTAGGGATTGAACCTGCATCTCCTGCATTGCAGGCAGATTCTTTGGCACTACACCACCCAAGAAGCCCCTCAACTATACGTTGTGGTGTGTATTTCATCAGCCCCCCTGGGCCTCTCATGGATGGCTGTATTCTTTTTCTTTTTTCTTTCAATTTTTATTGGACTATAGTTGCTTTACAATGCTGTGTTATTTTCTGCTGTACAGCCTGGTGAACCAGCCATGCATTATCTTTAACGGATTTCTTCATGTAACCGTGGCTTCCAATCGTACATACTCCAACATCCCATAGTGCAATCTCAAAACAAATGGGAACACCACCTGAATTTTCAAGATGAATTTTCCAACCCCTTAGGTTCTCCCCTCTCAGCTTTCTGGGTCCCCCCTGTTTCTCCCCGACGCTGCACATGGTTTATAGGGCTTCCAGCCCAAACAGAACACACTCCACAGGGAAGAGGGCTGATTGGTTTAGTTTGCGGGCAGCCCTGTAAGGGGTGGTAATCGACACTTTAGCATATGACATGTTGCGTTCCTTCATCTTGCAGCTGTAATTGAATACACATGAGCCACCCCCTGCCCCCACTGCACTGGTGACCCCGGAGTGTGCCACACACCTGGAAGCAGTGAGGTTCAATTAATGTGTCACCGCCACTAATAGCGGCTACCAGTGAGAACCACCAGCAGCCGGGGCACAAAGCCGAGAGCAGGGCCACTCCCCAGCCGAGCTGCCCAGCACCAGCTCTTAAAACCTGGTTTTCCCAGGAAAACAATTTGCTTTTAATTACTCCAATTAATTTTACCTAATGGCTTTGCTCATCACTCACTCAAAGAGTTATTTTGGGGCCAACGTACCAAGTCAACGGAAAGGAAATGATAATGGCCCGAGTAAATTTCCGTGATAACACTTTTTAATATAGAAACAGATGAGAGATTGAATATGATTTGAAAGGCGGGAGCTGAGGAAATGCAGAATTGGCATGACAAATTCCACCCCTTCTTTCTTTGGCTCCTTCCCTGAGTATTCGCACAGCGCTTATGACAGTCCAGGGACCCTGCCGGGATTAGTGCAGAGGGGTCTCTGCCTCCCCAGAACCCAGGGCCTTGGGGTGAGTCAGAGCAGTTACGTGGGGCCCCAGGGCCGGGAGGCAGAGGAGAGGCAGTTGGAGCCAGTGGCCCCCTGCCTGCAGGCCTGGGGGTGCTCCAGGAGGAAGCAACACCTGAGCTCACGGAGGAGTTGGAGTTCACCAGGGAAGGGGGAAGGGGGAAGGGAGAGAAGAGGTTTTCGGGGCAAAACCTCACGTGTGTAGACACAGGAGGCCAGAGAGAAATTGAAATAACCTGGGGTGGCTTCCCAGGTGGTGCTAGTGGTAAAGAACCCACCTGCCAATGCAGGAGACACGCAGATCCCCTGGAGGAGGGCATGGCTACCCACTCCAGGTTTCTTGCCTGGAGAATCCCCGTGTACAGAGAGGAGCCTGGTGGGCTACAGTCCACAGGGTCACAAAGAGTTGGACAAGACTGAGCAACTTATGAAGCACAGGTGACAAAGAAGGGGCCAAGCTGAGGCAGGGGGTGGGGGTCTTTGCTGGAAGAACAGGAGAGGGAGGACCCAGGAGAGAGCTGCCACCTCCTAGTCTTCTGGAAGACGAGAGTTTGGGCTTCAGTGTCAGAGTCTAGTTACACTTTTTCCAGAGCCAAATAGCCTTTCTCTTTCTTAAATACACACACACACACAGTGGGGGGAGCACTAACATTAGAACTCAAAAAGAGGGCAAGACTACAATTTTGATATATCCTTGAAAGAAAAGTATATTGCATTGTATTTGCTAAATTTCATTTAATTTACATTAATTAATTTAATTTAATTAATTGCAGCGATTTCTGGAAGAGTGGAAATAACACCAAAGCTGGATGGCAGCCCTGTTCTACAGAAGGCTCTAACTGAGTTTCCCTGACCACAGTCTACTCTCCCTTGGCTGTGACCACGCCCAGGCAGCTGTCACTCTGACCACGCCCGGTCCTCATTGGCTGTGACCACGCCCAGGCAGCTGTCACTCTGACCATACCCTGTCCTCATTGACTGTCGCCATGCCCAAGGCAGCTGTCACTCTGACCACATCCAGTCCTCGAGGGCCCTGGCCACGCCCATGCTTTCTTCTTTCCCAACAAATACACAGGCCTGTCATTTTGCTGACTGGCAAGGACTGCTTCGTTTCTGGCCTTGGGCTCCCCTGTGACACAGCAAGGGTGTAACCCAGATAAGTGTGCACGTTAGTGTGCTGGTTGACCTCCAAGAAGAACAGGCCTCCAGGAACCCCCGCTCACTCTCTGACCAACTCCTGGCCCTTAAGTCACCTGAGGAGGGAGGCCTCCATCTGGGAGCCAGCCTGGGTGTCCCTAGACATGGAGGTCGTGTAGGCATGCTTATGGGTGAACCTCTGGGCTGGAGTGCAGACGTGTTTATCTCTACACCCTCCTCAGTTCTGTTCAGTTCAGTTCAGTCCCTCAGTCGTGTCCGACTCTTTGCGACCCCATGAATCGCAGCACGCCAAGCCTCCCTGTCCATCACCAACTCCCGGAGTTCACTCAGACTCACGTCCATCGAGTCAATGATGCCATCCAGCCATCTCATCCTCAGTTGTCCCCTTCTCCTCCTGCCCCCAATCCCTCCCAGCATCAGAGTCTTTTCCAATGAGTCAACTCTTTGCATGAGGTGGCCAAAGTATTGGAGTTTCAGCTTTAGCATCATTCCTTCCAAAGAAATCCCAGGGCTGATCTCCTTCAGAATGGACTGGTTGGATCTCCTTGCAGTCTAAGAGACTCTCAAGAGTCTTCTCCAACACCACAGTTCAAAAGCATCAATTCTTCAGCGCTCAGCCTTCTTCACAGTCCAACTCTCACATCCATACATGACCACAGGAAAAACCATACCCTTGACTAGACAGACCTTAGTCGGCAAAGTAATGTCTCTGCTTTTCAATATGCTGTCTTCCAAGGATTAAGCGTCTTTTAATTTCATGGCTGCAGTCACCATCTGCAGTGATTTTAGAGCCCCAAAAAATAAAGTCTGACACTGTTTCCACTGTTTCCCCATCTATTTCCCATGAAGTGATGGGACCAGATGCCATGATCTTCGTTTTCTGAATGTTGAGCTTTAAGCCAACTTTGTCACTCTCCTCTTTCACTTTCATCAAGAGAAGTTTTAGTTCCTCTTCACTTTCTGCCATAAGGGTGGTATCATCTACATATCTGAGGTTATTGATATTTCTCCCAGCAATCTTGATTCCAGCTTGTGTTTCTTCCAGTCCAGCATTTCTCATGATGTACTCTGCATAGAAGTTAAATAAGCAGGGTGACAATATACAGCCTTGACATACTCCTTTTCCTATTTGGAACCAGTCTGTCGTTCCATGTCCAGTTCGAACTGTTGCTTCCTGACCTGCATATAGGTTTCTCAAGAAGCAGGTCAGGTGGTCTGGTATTCCCATCTCTTGAAGAATTTTCCACAGTTTATTGTGATCCACACAGTCAAAGGCTTTGGCGTAGTCAATAAAGCAGAAATAGATGTTTTCCTGGAACTCTCCTGCTTTTTCCATGATCCAGCGGATGTTGGCAATTTGATCTCTGGTTCCTCTGCCTTTTCTAAAACAAGCTTGAACATATGGAAGTTCACGGTTCACATATTGCTGAAGCCTGGCTTGGAGAATTTTGAGCATTACTTTACTAGCATGTGAGATGAGTGCAATTGTGCGGTAGTTTGAGCATTCTTTGGCATTGCCTTTCTTTGGGATTGGAATGAAAACTGACCTTTTCCAGTCCTGTGGCCGCTGCTGAGTTTTCCACATTTGCTGGCATATCGAGTGCAGCACTTTCACAGCATCATCTTTCAGGATTTGAAATAGCTCCACTGGAATTCCATCACCTTCACTAGCTTTGTTCATAGTGATGCTTGCTAAGGCCCACTTGACTTCATATTCCAGGATGTCTGGCTCTAGGTGAGTGATCACACCATTGTGATTATCTGGGTTGTCTACACCCTCCTGACATTCCTCCAAAGTGGCAGAAAAGGCAGAAACATTCAGTGTCTCCCAAGGACAAAAAGGTCAGGAGAAGAAGCATCAGAAGAGAAGAATTCGTGAGGTGAATACTGACTGGACAAATGGTACCTGACTTAGCAGGAGGGAGAAAGGTGGCCCCTACCTGCTGGAGGGAGGTGGTGGGAAGGTCATCGTAAGAGACATAATGATCCCTGCAGAGCTGTGGAAAGGCTCAGGACTTGGGGCAGGCAGTTACTTCTGAAGGTGAGAGTGCCGTGCCACGTTGGAATCCGGAGGAGTGGTTGAAAGATTGTGCCGGAGTGGTGGGGCCTGCAGGCCCGCTCCTCCAGTGCATGTTTGTGGTTCTGCACTCAATGGCCTGCTACCCACCTTGTCTTGCTCTCTGCCCATCCCTTTAGGATACTAGAAGTTTCCTCAGTGACTGGTTGAACCAGAGACTCAGAGCACCAGACTCAGTGGAGGGCTAGCACACTCACCCCATCTAATGGCATTGCAAGGTGTGGGGTAGCCTTGGAGGGGATGGCCTTCCTGAATTGGCAGGGTGCCATTCATAGTTTGCCCCTTTCAAAACTGGTGAGCTGGGACTTCCCTGGAAATCCAGGTATTAACATTCTGAGCTTCCGCTGAAGAGGGTGCAGTGTTCCATCCCTGGTCAGGAACTAAGATCCCACATGTCACAGGGTGCAGCCAAAAAAAAAAAAAAACCCTGCTGTGCTGACTGTTCTCTCACCTGGATCCCCACGTGTTAGCATGCAAGAGAACTTTCTAACCTCTGAGAGCAGAGGAGTTTTGTGCAGGGGCTTGCAGGAGAAAAGAACATGAGGAGGGCGAGAAAAGAGGAGGAACCAGCTGAAAACAACCTCTCCCTGTCTTCTGAGCTGATGTGCGTGTCAGTGGAGAGTGGTGTTGAGACCCAGCCCGGGCGATGTGCCTTCAAAGCCCCACTGTGGGGCTTCCCTAGTGTTCTAGTTGTTAAGAATACACCTGCCAAGTCAGGGAACATAGGTTCAATCCCTGACCTAGGAAGACACCATGTAGTTCAAGGCAACTAAGCGCAGGCTTCTCATTGTGGAGGCTTCTCTTGTTGCAGGGCAAAGGTGCTAGAGCACTCGGGCTTCAGTTGTGGTTCCCAGGCTCGAGATCACAGGCGCAGTAGTTGCGGCAGATGAGCTTAGTTGCCCTGAGGTGTGTAGGATCTTCCTGGACCGTGGATGGAAGCCATGTCTCCTGCATTTGCAGGCAGACTCTTTACCACTGAGGCACCAGGGAAGTCCATGGCCAAATTTTTTACACAGAATTACCAGATTGGCTAAAATGTAAAGGACTGACAGTATCGAGTGTTGCCAAAGATTGGAGCAACTAGAACTCTCATATTCCTAGTGGGAGATGTAAAATGTTACAACCACGCTGGAAAACGTGTGGCAGTATTTACTAAACTAAACCCACCGGCTCTCTGTCCCAGCAGATCCGCTCTTGGACATACGCCCAAGGACGCAGGTACTTGGGTGCACGAAACATGCACAAAAAGGTTCATAGCAGCTGTATTCACAATAGCCCAAGGTAGCAAACAACCCAAATGTCCACTAAGAGTTGAAATGAATTTGTAAATGATCTGATATGTATACAACAGAATGCTGGGGGAAATTGAAGGCAAAAGGAGAAAAGGGCAGCAGGGGATGAGATGGTTAGATATCATTACTGACTCATTGGACATGAATTTGAGCAAACTCCAGAAGATAGTGAAGGACAGGGAAGCCTGGCATGCTGCAGTCCATGGGGTCATAAAGAGTCAGACCCGACTTAGCAACCGAACAACAAAAACTAGCAAACTATTTCTAAAGGCAAAAACATCTCACAAGCATAATGTTGAACAAAGAAGTCATACCCTAAAGAGTACACAGTGTGAGACTCCATCTATGTGAAATTCAAGAACAGGCAAAGCGGGTCTACAGTGAGGAGAGTAGTTACTTTTCAGGATGGTTTGAGGTGAGTGAGCCTGCTGGGGAGTTAGATATGCTCTATAGCTTGATCTCAGTGGTGTTTACAGAGAGATATACAAATAGAGATTGTTGTCAAGTTGTTTGCTTAACATTGGTGTACTTTATGTAATTTAAACCTCAATAAAAAATGGAGGGGAGATTGCTCAGACATCTCCTGTCTGGTTTGGGTTCTTCTGGAGGCAGATCCTGAGACTGAGACTGGAAGCATGTGGTTTATTATTTCAGAGGTAAAAGAAGAGTTGTAAGATAATAGAAAATATGTATATTGGTCTCTCCCCTCCATTCCTGGCCCAGAGCTCCTGGAACCCTTGTATTTTCCTGGGTGATGGGAGTGTCTTTTGTTCTAAGTGGGTGGGCTTCTGGATGAGGGCTGGTTATAGAAAGAACAAATTGTGGTTAGAAGCTGGGGATTTTCAGCCCTGCCCCCTGAGTCTCTTGAGAAGGGAGAAGGGCTATAAATGGAATTAAAGATGGATCATACCCATATGATGAAGCCTCCATAAAAATCCACAAATCCCAAAAGTACAGGGTTTGGAGAGCTTCTGGGTTGATGAACATATGATGTGAAAACTCTGCCCCTTCCCACTTGCCTCAAGCCTGCGTATCTCTTCATCTGGCTCTTCATCTGTATCCTTCATCATGTCCTTTAACACACTGGTAAATGTAAGCTAGTGTTTCCCTGAGTTCTGTGAGCCTCTCTAGAAGATTAATCAGACAGGCAGGGGGTGTCATGGGTACCTCTGATCTGTGGCCAAATCAGACAGCAGTTGTAGGTAACCTGGGATCCCACCACTTACAACTGGCCTCTGATGTAGCATAGGAGCAGTCTCGTGGCACTGAGCCCTTAGCCTGTGGAATCTGATATTATCTAGGCAGATAGTTGGAGGAGGAAATGGCAACCCACTCCAGTACTCTTGCCTGGAGAATCCCATGGACAGAGGAGCCTGGTGGGCTACAGTCCATGGGGTCGCAGCGTCGGACAGGATTGAGCAGACAGCACAGGCAGATAGTAGGTGTAGGACACCCAGCTGGGGTAGCAGAGGATTGCTTGGTGGTGAGGAAACTACCTCCCTGACACTCTATAATTGGCTCTTAGAATCATTTCAGCGCCAGTAGCAAGTAATGGAGTGACAGGAATGATACAAGGTGAACTGTGGAAGCAGCTCTCATGGTTGGTCATTGGGCTTAACTCCTCAAGGAAACTTGGGGAAACGTGCAGAACACACACAGAATTATCCCACCTAAGTGGGGAGGGAGCTGGGGTATTTATACACCTACTCCATGGAGTCAGAACTTAAGGGCAACCAGGGACAGGTGCAATGTCCTGGCACTTCTGGCCTGAAGGCTGGTGGGGCGGGTGAACCCTCAGGGGGAAGGAAGTCAGACAGAGCGCGTAGAGGGACAAAAACGAGGCCCTGACAATACCTGTCACACTCTCATATGATACAAGTCATTCTGATAGTGCCCGAAGAGAATTTGTGTGTGTGTGTGCATGTGTGCGTGCACTCAATTGTGTTTGACTCTTTGTGACCCCCTGGACTGTAGTCTCCAAGTCTTCTCCATCCATGGAATTTTCTAGGCAAAACTACTGGAGTGGGTTGCCATTTCCCACTCCAGAGGATCTTCCCAACCCAGGGATCGAACCTGCGTCTCCTGCATTGACAAGCGGATTCTTTACTACTGTGCCACCTGGGAAGAGAATTTACCGTGACAAAAAAATAAACTCTGAATTCCCAGAGGATCTTGAAATAAATGTGTACTTAAGTCCATCACATCTGCAACATTGGAAAGGCAGAGGTAATAATGTGCTTGTGAGAAACATCATTCGTGAAATCTCAGGGCCTCCTAGGGGGTCTCAGGCCCCCAGTAGTCAATGTATCAGCTACTAGTGCTCTTTCTGTTATGAAATGAGCCAGCTGCCCTCCTCTAAGCCACAGCTGCTAGGCCAGGGAGTTGGGGAGGGAGGCATCTTGATGGCTTGATCACTAGATGATAAAGTCACATTTTGGTATTATCAAAGTCTGAATTAAATGGGTACCCCAAATGATTATTGGGGCTTCCATGGTGACTCAGACGGTAAAGAATCTGCCTGCAATGCAGGAGCAGGTTCAGTCCCTGGGTTGGGAAGATCCCCTGGAGAAGTGAATGGCTACCCACTCTAGTATTCTTGTCTGGGACAGAGGAGCCTGGTGGGCTCGTCCATGGGGTTGCAAAAGTTTCAGACACCACTGAGGTAGTCACCGTTTAAAACACAGTCATGGATTTTCTTGGTGATTCAGTTGGTAAGAATCCTCCTGCCAAGGCAGGGGACATGGGTTCGATTTCTGGTCCAGGAAGATCTCACATGCTGCAGAGCATCTAAGTCTGTGCACCGCAACTACTGAGATCGTGTGCCCTAGAGCCTGGGCTCTGCAACAAGAGAAGCCCCCACAGTGAGAAGCCGGCACAGCACAACGAGAGAGTAGCCCCTGCTTGCCGCAACTAGAGAAAGCCCATTCACTGCAGTGCAGATCCAGTGCTGTCAAAAATAAATAAATTTAAAAAAATACAGTCACTTTGAAGAATCTCTTCAGATAACTCACGGTTGGTTCTCAGGACAGTGCCACACTTAAGTCTTAGATGATCCTGGGGGCTTCTGCTCCCTGTCTTCCCACTCTGGTTGCTCCTTTTCCTGGTGTTGGTGATGACCTAGCAATGATTCCACCCCTATTCCATCCAGTCTGGTTCCCAATGCCGTGACCTATATCTATACAGCCCCCTCCCCTCAGGGACCTGGTGCCTAGCACTGAACAACCCTGCTCCAACAGACACAGAAATATTCACCCCTCACCCATTCCCCGTAGGGCTGCAAGAGGGGACGTCTAGGGCTCCATCCAGGGCTGCTGCACGGCCACCTTCCCTCTTCCCACCCCCCCACAGGCTACAGGCTTCGGTGTTTTGTCTACACAAAGAAGCCATTCTCCCCTGTCTGGGTTGTGGACCAAATGCGAGACGCCAGGAGGGGCCCCACTGCTTGACTACACATGCGGGTTCCACACACGCATGACCTCGATCCATTCCTCTTCCAGCAAAATTCGATTTGACAACAGCCCAAGGTCTCTTCTCTCTAATGAGTCTTTTCTTCCGCTGGTCACGTCCAAAGAGAGCAGCATCCCCCAGTGCCTGTTTTGTCTGTTAAAGAATCTTTTCCTCCTTCCCAACTCTCCATTCGTGCACTGTAAACCCAAAGGGAATTTCTCTTTATGATGTCTAATCAAATGCAGAAATAGAGAAATCGTGAACCCGCCGGAGAGCAGGGTTGGATACGCAATGAAACAGGATGGGGGAGACCATCCATGCAGACAAAGGACAGGAGGAAAACAGAAAAGGATGAGCACTCAGGGGTGACAAGCCGAGGAGTGGAAGCGAGAATGACGTGAGTGGGACACTGATGGTAACCATCTAAGTAGCATCTCTGGCACCCGAGCTGCAGCAGCAGGGACCTGGGTGGGGTGCATATAAACCTTTCAGTTCAGTCCCTCAGTCATGTCTGACTCTGCAACCCCATGGACTGCAGCACGCCAGGCATCCCTGTCCATTGCCAACTCCCAGAGTTTACTCAAGCTCATGTCCATTGAGTCGGTGATGCCATCCAACCATCTCATACTCTGTTGTCCCCTTCTCCTCCTGCCTTCAATCTTTCCCAGCATCAGGGTCTTTTCAAATGAGTCAGTTCTCCCCATCGGGTGGCCAAAGTATTAGAGTTTCAGCTTCAACATCAGTCCTTCCAATGAATATTCAGGATATTTAGCACCACCACCCCCATTTCTGGAAATCCATAAAGCAAGAGGACTCTGACGCTGGCTACCAGCCCAGAACCTCTGTGAGGCCTGACTCAGTTTATGTGGCCTCTGATCTGCCCCGCCCTGCCAGCCTCTGGACCACAGTGCCAGCTGGAACGGCCCTGTCTGGGGTCTCGTACTACTCCAACCACCATCAAGTCCTCTTAGCCGTGCCGCCAGCCCCCCACCAGGGGTGAGACCCTGGCACAGCCTCCACTGTGCCTTCCCAGGGAGGAGCTGCAGCAGCTGTGGCACCCAGGTCTGGCCTGACCCATCCCACGAAGTCGCTAGCGATTGCTGAGAACTGCAGTCTAGAAGCATGCAAAGGCAGTGGAAGGAACCAGAAGATAAATGGCTTGCCCTTCCTGGCCCCTCCCACTGCCCCACCCCCACCTACCCTGTTTGTTCCAAGTTGTTTCCTTGTTGTTTAGTTGCTAAGTCACGTCCAACCCTTTGCGACCCCATGGACCGTAGCCTGCCAGGCTCCTCTGTCTATGGGGATTCTCCAGGCAAGAGAACTGGAGTGGGTTACCATTCCCTTTCCAGGAGATCTTCCCCACCCAGGGATCGAACCTGGGTCTCCTGCATTGGCAGGCAGATGCTTTACCATCCGAGCCACCAGGGAAGCCCTTGTTCCAACAAGCACTGGTTAAACACAACCTCAAGCTGTGGCCAGCTGGGTAATGACCCACCTGTGTTTTCTCCTCTCCCTTTTGGCCTCACTCCCCTTCTCCCTCACTCTGGCTTCCCTGGGATTGTACTACCATCCCCACCCCCTAGAAGAGTATTCACACACAAGTTTTACTACAGGCTGTGTTTTCTGGGGCACCTGGAACAAGCCTTGCCCCAGTAAATCGGCACCCCTCAGCACAGCAGTGAGGAGCTGTACCCTGGGATATAAACTACACCTACCCAGTTTGACCTGGGTTTGATCCCTGGCTGGGGAAGATCCCCAGAGGAGGAAATGGCAACCCACTCCAGTTCTCTTGCCTGGAAAATCCCCATGGACAGAGGAGCCTGGCGGGCTACAGCCCATGGGGTCAAAAAGAGTGGGACACGACTTAGTGACTAAACAACAATGAAAACAACTTAGAACAAACTGGGTAGGTGTTTGTTCATATCCCGATCTCGTCCGTTTCCTGGAACTGGGTGTTTGAGGCATAGTCATCTATACCCATTTCCTAGGATGTAACAAAGGACCACACACTGAATGCTTCAAACAACCAAAATTTATTCATGCATAGTTCTGGAGGACAGAGGTCAGAGGTCACGGCCCTGGCAGGGGTGTGCTCCCTCCTAGGATCCCGGGGGAGAAGCTCTCCTCTCCTCTTAGAGCCTCTGGGGCGGACTGGCCCTCCTTGGCCTCCTTGGCTTGTGGACGCATCCTTCCGTCTCTGCCCCCATCTTCCCATCATTGCTCCCTCTGTGCATCTGCCTGCCCCCTCTGCCTCTGTCCCTTAAGGACCCTCGTGATGGCATTTAGGGCCCACCTGGATGATCACTGCAGGTGGTGACTGCAGCCATGAAATGAAAAGATGCTTACTCCTTGGAAGGAAAGTTATGACTAACCTAGACAGCATATTAAAAAGCAGAGACATTACTTTGCCAGCAAAGGTCTGTCTAGTCAAGGCTATGGTTTTTCTAGTAGTCATGTATGGATGTAAGTTGGACTGTAAAGAAAGCTGAGTGCCGAAGAATTGATGTTTTGGAACTGTGGTGTTGGAGAAGACTCTTGAGAGTCCCTTGGACAGCAAGGAGATCAAACCAGTCAATCCTAAAGGAGACCAGTCCTGAATATTCATTGGAAGGACTGATGTTGAAGCTAAAACTCAATACTTTGGCCACCTGATGTGAAGAACTGACTCCTTGGAAAAGACCCTGATGCTGGGAAAGATTGAAGGCGGGAGGAGAAGGGGACGACAGAGGATGAGGTGGTTGGATGGCATCACCGACTTGATGGACATGAGTTTGGGTAAACTCTGGGAGTTGGTGATGGACACAGAGGCCTGGCATGCTGCAGTCCATGGGGCTGCAAAGAGTCGGACACACTGAGCAACTGAACTGAACTGAACTGGATGATCCAGGATGACGGTCTCCTCTCAAGATGCTCAACTTACACCTGCAAAGTCCTTTTATCAAATAAGGTCTCACTCACAGGTTCAAGGGACTAAGATGTCAACATATCTTGAGGCAGGTGGCATTTTCCAATCGCCCGAAGAATTAATGCTTTTGAACTGTGGTGTTGGAGCAGATTCTTGAGAGTCCCTTGGACTGCAAGGAGATCCAACCAGTCCATCCTAAAGGGAATCAGCATCCTCCTGCTTCTGGTTGGAATACACAATAAAGACAAAGAAATTTTAAAAATCCAATGAAATGCTAACCTTATCACCAAACAGTTCTAGGGAAAAGAAGCGTGAGCAGAAAAGAAGTGTGAATGGTTCCATTTCTGGGGCCATCTGGGGCACAAGAGAGACCCCACTTTCAATCTTCATGTCAACATGTGTTATTTCTTCCTCGAGAGAAACAAAACGGAATAATCCAGCATCACCGGGTAGAAGAGCTCACAAGCGCAAGAGCCAGGGCTGGCTGCCCGCCCCTGGCCCTTAGCGAGGGGATCCGCCCACGCACCACCCCTCCCTTGCCTCCCACCAGCTCACTGCAGCTCCTCTGGGCCTGAAAGACCCCAGCCCTGCCATAGCTGGAGTGGAACTGTCAGTCCCCCCATTTAAAACCCATCGGTGAGAGGCTCATAAATCACACCCTCGGAAAACTCACTCCTCATTATAACTCAGCAGAGAACAGCTCTGTTCAGAGATTTAAATAAATATGAGCACATAGTAAGTTGGTTGTTTTTTCAGTGGGGGGTTCTATGTAAGGGGATTTTTGCATCATATTCTTTCAGCTGTTCATGTTAATAGAGCCAGGAATAATGACAGGCCTGTCTCCACATGCAGCCATCCCTACTGTCGATTAAGCAAGTGGCCACTGAATACTTAATATGATTTCAGGGGAGCCAAAAAGGTCCCCCAATAACTCTCCCTTCTGACCTTGCAAAACAACTCTGTCCATGTCCCAAATTCTACAATTAGAGCTTCCTTCCTTTGGGCTTCCCTTGTGGCTCAATTGATAAAGAATCTGCCTGCAATGCGGGAGACCTGGGTTCGATCCCTGGGTTGGGAAGATCCCCTGGAGAAGGGAAAGACTACCCAGTAACTCCAGTATTCCGGCCTGGAGAATCCATGGACTGCAGAGTCCATGGGGTCACAAAGAATCGGACACAACTGAGTGACTTTCACTTTCACTTTTCTTTGGACTGCCCCTGGTCAAAACTGATACCACAGGACTTCCCTGACGGTCCAGTGGTTAAGATTCTGCCCTTCCAACGTAGTGGCTCCAGGTCTGATCCATGGTTGGGAAACTAAGACCCCACATGCCACGTGGCCTGAACAAATTAAAAGAACCAAAAGCCACACTGGTATCGATAAGAAGGGCCATACGGTTTTTTTATTTGGCTATACTAGGTCTTAGTTGCAGCATGTGGGATCTAGTTCCCTGATCAGGGACTGAATTTAGGCTCCCTGCATTGGGAGCTCAGAGTCTTAGCCACTGGACCTCCAGGGGAGTCCCCCGGTGGGGACTATTAAGCAGGGTTCACGTACACATTTATCTTAGCATTTTCTCAGAGCAAGGGTTATGGTGGCCGTGCAGGAAAATCCACTGGGTGGACAGGGAGCCACGATTGAGGGGAAGGTGAAGAATCAAATGCAAGGCTGAATCCTGGAGGAGGTCCCTGTGACTCGAATTTCACACTTTATTGTATGAAGTGCCTACCTTGTGTCCAGGGAGCTGTTCCACCCTCAGGGCCACCTGTGGGGTAGGGACCGAGGCTCTTCCATCTATGAGCAGCCTGGGGTGTAAGTCCATGCTTTCCCACCTAAGGTGACACCCAACACGTTACCAAGGCGTATATTCCTTGTTAAGGTAAGTTCCACAAAAGAGCAATCTCCACACCCTGAGCAAGGAGGCGCTTTGGGGCTGACCTGCTTCACGAGATCTACTCACAAAATAGACAGACAGACACACAAAGGAATGCGGAATCTAAGAGGGGGCCGGGGAGAAGAGAGGGAACTGGGGGTCTCCAGTCTTCTGTGACCAGAAGCTGGGAAGGAGTCACCAAGAGCGAGGACAGGAATGGGCAGGAGCTGGCAGGAAGGCCAGGAGGGGGACAGGGCTGGCATAACCAGGAATCTGAGTGGTGGAAACTGGCCTGAACCACGGCAACAGGGACTGGGTGGAGCTGTCCTGAGGTAGGCTGTGTGTGTGTGTGTGAGTGTGTGTGTGTGTGTGGATATGTGTGTGTGGGTGTGTGTGTGTACTCGGTCAGGTCCCGCTCTTTGCGACCCCATGAACGGTAGCCCGCCAGGCTCCTCTGTCCATGGGATCTTCCAGACAAGAATACTGAAGGAGGTTGCCATCTCCTTCTCCAGGGGATCTTCCCAACCCAAAGATCAAACCAGCATCTCCTGCATTGGCAGGCAGATTCGTTACCACTGAATCACCTGGGAAGCCCCAGAGAGGGACCCAAATCTGAGATTCTCACCCCCCAAAAAACTTTGAATAATTCCAAGGTGAACTGTATGGACAAGAGGGAACTTCCCCATCTGTTTGGTAAAAGCAGGCGTAGATCCTCTTTGGCAGGAAGGCTTCTCAGGTTAGTTTGCAGGAATCCTACAAATTAAAATTCAGCACAAACAAAATCAACAAATATTTGCAAAGGCAAGTCACTATGAACAAAACTAACAGAAACAAGAAACAACAGCTGTGGGTCACCAAGAACTATAGATGTTTCTATTGTAGCAACAGCATGCAGAATTGTGAAAAATAAAACATCTAAAGAAAGGATACACTTATAATTTATGAATAAACAACAGGAAAACATTAGATATCAGTTGGCAGAATCGGATAAAAACACACAGAACTTTTCAAATTAATAACATAACTGTTGGATAAAAAACTAAACTCAGCGGGTGTGTTAAACAGTAGATCACACTGTTAAAGAGAGAATTCATGAAATGGAAAATATATCTGAATAACCTTTCTAGAATACAGCAGAGAGAGAGGGATAAAGATATGAAAAAGCATAAAAGAGATAGGAAAAGAACAAGACCTAGCACAGAGCTTGGCACACTACGGCCTGTGTGTCAAATCCAGTGGGCCATCTGCTTTTAATAAAGTTTTAATGGCATCACCACACAAATTTGATTGTGTGTTGCCTATGGCTTTTTTCACAATACAATGGAGCTGTGTATTGGAGACAAAGATCATATGGCCTCCAAAGCCTAAAATATTTACTCAATGGCCTTTTACAGAAAAAAAAAAAAAATGCCCCTGGACTAGTACATACATGATTGGGAACCCAGGAGGAAAATATAATATTTTTAAATATAATGACTACATTTTCCAGAACTATTTAAAACATGTAGCCACATCACCAGAAAGTACAATATATTCCAAGTAGGATAATTAAAAAGACTCATGTTTGCAGAATGGATTGAACTGTGTCCCTCAAAGATTCATTCAAGTCCTCGACCTCAATACCTGTGAACGTGACCTTATTTGGAAATGGGGTCTCTGCAAATGCAGTCAAGTTAAGAATCTTGAAGGATATCCTGAATTTGAGATGGGTGCTAAATTCAGTTGCTAAGTGTCCTTACAAGGAAAAAGGAGAAAGAGAGCGAAGGGAAGGGTACCAGGTGGCTCAGTGGTACAGAGTCTATCTGAAATATAGGAGAGGAAGGGGATGCAAGTTTGATCCCTGGGTAGAGGAGATCCCCTGGGGGAGGAAATGGCAACCCACTCCAGTATGCATGCCTGGAAAATCCCATGGACAGAGGAGCCTGATGGGCTACAGTCTGTGGGATCACAACGAGTCAGACCCAGCTGAGCACATGCACACGTGCACACACACACACACCAGCAGTGATTCAGATGCCAGAAGGCTGTGTGAAGACAGAGGCAGAGCCCAGAATGATTCAGCCACAAGCCAAGGGATGCCTGGAGCCATCTGAAGCTGGACGGAGCAAGGAAAGAGCCCTCTCTAGAGCCTGCGGAGGGAATGCAGCTCTGCCCACACCTTGATTTTGGATTCTGTCCTTCAGAACTATGAGAAAATAAATTTTTGTTGTTTCAAGCCACCAAGTTTCTGGTCATTTGTTATTGCAGTCCGTGGCAACTAACACAGATTTTGTTTAGTGTGGAAGAATAAAGATGACTCCAAGTTGTTTGGCATTCTCCATACCAAGAGATATTTATCTCCCCTCTTCTTGAATCTGTGTGTTGGCCTGTGACTGTCTTAACCAATAGCATATGGCAGGAGACTTCAGAAACCGTGGCAGATTTTGCTTTTATGCTTTGGGAGCCTTGAGCTGCCTCATAGAAGTGCAGCCACCTGCTGAAAAGAGCCCATGAAGAAGCCAGAGGAGAGAGAAGGGGGCCCTGGGCCTTAATGGAGAAAGAAAGAAAGAAAGGCTCTGCTCTCCAGCATTCCAGCCAGCCCAGCTGTCTAGACGTCCCTGCCACCCAACACTTTGGAGCTGGCTTCTTGCTTTGCCTCCCTCCTGTCCCCTTCCACAAGCCTGGTTCTCAAAATGAGAGCCTCTCATGCCTTCTCAACCCCAAGGAACTTCCCCAGAGAAAGTCCTGCCCAGAAGGTCCTATCACAGCTGAGTGAGCCATCTCGGTTGTCCCAGCCCAGCTGAGCCCCCAAAGGACTGCAGTCCTAGAGAGCAGAAGAACCACCCAGCTGATCCCAGTCACTTCACAGAATCACAAGCAGATGAGGCATTGACTAACTTGAAAAAGAGATGTCCCTACAGATACAGGAACTGCAAGCAAAACAAAGCAGAGATGAATGGCTGGTTCTTCATTCCTATTCTCAGTAGATGAACTTATAATAATAAACTCTTAGACATGTATGAGTAGGAAATGTACAGGCAAAGTTAACTCTTGGGTCTTAGTATCATATGACTCTAGTTTTGTTAACCATATATAAGGAGTGTATTATTATTATTATCATTCAACTCTTTGGTACCTATGTAGATAAAACTACTAATCAAATAAAATTAAACCAACCCAGACAGTATATTAAAAAGCAGAGACATTGCTTACAAAGGTTCGTCTAGTCAAAGCTACGGTTTTTCTACTACTAGTCCTGTATGGATGTGAGAGTTGGACTATAAAGAAAGCTGAGCGCCAAAGAATTGATGCTTTTGAACTGTGGTGTTGGAAAAGACTCTTGAGAGTCCCTTGGACAGCAAGGAGATCCAACCAGTCAATCCTAAAGGAGATCAGTCCTGAATATTCATTGGAAGGACTGATGCTGAAGCTGAAACTCCAATACTTTGGCCACCTGATGCGAAGAACTGACTCCTTGGAAAAGACCCTGATGCTGGGAAAGATTGAAGGTGGGAGGAGAAGGGGATGACAGAGGATGAGATGGTTGGATGGCATCACTGACTCAATGGACATGAGTTTGAGTAAACTCCGGGAGTTAGTGATGTACAGGGAGGCCTGGCATGCTGCAGTCCATGGGGTCGCAAAGAGTCGGACACAACTGAGCAACTGAACTAAATGAAACATCAAATGGATAAATGCTGAGTCTAAAAAATTAGTAAAACAAACTCACATGGTTAAATATGTGCCTCAAGACCAGAAACCTGACCACCAGGTGGAACTGCAGAAGTGAAACAGCATCTCACTTTGGGTAATCATACACACCTCATCTCATAGTCAGAAAGGGAAAAGCACATTGTACCTGAGAGAAACAAACAAAACAGGGTCAGGGAAATAAAAGAAATCTTGAGCCTTTCCTGTAAGTTACTAGCTCCCTAGCAAAAACAACTTTCTCCCAGACTTCTGCAATGCTGCTGCTTGGAGATTTGTCAGGACCCTTGTGGATATGACAATCGTGATAAATTTGCTGTTTTTCTGCCATGCACAGACCAACTGTAATCTCAGTAACCTTGGTAATTTTGAAAATTTTTTTACCTTTAGATACATGCATATATTTTTTGATGATCTAATCCTTTTAGCCCGTGGAGACTCTTAACAGATCTTTTTCGAGTACACTTCTTTTCTAAATACTTTTGTCTCCAAATCTTCCATTTGTGGAGTCCCCAAACTCAGGCAAAGCAGGCAGAGCAGAAGGTGGGAGCAGAAACCTGGATGGAAAATAGAAGAATTAAGTGAACATCTTATATGTTGAACAGCTGTCTCTCCCACTTAAGTTCCCAGAAAACTGGAATGAGGTGCACTTTCCCCAGACAAGAAATGGGAGGATTTGACCAAAAAGAAACTAAATGGCCCCAGTTAAAACAATTATGGGCCTTCCCTGGTAGCTCAGCTGGTAAAGGATCCACCTGCAATGCAGGACACCCCGGGTTGATTCCTGAGTTGGGAAGATCCCTGGGAGAAGGATTAGGCTACCCACTCCAGTATTCTTGGGCTTCCCTGGTAGCTCAGCTGGTAAAGAATCTGCCCACAGTATGCGGAACCTGGGTTCGATCCCTGGGTTGGAAAGATCCCCCAGAGGAGGGAATGGCAACCCACTCCAGTTCTTGCCTGGAGAATCCCACGGACAGAAGGGCTTGGTGGGCTACAGCCTATGGAGTCGCAAAGAGTCAAACACAGCTGAGCAACTAATACACACACACACAAAACGATTATAGATACTCACAGCCAGGCCCCCAGAGGAAAAACTGAATAGCTTCTCAACCAGCCCACATGGAAGCCCAGCTGCCCGCATGTCCTTCCAAACAGCTTAGAACTGCCAGTCAGACCCACTCTCTGATCTGGCCAAGATCTCTTCCTTTTCTTTGTTTGCTCTGCTTTCTGGTTTTGTTCTATGTTCCATTCTTGTCTTATCATTGACACTGTCCTCTAACATCATGTTACCGGCTTTTTTTTTCCCCCCCTAGCATTCTAACATGACGTGGCCTCTAATATGATAGGTAGAAAAAAAATCAACAGGGGAAAAAAGAGATATATGTGAGCAGCAGAATCAGAGCAGTAAGCAGTGTACTCCCAAATTCCAAGAATTTCAGTGAGTAACCTTACCTGGACACGTAAGTAGTTAGTTTATCTTGAGATGAAATCATCCTGATTCAGTGTAGCGTTAGTCGCTCAGTTGTGTCCGACTCTTTGTGACCCCATGGACTACAGACCACCAGGTTCCTCTGTCTATGGGATTCCCCAGGCAAGAATACTAGAGTGGGTAGCCATTCCCTTCTCCAGGGGATCTTCCTGACCCAAGGATCGAACCCGGGTCTCCGGCACTGCAGGCAGATTCTTTACTTCCTGAGCCACTAGAGAAGCCCATTCTGATTCAGAGTGGGCCCTAAATTCCATGACTGGCCTCCTTACAGGAAGAGAGGAGAACACAGAGACACACAGCAAGAGACCCTGAGAGAATGGGGCCAGAGATCAGAGTGCTCCAGCTACCAATGCAGGGAGGCTTGGGGGCACCGGAAGATGGAGGAGGCATGGAAGGAATCTTCCTGAGAGCTTTCAGAGGGAGCATGGCCTCGTGACACCTCGATTCCTGATCTCCAGAACTGCGGGGGAATAAATTTATATTGTTTTTAAGCCACCAAGTTTGTGGTATTTGTTACAGCAATGCTAGGAAACTTATGCAAGCCATGCTGCTAGAGATGCAAAAAATTAGAACCCCAGGCCTGCCAGAGAGGAGGAGCCTTGAGGCTTTCTAAGGCTCAGGATTGACAAAAAGCTTTCAATTGAGACCTCAGGTCTATACCCTGAGAGAAAGGGAAATCAGATTTAGTCTGAACACTGGCCCAAATTGCAAGCATGAACAACGCAAAAACATGCATATGAAACATGTGGAGCTCACTGTCAAGATCTAACATAGGTATTACTGGAGTGGGGACAAGATGATGGAGGGGATAAAGAGAAGTGATATTTGAAGACAAGACTACTGAGAATTTTCTAAAATGACAAGAGACATCAAAGCACAGAGTCGAGCATGATAAATAACTACAACAAAAAAACGTATTTCTAGGCAAATCAGTAAAACTAATGAAAACCAAAGACAATGCCTTCTATTGGCCATTGATGATGAGGTGGCCTTTGATGAAATCCATAATTTCATCAGAGGTTTACAACATGACATATCCTAATTCTATCCTGCTTTCTTTTATAGACAGTATAGTCAAATACTTTTACACAGAGAGAGTTTTGCCCCTGTTAACCTGTTTGCTTACCTCAGATGTATTTATACTGTTGTATTTTAACACCTTATCCTTGTTCTCTGTTATCATTCTTGTCCTTCATGATTGGGTCCACAGTTGGGCAGTTTTATTTCTTTCGGTTGAATTTAAAGACCCACACTTTCACAGCATCTAATAATTCCTTTCTATTTCTAATACACTGCATTCATGAAGTCTATGATCCTCTTTCACCATTTTCTACCGACTTTCCAAAATTAATTAGGGAGGGATCAATAAAATATTCAAAGAATTCGACAGAGCCCACTGAACAAGCGAAGAACACAGTCCGCTGAAGCTGTTCTGTGGACCAGCAGGGACCACCACCAGGCAAAAGCTCAGAAAGCTCCTCCAACAGCTGATGCACCTGAGGCCCGGGGAGATGGGTTACATACAGTGTGGGAGTAGACGATGCACAAAGTCAAATGCATGAATCTGTGCTCAGCTAGAGAGTCCTATCCCCAGTGACCCCAGGGCAGCTGCAATTGGCAGCTGAGATATTATTTCTCCAGAAGCACAAGCCTCTTTCCTCAATATGCAAGTCCTCATTTCCTACCAGGACTCAAGTAGTAAAATAGGGTAGACACAGAAACCCCTGTGGATATTCACTTCCTCGTTCCAAGTAATTGACATTCAACCTATGTATATTTCAACTCAGGGTATGTAGGGACATGTGAGCATTTTATTTTATGATTATATCTATAGCCTTTTAGCATTTGACGCTGTGAGTTGAACTCATGTTTAATGCATAAACTCAGAAAGAAAATCTGATTGATAGGATAGATTGCTAATAGATTTAAGGAATCATTTATAGTTATCAGGCTAGACTCAAAAGAGCGGAAACTCTCTCCAAATAAATGAATAAGTGGCAAGTCCTTTACAAACTGAATAACTCAGCAAGTACTCGACAGGAAAGGAAAAGCTCTCTGAGTGAGTAATCTTGGCTTTCGCTCATGCTCCTCCTGACCCATTAAATTATACAAGGGCATCAGTCATTGAAAGCTAAAATTAACACCTACGGGTCCTGCCAGAGAGCTCTGATATCTCCAGTGGGAACTTTCCGTGTGCTTGTGACAGACCAACAGCCACTGGCATTGCCATGGGGAAAAAATAAGAATTGAGTTTCCTGCCTTGGTTTTTCCAGCAACTGCCAAGTGGGCAGTCTGCTTGGCCTTTGGCAAGAACTCTGCTCTGGTAACACTGACTCAACACATATGTACTGGCCATCTACTACACGACCAGTACAATGCTGGGAGCGAGGGGTAAAGAGGGGCACAGGACGGACAGAGCATGCACCCCAGGTCCAGGAGACCTGAGCCCCTAGACCAGCCCCAGGACTCATTCGCCACATGGTTCAGGCAGATCCTAGGCACTGGAAGAGCTCCCAGTGAAAGTCACACTACACACCGGGTGAGTAAGAGCTGGATTAAACCCCAGCTCTGTCCCTTACCAGCTGTGTGGCCTGTCTCTGTGGTCATTTAGAAACAGCCAGAAAGGCAGAAGTAGTTGGGATGGTCGAGTTAAAAGGGTGATCTGATTATAATTTCTGCCGGGTTATACTTATTTTCTTTAATTAGAGTAATTTTCATATAATTAAATATTATATACAAGTTTTAAGTATGCAGCTTGGTGAATTTTTCACATGAATCGCATGTAACCATCACCCAGATCAAGACCCAGAATATTCCCAACATCCAGGAGATAGAATTTCTAAAGGGAAAATGCCAAAAGTCAAATCTCAGGACCTCTGTTAAGTCACCACAATCAGTGCTACCAACCACAGGGCTGTTTTCTGACTAGTTGTTGTTTAGCCACTCAGCCATGTCCAATTTTTTGGCAGTCCCACGCACTGTAGCCTGACCATGGGATTTCCCAGGCAAGAGCAGAGATGAGCTTAGAGTCTTATCTTTCTGGTGAACAAGCCCATTCATTATAAACTAGTCTGCTGGACATAAGGGTACAGATGAAACCTGTAAATGTGGCTTGGAACAGTTTGAATGTGTACTGAGCTAACTGACCAATACCAGGATGAAACCCATAATCTTGCCCTATCCTTAACACCAGACTCAAATGTACTAGTTACCCAGGCCAGATTATCCTTGCTATAAAATTCACAAAATATTGCTTCCCTCACAGCTCAGTTGGTAAAGAATTCACCTGCAATGGAGAAGGCCCCGGTTTGATTCCTGGATCAAGAAGATCTGCTGGAGAAGGGACAGGATACCCACCCCAGTACTCTTGGGCTTCCCTGGTGGCTCAGTTGGTAAAGAATCCACCTGCAATGGAGGCCTGGGTTTAATCCATGGGTTGGGAAGATCCCCTGGAGAAGGAAAGCTACCCACTCCAGTATTCTGGCCTGGAGAATTCCACGGACTATATAGTCCACGGGGTCAGAAAGAGTCGGACACAACTGAGCAACTTTCACTTTTAAAATTTTTACAGGAACAAAGTAAAAGTTGGAGGAACATTATTCATCAAAGCCAAAGGTGGAAACAAAACACATGATCATCAACAAACGGATAAAGAAAATGTGGACTTTCCGGGCAGTCCAGTGGCTAAGACTCCACGCTCCCATGCAGGGGGCCTGAGTTTGATCCCTGGTCAGAGAACTAGATCCCATGTGCTGCAACTAATAGATTCTGGATGCTGCAACTACAGACCCCACATGCTGCAACAATGACTGAAGATCCCAAGGGCCAAAAATAAAGACCTGGTACAGTCAAATAATTAAAATATTTTAAGAAAAGAAAATGTGGTATATCCATACAATGGAATATTATTTGACCATAAAAAAGGAATGGAGTCCTGATACATGCTACAACATCGATGAACTGTGGAAACATCATGCTAACTGGAAGAAGCTGGACACATAAGACCACATACTATAGGATTCTAGTCATGTGAGAGTCTAGAATAGGGAAATGCAGAGAAAGAAAGTAGGTTAGTGGTTGCTTTGGGCTACTGGTAGGGGTGGGAAGATTGGGAGTTTATAGCTAGTGGGGTTTCTTTTGGAGGTGATAAAAGTGTTCTAAAACTTATTTATGAGGAGGATTGCACATATATGAGGATATATACTAAAAACCACTGAACTGTACACTTCAAATGGGTGAATCATATGGTTTTGCTGTTGTTCAGTCGCTAAGTCATGTCCAGTGCTTTGTAACTCCAAGGACTGCAGCGCACTGGTCTCCTCTGCCCTCCACTATCTCTCAGAGTTTGCTCAAATTCATGTCCATTGAGTTGGTGATGCTAACTAACCATCTCATCCTGTTACCCCCTTCTCCTTTTGCCTTCAATCTTTCCCAGCATCAGGGTCTTTTCCAATGAGTTGGCTTTTCCCATCAGGTGGCCAAAGCATTGGAGCTTCAGGCTCCAGCCCTTCCAATTCAAGGTTGAGACGGGCTTCCCTGGTGGCTCAGATGGAAAAGAATCTGCCTGTAATGCAGGAGACCTAGGTTCAACCCCTGGGTTGGGAAGATCCCCCAGAGAAGGAAATGGCAACCCACTCCAGTATACTTGCCTGGAGAATCCCATGGGCAGAAGAGCCTGGCAGCCTACAGTCCAGGGGGTCGCAAAGAACCGGACACGACTGAATGACTACACGTTCACTTTCTTTTTCCTTTAGGGTTGACTGGTTTGAATTATATAGTTCCTGATTTTTGTTAAAAATCATAACCCTCTTAGAAGCAGCTATTATCCCCACTGTACAGATCACAAAACCAAGGCTTAGAGAGAAACCAAACTAGACGCGACACCAAAGCTTGCATTCTTAACCATATGCAAGAACTCATCTAAAGAAAAACTTAAAAAAAAAAGCTTTTTGTCATATTAGAAATCATTTCCATACGACAAATGACGAGAAACAGAAATACTAGCTTAAAAGCTGTGAACATTTCTAAGGTCCTTGGTACACATTAGTAGGCCAGATTCTCACAGGCAGGCAGAATGGACTGACTCCATGGCAGGGCCTCTTATCAGGTGAATGCGTGGCTGGGTGCCTGGCACACTGTGGCCCCCCAGGAATGTCTCCTGAATGAGTAACAGCCTGTTTGCAAGCAGGAGAGAGGGAGGCCTCCCCAATTCAAAGGACATTCCTTCTGAAACGTAATGTACAAGCTACTTCTAAGTGAGGCCAGCTCTGGACTACTTATGAATAGCCAGCGCCTGGAATATTCAGCCAACCTATCTGTTGTAGCCACCTTCACATGCCAGGTGACTCATCACACAGGCTCCTGGTTTAGCTGACTGCGAAGAGGTAAAAAATGACCTAATAAAGTATGCCACAGTGCATCTGGGTGAACACGAATGGGCTTAGAAACGGCACCTATTCTTTTAGTGAGTAGTTCAGTGGGAGCAGTTTTTAGTGAGTGCAAGGGCTTTTGTCTGGATTATTTCATAAGTCCACTGCACTAGTAAATGCTGATTCTCCACATAAATATTAGCAGCTGACATACTGTCACAGTCCACTAGAGCCCAAGATAAGTCAGACTGTAAACCCGATGCCTTCAGAAGCTACATTAGCAGTACAGGCTACTACACAGCCTTGACAAGCCCTGCCCTACAAACCTTTGGACCTCAATGAACTGCTTTTTCCTGCAGAGCCAAGTTTTGTAGCAACAGAGTCTGTCTTGAGAATTTCACCACTAAGATACCAACCTGTGGGACATCATCTGACTGTGGGTCTATGTTCCAATGGGTTCATTCAATCTTTCAGACTCTATCACATGGGATTTTTCACTGTCTTTATTCCCCTTTTAAGAAAGAAAGAAAAAAAAAAAAGCCCAAAACCTACAGGTATTAAAGATGCCCCTTTACTGGTCAACCACTTGTAAAAGAATGAAACTAGATCACTTTCTAACACCTACACAAAAATAAACTCAAAATGGATTAAAGATCTAAACGTAAGACCAGAAACTATAAAACTCCTAGAGGAGAACATAGGCAAAACACTCTCCGACATAAATCACAGCAGGATCCTTTATGATCCACCTCCCAGAATATTGGAAATGAAAGCAAAAATAAACAAATGGGATCTAATTAAAATTAAAAGCTTCTGCACAACAAAGGAAACTATAAGCAAGGTGAAAAGACAGCCTTCGGAATGGGAGAAAATAATAGCAAATGAAGCAACTGACAAACAACTAATCTCAAAAATATACAAGCAACTTATACAGCTCAATTCCAGAAAAATAAACGACCCAATCAAAAAACGGGCCAAAGAACTAAATAGACATTTCTCCAAAGAAGACATACGGATGGCTAACAAACACATGAAAAGATGCTCAACATCACTCATTATCAGAGAAATGCAAATCAAAACCACAATGAGGTACCATTTCACGCCACTCAGGATGGCAGTGATCCAAAAGTCTACAAGCAAAAATGCTGGAGAGGGTATGGAGAAAAGGGAACCCTCTTACACTGTTGGTGGGAATGTAAACTAGTACAGCCACTATGGAGAACAGTGTGGAGATTCCTTAAAAAATTGCAAATAGATCTGCCTTATGACCCAGCAATCCCACTGCTGGGTATACACACCAAGGAAACCAGAATCGAAAGAGACACGTGTACCCCAATGTTCATCACAGCCAGGACTGTTTATAATAGCCAGGACATGGAAACAACCTAGATGTCCATCAGCAGATGAATGGATAAGAAAGCTGTGGTACATATACACAATGGAGTATTACTCAGCCATTAAAAAGAATACATTTGCATCAGTTCTAATGAGGTCGATGAAACTGGAGCCTATTTACAGAGTGAAGTAAGCCAGAAAGAAAAACACCAATACAGTATACTAACACATATATATGGAATTTAGAAAGATGGTAATGATAACCCTGTATGAGAGACAGCAAAAGAGACACAGATGTATAGAATGGACTTTTGGACTCTGTGGGAGAGGGAGAGGGTGGGATGATTTGGGAGAATGGCATGGAAACATGTATACTATCATGTAAGAAACGAATTGCCAGTCTAAAAACAAAAGGATACCCCTTTAGTGCTACTTTACACACCTCTTGGACTGCACTTTGTAGGAATCTTTAAAAGGATGGAATTATAATTTGTATTTCAATACAGGAAATATCTAGAGAAAATGGAGGTCCCCTTCAGCTCATACTCCACAGGTTGCTCTCACATCCATGATGCTCTCTCAGATCCTCCTGGCACAGTCAAAGGAAGTCAGGGAGACAGTCTTACCCAACCAGACCTTAATGATTTTATTTATTCCACATGGTCAAAAAACATGTTCGAACAAAACTTGCCATAATTTTTCTGGTGATTTCTATGCATCACTTTTTAATTATGAATAATGTTTTCAGAGACACTCCTGAGAAATTTTACCCAAGGTTCCCTTGACAACCAACCTCATAAAGTATCGAAAGTGAAGCTGCTTCCATGACCAACAGGGAACATCAACTTTAAAGCATAGATTCCTCAAAGATCCATTACTCATCTTTGCTGAGAATGAATCTCAGATTCACAAGTGCAAAGGGTCTCGGAGAAATCCAGATCTACCCACATAACTAACAAAATACATTTACTGTCAAACAAGGTTCAAAGGATTTTTGTACAAAAAATAAATTTCCTAACTTTTACTTGGAGCATTTTTTTCTTTTTTTCTAGCGAGGGATTTTCTCTGTGTGTCTAAATTATTGCCTTTCTATCTTCTGCTGAAAGTTTTCAGTTTTTACTGACAACTCTCTGCGGCCATGGCAGGAAGAATCCTTTCCTCTTGACTCAATCCAAGCCACTCAGAAATTTAAATGTTTGTGCATGTTAATGAGCACAAATTTCCCTTTCTGGATTTTACTTAGGAAAATCCAAGTAACTGCTGAATCTCACACGGCTAAGTAAGAAAGATCCAAGTACAGGTAAAGGACAGTGGGGTGGGGTTGGCCTGGGAATTCCAGCACTTTCTGCAGGTGCAGCTTCCCTAGCTTCCAGTTTCCTTCCTTTGTCAGAGTTGACAGCTTCTGCAAAAAAGAACGATGGAGACATCAAACTGAACTGAAACATAAATAGGTCAATTAGCTTTCAATGGAGCACTCTTTATGTGGCTTAGACAGGGAGGTATTTTCTGGTCAATTACTTTAAGTAGACATCAATAAACACTAAAATTATTTGTGCACCGGGAGTCAGGGCGCTGGGCTTTTTCCCTCCCTGGTCCTCAACTCTCCAGGAAGTAAAGCAGATTCATATAGGAGCTTTGCAGTGCTCACTGCGGATATTTAAGGCGTTCAACAAGTGTTTTCGGCTATCACTTTTGGTCTAGAACGTGCTGAGAGCCCCCGAAAGACGTGTAACCTGGCGCCTGTTGTTTCGCCAGGTCGCCAGACCACGCTCCAACGACTGCGTTCACCACCGCGCATTTCTCTCCCCACGCCTCCTTGTATTTATTCGAAAGTTAAGATTTCGCAATAAACTCTCCTCGCCCCCTCATGCCAGCTCAAGGCTTAGCAATCGGTGGGAACTCTCCAGAATGAAATGCAAGATTGAAACTAAGTCTCACACCACTGGAAGAAAAGTGTAATTAGCTTCGATCTTTCGAGTGGAGTAGCATTTGCACAACTCCACGCAGCCACTGCGCACACTCACACCCTAACGCCCCCGCTGTCAGGGGGAAAGCGACAACAAAGTGCCCTTGAACTTGAAAAGCCGCCGGGTGCCCGAGGGCTCGCCTGGTTCAAAAGCTTCTCGGAGATAAAAACTGAGAATTCCGTAGTCAGATTAAATAATGTCTTTGTCTGCAACCCTTTGGTCGAAAAGAACATTGGTGGTATAACCAAGATTTTTTGTTTGTTTGTTTCTGCCCTCTATAAAACGAACACAGTGCTGGAGTTGGGGCCAAAAAAAGTCCTAAACCGCAGTTTGAATTCACCCTGTAGTTTATCAGCTAACCGATACTTTTGCCAGGGAAAATACTCCTGAACTGAGAAAAAGTGTTACGTGAAAAAGTCCCCATTTATGCGAAAACGTGCTCCTCCTCCTGGGTATTTGTTCTGGCAACTAAAAGGAATTCTGTCTTGGGGCAGTTAAGAAGGGGCGAGGGACGGCGCAGGGGAGTCGCACCTCCCTCCTCAATCAGGGTACCACGCCGGATCTCCCTCCCAGATGGCGGAACCGCCAGCCTGAGAACCCGACTCCGGATCCGGGCTGCGGACGAGCGCGCGAACCGGGGACGGCTCAGGGATCTTTGGCGAAGCCGAGATGAAAAGTACTGGCCTCTCCGTTTCCACGAGACTTCCATCCATCAACACGCGCCGGCTCTCACTCTCTCCCCAGACCTCACGCGGACCCCAGGTCCCTCCTTTCCACGACGAAAGGACCTGGGGAGAAGGTCAGACAGAGTGCGGGGAGGATGACAGGCGGGCACGCGCGGGACAATGCCCGCATCCCTCACGCACGCCTGTGAGCGGCCCGCACACCTCCTAGCGCGCACAGCCTCACGCGCTCCAGCTCCGCACAGGCTTCCCTCCTTGCAAACGCGGGCCCTGCCCGGTTGTAGCCTGCGCCCCCGCGATGAGCGCCGCGCTCGTTTGCTCCAGGTCTTCCTCGTGCTTTGCGCCCCCACCCCCCTGCCCAAGTGTACTGACACCACCTCCCCGTGCGCGCGGGCCTGCCACTGTTTCCAGAGCCCTGTCCCCTCCGCGTTGACTCAGCCTCTCCTGCGGCCGTGCGCATTGCGCCCCCTTCTGCCAACCTGCCCACGCCCGAGTTTCTAACCACGCGGGCGGTCCCGAGGTTCTGAGCCCGCAAAGGGCGGGAACCCCATCGCAAAGTCCGGCCGCAAGGATCTCTTTCCGGGCCCGCACCCACAGTAGGAATCCCGACTCCCTTCTGCGGAATTCAGATGACCTCTGGCGACAGGCATGCCTGAAGCTCGGCCTGTGGCTCTGAGGGGAACAGCAACTTCCAAAACCAGATTTCCTCCCAGGAAAGAGAAGGCCGGCCAGGGGGCCCCCGCCACCGCCTGCGTGCCCTGCGAGATAGGGCGCGGTCCCCTACCGGGTGCCCACCCCCCCAGCCTTTCTGAAGTCCGGCTTTAGCGTCCGAAACCTCAGACGCGAGATAGCTCTCTGCTTTGGGCGTCACCACCTTCTCCTAGGATGGAAGAGTGTGTTCCCGGACACACACACCTCTCTGGAAACTCGCCTTCCATGCTAGCCCTTAAAACGAAAGAAAAAAGAATAAAAATCTGCGTGAAGCAGGACCGCCCCGGGTGGGGCGGCCGCGCGCGCTCAGGCCAGGCTAGAGGGAGCGGGTTCTGCCTGCCCGCCCACCCGCTGGCCTTGTGTAACTTTACTAAACCACGAATGAACGAGCGTACCTCTTCCTACAGATTTGTTTAGATCAGGGCGGTTTCCCTCCATGTTCGCTTCGCTGTGCATAGTCCCTTATGTTAATTAAATATTAATAAAACGACTTTGTGTCCTCAAAGTATTTTAAGATCCTTATAGTCAGGCTTACGTTAAAGGTTGGCGATTACTATTACTACGTGCTAGGGGAAAACAACTGTACTTTCTTTGATGTGCAAAAATGGTCTCCGGTGGGGAGATTCGGATTTTTTTTTTTTTAAAGGAAAAGTTTTGGTTGATGTTTTTGAAAGGTTTCAGCGCTGTCGTTAATGAACTAATTGGTTTTCGGATTTCAAGGCGGTCTGTAACTGGTATAGCCACTGAGGAATTTCAGCTTACACCAGACTGGTAAAACTCCAGCACAAGGGTTTCCAGACACGATCGCGGGCTCGCTGGAGGCGAAAAGCGGGGTTTTGCCCGGGAGTCGATAGGCCGCCTCTCCTCGAATCAGGATTTTGAGGCGACGTTTCTGTTAAGCCGGGGTGAGAGCACGCTGGGAGTTTGTTTCGGAGGCTTCGTGCCGCTGGGCCGTGGAAGGGTGGGAGGCCAGGGCTGGACATTTAGCGCCCCTCTCCTTCGGCCGGGATTCTTAGGTCGCTGAGCGCCGTGCGCTCCCACAGGACCCTCGCGCTCTCCCCAGGACACGGGATGTCTGTCTGCACCGCGGAGGTGCCAAAGCGCCGGGCACCTTCTCAGAGACGAGGGAGAAATCGGGGCTAGGTCTGGGAGACAGGGAAGGAATGCAGAGGCAAGGGCTGCCCCCTCACCATCCCACCCCCACCCCCGGGTAAAATCAGAAGAAGCGTGTGGCCTTATCTCCAAGCCTGACCGCGCCTTCAGTGGCTCTCCGCGGCCCTCGCTGGGGACTGTGCTAATCACTATAATTACTAGTGGCACCGATTTTGATCTCTAAATGCCTTCGCCTTGAGGGAAGGAGAGAAGCAGGCAGCAGCTACTCTTTTCCTTGAATAGGAGGTCCCCTCTAGCACGCAATCCAAGAACCAAGTCCAAGAAGGACCGCGCTCTTTTCGCATTTCCAGAGGCAGAATCAGCCTTGAGCAGGCGGGGATAGGCGACTGGGAGATGGGAATAATCCCCTCGCTCGGTGGTGCCTCCTTCCCTCCCCCCTCCCACCCTGGAGAGCCACTTAGGACAGACACCCTGCGGAGGACCAAACACTCGAGCACCAAGGGACCCCAGGACCCCGTGCAGGAGGGCGGATCTGTCCTAGTTACTGAGACATAATCAGATAATCAGAAAGAAGCCGACCAACTCCAAAGCAAACACTTTTCTCCTACGGGGTAAGCTACCAGTGAAATAACGTATTAAAAGCAAAACAAAACAAAAGGAAACCTCTCTTTTCACTACTTGGGAATGAGTGAGCAGAGTGAGTTACTGACTGGGCTTCTCGAAGAATGAATAACATTATGAAATTGCTCTGGATACCTGGAATTACTTTTATACGACGGGGAGTAACATTGTAATTGTTGTCCGATCCTCTCTGGGAGGAGCAATGAGCCCAGGAAAAGTTGCCGACATCTCAGGATGTGAAAAATCGAAGTACGTTTTTTGGATAGCTCAGACCAAAAACACCTGGCAGCCATGAAATAGTTATATATGTGAAGACGAACCCGAGCTGGATTTTCTGGAGTAACAGCATCGTGCTAATCGCCTGGGTAGACAAAGGCTTTATAAACCGAAGCGGTTCACACCTCGGTTGTCCAGCGTTTTCTGCTGGCTAAGCTTGTCGGGCGGTTGGCGTTCTCCCTAAACACCGCTTCAGAGATTTCAACTCCCTCCTCCAAATCGAGTGCGAGGCCTGCAAGGAGTCCTCGCCTCCCCGCCTCCTTAAGGACAAAGTCTTTGATCCCCTCCTGCCCTCGCAGCAGCCCATCCCTGGTGGAACGTCTGCGCGTTTCCGCCTTGATCTCACGCGAAAGTCGGTTTCCGCGGGGGATGGGCCGCAGGTAGGGGCCGGGCGCGGCCTGGAGGAGAAACAGTTGCGGAGCATCTGAAGCGGAAAATCCAAGCAGATGTGGGTCGGCGGGGCCCCTCCCCCTTCCTCTCTGGGCCTCAATTTCTTCCAGATCAGTTTCCTAATGGAAAATTTCTAAGAGGTGTTGGGGGGGGGGGGCGCCGGCGTGCAGAGGCGTGCTCGTGAGCCTTGGAGTGCGCCTAAGCTCTGGAAGCAGGACGGGTGGGGACTGGTGGCGCCCCACAAGCAGGCCCCCGGCAAGCCCTGCAGAAGTTTCTTGGACTCGAGGTGTCCCACCTGCCCTCTTCCGGGCCCCCAGCCTCCACGCATTCCAGACTCTGCCCACTCCTTCCGGGCCAGGAGGACTGTTTCTGGGTGATGCCCGCGACGGTGGGGTCTTTCGTTGCCCATGCGAGCCCGTCTCTGTGCTCTGGGCGACGCGCTCGGCTCTCAAAACATAGACGAGGTGGGACTCCCTGCCCCCCAGGAGCCATTGAGCAAGGAATACGCACTGGGTGTTCCCGCCGGCGGCCGCTGGCTCACATTGCAGTTAGCGCGGGGTTAGTGCTTTTCCCAGTTTACAGAGAGCTTCTATCCTGTGGGTGCCGTCCCAAGTGTCTCCTGGGCCCCAGGATTTTCCCTTTGGTGGGGAGTGCCCTGGGACCACCTTAGCTAGGCTCAGGGGTCCCTCCTTCCCCATCCCACGCAGACAGCTCTAGGCTTCCCCCCTGGGGAAACCCCGAGGTCTGTGCCCAAGTACTTTATTTCGGGGCTGCTGTGCGCGAGTCCAGGCCCGTCACCGCGCGATGCGTGTGCGCGCGTTTTGAATGAATATATTGTGGGTGGGGGTGATACAATGCCCGCTTGGACGTTTGCTGGGGCAGACTGTGGCCGAGACAGGACCCCACAATCCCCCATGTGCGAATCTCCAAGCGCCCCGGTATGCTGCATCTCACACGACACGATGCGAACCCGTCTCACCAGCGCCCACTGTGCAGACCGGCTATCGACATCTCCAGGACCGTTTCCTGTAAAATCCGGGAACTTTGGTTTCAGGAACGTTTCTATTCCTGTTAACTTGTCGACTTTCTCCCACTTCCACTTAGCCATGTTTCTGCGATCCGGATAATCCCTTTCAAGCTCAGAAGGAATTCTCCCGGGTCCATAATTGAGGATCGGAAATCGTGGGGGTGATGGGAAGCCTTAAATTCCCCCTGAAGCCAGGAAGGTGCCTGAGCGCACTCGGGGCGCGGCCTGTGCGAGGGCGGCGGGGCCCAGCGGGCAGTTCGTCCCCTCCTGGAGCCCCTTCTCCCGGAAAGCGGAGGACCACCGCTGTCCGCGCAACCGGGTGCGGGATTCCCGGCCCAGAAGCGGGCCGGGTGGTGCCTTGCGTTTCGGCACTGCCAACCCGCGCCGCTCGCGCGCCGGCCCGACCCTCTGCGCGCACGGCTGGAAACAGGAAAGCGCTCCTGGGTCCGAGACCCCAAAGAAAAGGGCTAGTTTCTTCGTGTGCCGGGCATTTGTTTGGTAGGGGGCCACCAACTCCGAAGCTCCCTTGGCTGGATGGTTTCGAGTAAGACCATGGCTGTGGGTTCCGCGGGACGCTGGGGCAGGCGGGGGCCAAGACGGGGTCTGCGCACCCTGTCCCGCCCACCGAGGAAGCTACGGCGCCTCCAACGCCATCGAACTTCTGACCTTCAAAGGGGTCCCTGGAAAAGGTCAGGGGCGCCTGCAGCCGACGAGGTGGCCGAAGGGCCTGCCCTCCAGACGCCGGGGAGGGAGGCAAGTTCCAGGTCACTGTACTGCAGTGGGCGCGCTGAGTAGCAGGCTCTTCCCGGGCCAGGGGAGAGAAGCCACCAAGGACGGAGATCCTAGAGCCTGGCCCCGCGGCTCCGGAGTCTCCCCTCCCGAGCTGACCTCTAGATCGGGGGCCCCTTACAGCCCCAAGCCCACAGCCTCAGCACGTGGCCGAGGAACCCTAGGATTCGTTGCCCTGCGTCCACTGCGGCTGCCCTCTGACCCCGCGCACCAGGAAGAGTCCTCCTAGTGCCTGCGTCCACACCGCGTTCAGAATGGTTCAGCCTTCTGGAAGGGATGGGGGTGTGTGCGACCTTCGCGACGGGGGTACTTAGGAGGACGCCCGGGGTTACAGGCAGGGGGTTGGGATGGGAGGGGATACGAGAGGAAGTCCAGGCTGGCCATGAGGGAAAGCGCCCTGGAGTCTCACGCCCCGCGGCCGGCCGCGTCTCCAAGGGCGCCTCCCTACTCCGCCTGCCTTCTGCCCGCATCACCTCGGCCCCAGCAACGCTCGTCCGATGCGCCTCCCTCGGTGCCCGTCGCCCCGCAGCACCCGCTCCAGCTGCACTTCCCTGAAATTCCTGCTGCCCTGGATCGGGCTTCGGGAGCGGGTACCGGTGAACCCCGTTCTCTCCGCCGCCCAGGGCAAGGCCTCAGCGGTAGGTTCGGCTCCCCACCCCACCCCCGGCCCCTCTTTCCGTGCGATCCGCGCATCTCCGCGGCCTCCGACCCCTCCAGGGCAGGCGCTAATCTTTGGCTCTCGCGTTTGGAGGAGAGAAAGGGAAGAAGGGTCACTTCCGAGCCTCATTCGCGCCGTTTCCTGAGATGGGGGGCACTAGGAGGGCGCTTTTCTTCCCCCTCTGGCCTCCCCGCCACACTTTCGGCTCTCCCTGCGAACTGGGGAGAAGCGGGGTCCCCGCGCGGGCTCGGGGATTCATCCTCCACCGCGGGGCACTCGGGCCGCGCCGCCCTGTAGCTGCCCCGGAGCCGCCGAGAAGGTCCCGGCACCCCTTCCCCCCTCCTTCGTCCTCCAGCGCCCCCCCCATCCCCCGCCCGGGTGTCCAGGTCCCGCGACCCGCTCGCCCGAGCCCGTCCCCGTCGCGCGCCCCGGGCACTCACCACCACTTCCTCGAGGCCCGGAGCGCGCGGGTCTCTCCCGGGAGAGTCCCTGGAGGCGGAGGTGCGCCTGTGACTCCGGGGCCGCGGCGGGGTCTGGAGGCGAGGTTGGCCGCCCCCGCCCCCGCCGCGGTCCCTCCTCCCCCCCTCTTTCCGCCCCCCCTCCCCACTTCCCCGGGCCGTGGCGCCCGAGCGCTCCGCCCGAAGGCGGGTCCGCCATAAACAAACGCGTCTCGGCCGCACGTGGACCGCGGAACTTCTGCGCCTGGCGGCAGATCGCGGGCTCCGGGCGCCGCAGCTGCGGGCACAGGGCACCGCCAGGGAGGGCAGGCGAGCGCTCCCGGGCCGGGCCCAGCCGCCTCCGCTCCCCCTCCGCCCCATGGCTCCTCGGCCGCCGCCGCCCGTGCCGCCCTCCAGTTCGGAGGGGCCTCGCGGCAGCGGGTACGAACACTCGGCCAAGGACTAAAAAACACAGCACCGCCGCCTCCTTGCCTGCCACTCTCCAGCCCTGGAAGGAAAGCCCACTGCCCGGAGAGACGAGAGGGAAGGAAGGCAGAGTGCGGTCGAAGCGAGCGGGGAGCCAGGGCTCCGGTTCGCCGCGGGACAGTTCGGCCCGGAGGAGGCTGCGCCCCGGGGCGGCGGCGGCGGGCGGAGCGCGGGGCGGCGCCGCCGGATTGCGCCGACCTCCCGGCCCGCGCGGCTGCAGAGAGGCGCCCCGGTGTCCCCCGGGTCGGCCCCGCGCACCTGCTCGCGCGGCCGGCGCCCCACACCCCCCGACCCCCACCGCCAGGTATCCCGCGCCCCCTTTCCCATCGCCGCCGCTGCAGCCGGAGCGCAGCTCCGCGGGCCTGGAGCACCGCCGGGTCTAATATGCCCGGAGCAGAGGCGCGATGAAGGAGAAGTCCAAGAATGCGGCCAAGACCAGGAGGGAGAAGGAAAATGGCGAGTTTTACGAGCTGGCCAAGCTGCTCCCGCTACCATCGGCCATCACCTCGCAGTTGGACAAGGCGTCCATCATCCGACTCACCACGAGCTACCTGAAGATGCGCGCCGTCTTTCCCGAAGGTGAGAGGCCCGCAGGTGGGCGGCCGGGAGCGCTAGGAGGCCCAAACCGGAGCCGGAGCTCTCCCAGAGGGGCGGCTTGAGTCTCCCGGGCCGCTGCCGGAACATCTGGCGGAGGTCGCCGCGGGGAACTTCGGCTCCTCCTGGAGTTGAGGGGCCAGGGGCCTGGTCCCCAGACTACCAGACCATCCTCTGGCCCAAGACTGGAGAGGGACGAACCAGGAATCGCTGCATGAGTGTGCGAGTCCAGCCTGATCTTCTTTCCTTTCCTCTTTCCTTTCTTCGTTTCTTTAACTCCTCTTTTATTCTTTCCTTCTTACTTCTCTTTGCACGAAGGGGAAAGGGCAGTGTACCTCGGCAGGAACTGAAGGGTGTTTGCCGGTCGCAGCTGGGAGAGACTGGACTACATACCCGGAGGCCCTGCAGGCCGAGCTCCCAGCAGAGCACCTGGGGAGCCTGGGCCTCAGAATGAGGCCTCCCGGGTTGTCTGTTCTCTGCTGAGCTTTCTCGAGGCTGGGATTCCAGAGGTCAGGGTGGGAGAGACCCAGCTCAAGGTGGTGAACCCAGATGAGGCAGAAGAGACAGAGGGAGGTGGTTCGTTTGGAAGTAGCAGCCGGGCCTGAGCAGTCTTCTTTTCTAGATGGGAATTACAAGCCCTGGAAAGGCAGGTGCCCTGGTGGTCAGGGGTCACCAGGACCCTCCGATCCTGGCAGGCTCTCCGTGATCAGACATAGTGGCCCACTGGGCAGGGCACTCCCTGCCCGACCGGGCCTGTGGGTGCGTCGTGGGCACCTCTGGTCTGGAAGAGGCCTGATCACCGCAGCGGCCCTTTTGATGTCCCTGTAACTCTGAACCGATGCCTTTCCGGAGTCTCTGTGCCCAGCCACAGGGGCTTCGGCCTGGCAGAAGGGATTAGGACCCTTGTCTGAGACACTCTGCTCTGGGGCCTGAGGGGCACAACCCCCACGGAGACCTGCAGGCCTCGGTGTCCCAAGAGCTCCGCCGGGACTAGGGAGACGCCTTCGGCCACAGGGCACAGGGAAGAATCGCAGCAGCGTCCCGACAGGTGTCCCTCCAGCAAAGAGCACCTCCGTTAAGGCGGTTCCAGGCCAGGTGATCGACCTGAAGAGGGTAAACCCGACCTTTGTATGGTGGGTGCCCCTGAGCCTGCTGTTTGGCATCGTCTCTGGGTCTTAAGCTGCCTTTCACACCGCCTTCTGGGTGGAGTGCGGAGGGCCTGTCCTCCGGCTCCGCAGTGGGTGGCTTGGAGCCCAGCACCACGCAGGACGCAGAGCCCAGAGGACTGGAAGCGGTGGCCTGTCCCTGCTGGCGGGCACCCTGTGCCTTCCAGCTGCACCGGGCAGCCGACTGGCGCGTTTCTCCCAGGATCAGGAGCCCGTGACCTGACCGCCAGAACCCCAAGCTCCTAGAAGGGAAAGTTCTTTTCCTTTCCCACCAACTCCACCCGCCCCCCAGAGGCCCCCAACTCAACTCGACTCCTCCCTTTGGGAGCTTCAGTGGCCGGTGGGTAGTGATCGCTCATCTTGTCGATCTTCCACCGAAGCAGAGATGATTGCTCTCCTGCTGAAGTTTCAGTGAAAGTTAGAGGAGAATTAGGTTTTGAAAAGCCGAGTCTCTTTCCAACCCAGGGAGGAGGGATGGCAACTGGTTTGCCACAGTGAGCCGGTCAGTAATCCACATGCTACAAAGCAGGTGCGGAGTCCGGACAGGACGGAAGCCTCCTCTCCTGTCCCAAGATTAAATGATTTTTAAGCAAGTCAGAACTGAGTTAGAGGTCCGGAGAAAGGCTAACTTGCAGGCCATTCGTTGTTTGGCGATTTCCAGGAAAGCAGCTTACAAATTGGGAACTGGTGGGTGGACTGCTGCTGCAAGTACTTCAACTGAGGCTGCAGGTTTCAGCTCTGGGAAGCAAGTCTCCAGGCCTTGGGGCCCAGAATTTCTTGGCCCTGAGGCTGAACGAGATAAAGAACGCGCCTGCCAATGCGGGAGACCCGGCTTTGATCCCTCAGGTTGGGAAGATCCCCTGGAGGAGGGCATGGCAACCCACTCCAGCATTCTTGCCGGGGAAGATCCTATGGACAGAGGAGCCTGGCGGGCTGCAGTCCATGGGGTCACAGAAGAGTTGGACAGGATTGAGACGACTGAGCACAGAGCTGGCTGCGGGGATGGGTGGGCTGCGGTCTGGCCCCTGAGCACAGGCCCCAGTGTTTTGTTCCTAGTGATCTGTGCGTCTCCTGGAGGTGGGGGCGGGGACCATCCAGATTGGAACTCCAGGAGGGGTCGGGGATTGCAGTTTGGTCCTAGAGTTTGGTAAATAGTACTGGATCTATGGGGGGGTCCCAGTCCATCCAAAACAGGGAGCAGAAGGTGGTCTATCCCAGCGCTCCTGCAGGGATGATGCTGGGGGTCCTGGCCTGTCTGGTGGGCAGCAGCCTGGGGGACTCCTCCCTGGGCTTAGAGACCTGGGCCCTGCTGTTCTGGGGGCGACAATACCCCCCTCCCAACCCCAAGTGAGTCTGGGACTGGAAAGGTGCCTAGGGCAGAGAAAAGGACAAGTTTAGAAAGACCTCAATTGTGCAAAATGACTGGTTCCCCTCTCCGGTAGCTCAGAAGGGCTGGGAGTTCGGAAGTAGCACCCGAAATTGATTTGACCTGTTCGGGAGGGACCGCCGGGAGGTGGTACGGGGTTGGGATAGGGGCTGGTGGAACCGCGAGGGGTCTCGAGGCGGGCTTCAGTGAGATTTCAGGACCACCCCAGTCCTGTGACGAGGTGGGAGCTCCAGGATCTGCTCCGGGTCTCAGGGCAAATGGAAAGATACGGAAACACCCTCGCTGTTGGGTGGCCTGGGAGCAGGCGGGATCCCGGGTGAAGAGGAATCTAGAGACTACGTTAGGACTAAGAGAGTTAGCACATGAATAGCACAGGCTGAAGGAACCACGGGGATCCTCAGACTAACGCTTTGCATTTGAGGAAATTGAGGCTAGAGCGGGACGGGCCTTTCCCCAGATCCCGTTTCACCTGGCGAGGACCAGGCAGGCGGTGCCCGCCGAGGGCAGGGAGGCCAGTGCTGGAGAGGCTGCCGGGCCTCAGCTCTGTTCATCCTGAGACCGCCGGGTGAAAGGAGAGAAAGAGATGCCCCAGCATGGGGACAGGGAGAGGCGACTGGAGCCAGGTGGACACCCCCAGGGGAGGCCAGGTTGCAAGCTGGACGGTGCTGGCAGCCCAGACAGCTGGCACAAGCTTGGCGCTGTCAGGCTGCCCCGCTGGGCCTTGGTCTTCTTGTCTGTAAAATGGGCCCATCAGCAACTCCATGGCTGAACAAGTTTCCTGGGAAGGGGTGTGAGGAGGCAGGCTGGAGCAGGTGGATATTGATGGTGTTTCTCCTCCAGTCTGCGTCCTTCCCATGAGCTCGCTGCCTTCCCCCAACCCCAGCCAGGTGCGGCTTGAATGCTGTCGGACCTACTGGGCAGACTTCTGAGACCCACCGCCTGGAGTTGGAAGAGGAGTGGTTTTCGGGATCCCCACCAGCTCTTCCCCTTTAACTGCAAGCTGAGAAGTGAGGTAGATGGGCAGGCAAGAGGGCAAGGGAGCCAAGCTGGCTTTGGCAGGGACTCAGAATGGAGAGCTTAGTGGGTTAACGTGGGTGGGAAGGCTGGGTGCTCCCAGGGCACAGGGTCTACCTGGCCTGTTGTCACTGTGCCCTTCCCTTCAGGGGAAGGGGGGCGGCTTTGGAAACACAGAAGCACCTTGGGTGGGCCATCACTGCGTGTGACCACGCCAGGCTGTAATACAAAATTATTCCGCCATCTGGTGATCCGTGCTGGGCCTGGGGAGGCTGGGGTCAGAGCTGGGAAAGCTCGGGGGATGGCCAGTCACCAGGGTTAGGCCCCCTTCCTGGGAGCTGGGGTTCCCAGAGGGTGGCCTCCTTCTGGACACTTGTCCAGAAAGCTCTTGCTGAAGAGACTGGCTTCACGTCCCCAGTTGAGGAGCGGAGCTGGAAACAGGCTGGTTATGGGGAGAGAACAGAGCCCCTCCTCCCACTGCCAGCCCTCCCAAGACCCCAGACAGGTGTGGGCACGCGAGAGAGGCAGGGACCACAGCACAGGTGACAACCTTTTACTCCAGAGAAGCGAGCTTGTCACGCACAGTTAAGTGGGGTTGGAGGCCTGTGTTATTCCAGTGGCCGGATTTGTCTGGGTTTGGGTTGAGGCAGAACCTTTCCTGCCCGCCCCCGCCGCGACACACCTGAGTGCCAAGGGGAGGGTTGGGGTGGGGGCCGTCCTAGAAACAGTTGATGGGGATGGAAACACTTTGATTTAGAGGCTTCGGTAAGGAGAAACACGCCCTAAACCAACCTGGGGTCACAGATCCAAGGCCTTTCTCTACCGCAGCCCGAAATAATGTAGGGTGTTTTGTTTTTTTTTTTAAGTAAACATTTTTTTAGATGAAAGTGGGTTTTTACAATCCTCTCTCTCGATCCCTACTTGGAAGTCTGCCAGGCTCTGCACCAGGTCTGGGAGAGGAGGCTCACAGAGCAGAAGAGTCCGGCAGTGGTGATGGGAACCCAGAGATGCAGGGCCCTGGTAGTTGGGGGCGCTCAGATTCACCTCTGGGGGGTTGACCAGTGCTCTAGACTGGCTGGGGGTGCTCCGGGGTGCGCACCCGGAAGCCTGGCGGGGCATGCGCTGGCCAGGAGGCCTCACCCACCCCATCCTTCAAGGTGTAAGCGTCAGACGACAAGGTCCAAGGTCGCTGGTCTCTTCCAGTTGTCAGTGGTCTGAACGAGGTGCAACGCTGACTCTTGGCCAAGTAGGACAGGCTGGAACCTCCCCTTCCCCTACCCCAACCCAGAGCCAGGCTCCGTTGGGACATCTCTACCAACTGCTCCCCTCAGTACTCACTCTCCTCCACTGTGCAGCTGTTGGTTTGGAAGAGAGTTCTAGGGCCTGGATTTTCAGGGAGCCCCATGACAACGAACCATTCCAAGGCTGGAAAAGAACTGAATCACCCCCATTTTCGGTACCCAAGGTTGCGCTGGGGGAACTGTGAGAATCACCATCGGTCAGGAAGTTCTTATCCAAGTCTGGACCCATTCGTCACTGGATACAGTGGGTTCTGCTCCTGGGTCCAGAGGAGCAGACCCAGCTGCCTCCTTTGGGTCTCCACATGTGTGTCCCTTCATCTGAGAGGATGAGACCCGATCCCTCAGGGAGGGAACCCCTCCAGTCTCCCCCCTCAGCAAGGAATTGACTTATTTATGTAATCTGATGTTTATGGTCTATGACCTGCACCCAGGCACAGCCGGTGCTCTTTCAAAAACTGTATGTTGACTGACTACCTGAGCACCCAGAGAGGAGAGACCATTTTTAGGTAGCTTCTGTGGTGGGCTTCCCAAGTGGCTCAGATGGTTAAAAAAAAAAAAAAATCTGCCTGAGATGCAGGATACCTGGGTTCGATCCCTGGATGGGGAAGATCCCCTGGAGAAGGAAATGGCAACCCGCTTTAGTATTCTTGCCTGGGAAATCCCATGGACAGAGGAGCCTGGCAGGCTGCAGTCCATGGGGCCACAGAGTCATACAAGACTGAGCGACTAATGACTAACACTGGCCGGCTGGGCCTGGCAGGGTTGAAACCAAATAGCCCGCTGAGTGCGGGTACAAGGTCACCCACAGACCTTTGGAGGCAGAGGGAGAAAGGGGATACCTGTCTCCCTTTTCCTGTGATCTCATGGCTGATCACTCCCCCAAATGGCCTAGCCATCTAGATTCCCAGCATCAGTCAGTGCCCCCCGCTGCCAACACATGTAGGGCACACATGTAGGACCCCAAACCCTGGCTGGAAACCACAGGCCAGGTTGGGAACCCCATTTGCTCCAGTCATTAGTATGGTTGCAGGGATTTCCCAGAATCAGGCAAGACAGACCGCCAAACGACATAAACCCAGGGCGGGGGTGCAGGAGGAGCTCAGCCCAGCCTTTTCTTACACCCTTCCCTCATTTTTCTAACAAACGAAGCTTTTTGTCAGGTCCAAATAAGGACCATGTATCCAGCAGCTCACTTTTTCAGGAGTATATATGGCTTTACGGTAACAAGATGATTTCTTTTTTTGGTTACAAACCCTACCTTCTTTAGTCTCTGCATCCAGCCCAAAGTAGATTTTTATGGGCCCAGGGAAAAGGCCTCGCGCACAGCGGTTTCTAATGGAAGAGCTGGCAGCCCCATCACCCTGTGAGGTGGCCTGGGGGCAGGGAAGTTCGAGGAGAGCCTCCCACCCCCCACCCCACTCATGCCAGGTCCAAATCTCCTCTTGCAAAGCAGAGGTGTGGAGAAATCGAGAAGTCGTAGGAAACGTTATAATAAGAGGACAGGCTCTCCTGATGTATCCAGCTATTTGAATTACACAAAAAGGTGGCCTGTGTAGCCAGTGCACTTTGGTGTGTGAGGCTGGAAGGCTTTGGGGAGACCCAGGAAGTCTGGTGTGGGGGGGTCATTCCCAAAGATGCAGATTTCCCCAGGTCTCTCAGACCCAGGCCTTCTGAGGAGTGAGGGTCACGGACTATGCCCACTGTCCACAGAGAGCCAGGCAGAGGTGGCCTGGCCCAGACCGGGGGACGGGACCAGGAGTGGGCTAAAGGACAGTTTAGCAGCTGCGTTTGCCGACTGGCGGACATCAGAATTCCTGGACCCTCATTACACTTTTTTCTTCATTCAGGCCTCCGGGGACTTCAAATTTTTGTTCTTTCCATTTCTGGTTTCCAGCAGGCTCTCAGGTGTTGGGGAGGAAAGCCCTACTGATGGCCCTGTACTGTGGTCACCGCGGTCACCTTTGGGGGTCGGGTGGACAGTGGTTTCCTGAGGTTAAAGAGACACCTCCATTCCACTCTGAGGTGGGGTCTGGGGAGTGGGGTGGGAGTGGTGATGGTATTTGGGAGATGCGGAAATGAACCAATTCCTTATAGGGAGACCAGGATAAACCTCCAAGTGTGGCACCCAGGCACTGGGGGGGGGGGGGCGCGTTTTCCACCCGCTGGGATTGAAAGTTCCAGAAGCTGCAGTGCTCCTGGTGCCCCGCAGGGACAGTGGGGAGACCCAGGTGCCTGCTCGCCACTGCCACTGGGGGGAGGGGGGACTGTCCTGGGAGTGGTCCTCGGGTTTGCTCTGGCCCCGGGTTGGGCCCCACACTCCCGGGAGCTGCAGCCAGGGAGCTGGTCTGCCCTGGAGGAAGGGGACGCCCTCTGACCCGGAGGCAAGACCCCAGCTCACTGTGTAGGGTCGCAGCCCGGGTGGGAGGGAGCAAGGTGCTAGGACAGCGGTGACCGGCTTTCGCCACGTAGCACTGGCACCAGCGCCAGCCTCGGGGATCGCTGGAGGGTTTCAGGCCAGGCTGCCGGCAGGAAAGGCTCCAGGGAGCGGCTTGTGGGTCCCTCTGAGCTGGCACTTAGCGGTGCAATCTCACTGGGATTTCCTGCTTCCTGCAGAGAAAGCCTGGGAGCCCCCGGAATCACAGCGGCTGAGCCGAGGGCATTCGAGGGATATTCTGCTGAGCAGGGCTGCCTTTCCCCTGGTGCACTTTCTGCAACACCAGTGGCCTTCCTGGAGGTGGTGGGGAGCCACCGGAGGCTTTGGGGGACAGTTAAGAAGCGGAGGGGCTATGAGACCCCGATTGTGTGACAAACACCTCCCAGTTACTGTCTAGTGTATACACCGCCCTCCCGGCCCTCGGTCCATCCCCCGCGCCCCAGCTGCTGGTGAGTTAGGAGTTCACCTTGGGGAAGCCCTCAGGGAACCCCTTTCCAGGTTGGGGCTCCTGGATTGGAAGAAGGTCAGTGCTTCTGGGGCCTGTGAGGGGGGTGCTAAAAAGTCAGGGAGTTGGGAGGATTCCAGGAGATTGAAAAAGATTAAAAAAAAAAAAAGAACAGAAAAGCCACCTCTAAGATGGCCAGGGCTAAGTGTGGGCCGCTCTGTCTTTGGGAAAATACGTAGGTGCCAGCTTCGCAGGGGAGGGAGAGAGGGGGTACCTTTGGGGGGTAATATTTACTGGTCGAATCCATATCCCTCTTTGGATACGAGGATGGCCGATTTCAAAGCAGATTAGATTACCTTGTGGCATGTTAAATAAAACGGCAATTTCAGAGCGGTGAGCCGGCGGGCGACCCAGAGGAGCTGCCTACGATACGGGCCAGGCGGCCTTGGACCTGGAGGCCTCTGTGGGAATTTCTCCTCTGCCCTTTTTTCTTTTTGATCGAAAGCCAAGGAAGGGGTGACTGGGGGCGGAGGTCACTGGCTGGGTGCTGCTGTTTACCGGTTTGCTTTGGTTCCCGTCCAGGTTTAGGAGACGCGTGGGGACAGCCCAGCCGCGCGGGGCCCCTGGACAGTGTCGCCAAGGAGCTGGGATCGCACTTGCTGCAGGTAGTGGGGTCGCCATGCAGGGGGAGGGGGAGGAGAAGCGCTGTGCCACCCAAGGCCCTGCACCCCATGGGGACTCCCTTCCGACTGCCTTGCCAGTCTTGGGGGGAGTCCCCTTCTCACGGAACCTCTGGAGGGTCCATTGACCAACCCCCAGGCTGAAGAGGTCAACAACGATCAGACTTTGGGCCAACAGACTCCCCATGACTCCTCTTCTGGGGAGGGGGACGCCAGGGCCCCATGTGGATTCTGCACAGCCAGTGCAACCTCGGGTTGGCCCCCCACGAACCCCACATCTAGCCTGCTTTCAACTCCTGTCCCCAGGACTCTGTAGCCCTTGAGACCTAGGGGAAGGGTGAAGTCCTCTACAGCCTGACTTTCCTCAGCACACTGTTTCGGAGCACTTGGTCTGTGCCTGACACCCAGCCAGGCGCTGGAGCCAGAGAAGCAAGGCCCAAGGACACTCCAAGCCAGAGAGAGGGAGCAATGAAGTGCTTGATGCTTGGGTGTGTGTTTGAAGTTGCAGTGGAGACAGCATCCATAACTGAATCTCAGCAGTTGATGGCAGAGGGCCGGTTCACTGCTGGGCCCAGATTCTATTCTAAATCTACTGTATCATCTCTTCTCTTAGAAGTGTGTTCTATTTTTAACTGCATTTTTTTTTCAGAGGAAGAAGTCGAGGCACAGAAAGGTTAAGCCGCAGGCCTGAGGTCACACCACACCGGGCGGAGCCTTGTTCCACCCGAGTGGTCCAGCTCTTAAGTGGGGGCAGCTCAGGACATGGTGCGGCGCCCCTGGCTCACCGAGGAAGCCCTGACCTGGTCTGTGGTCCGCCGCTTATCGCCCCAGCCCGCAGCCATTCAGGCGGGGGCTGTTAAACCGCCCTGACCTCGGGTTTCCCTCCCGCGGTGTCTGGGGCCGCGGCGGAGTAACCGGGCGCACGACAGGCCACTTCCAAGTCCGGGGCTGGCGCTAGGTGGGGACAGCAAGTCCTGGTGTCTCGGAGTCTTTCAAATGCCCTTTACAGAGCCTCATCAACGACCCGATTCATTCCCCCCTCCCGTCATTTGTCTCTGCCACCGAAAAATGCCTACCGAGAGCTATTTTGCATTTCCTCCTTCTATTTTCTGTTTTCTTAAAAAAGAAAAAAAAAGTTGGCTTCGAAACTCGGGGACTTGGGTCCGCGCTTCGAAAAAGCAGATCTGTTCAAAACTCTTTTGCCCCCAGATGCCCTAGTGTGATTTCTTTTTTTTTTTTTTTAAATCCACGCGCTGGGGAAGAGAAGCTCCGGGATATGTTTGAAACCCGAGGCTTTTCCAACAGAGAGCCAGCGGTGCGCGAGCCCGCCCGGGAATGGCGCTGTTGGAGCCCTTCCCGCGCCCTGCGCGCTGCCCCCAAGCTCACGTCCGGCGCCGCGCGGGGTATTTTGCGTGCTTGATGCTCCTTCGTATTACAAGTGACACTAATATCAGGAACAACTAAGTGCCAAGGAGCGCCACTGAAAACCTGGCGGCAAAGTCAAAGCCCCCAAGTTTCTCCACTGTACATTTATTTAATTCCGGAGTGTGTCTGCGGATGGGCGGCTTTGCAGTTAATATACATGCAAACGCATTAGGTCATTTGCAGCTCTGAAGGCAGAACCAACATTTTCCATTAAGAGTATTATTTTTTAAGCTACTACTGGCAACGTTCAGAATTTAATTATCATACAACTTTTTTTCTTTTCCACATACAGCCGCTATTATTTCATCTCATATATCTCTTTCATGATTTTGGAGTTAAGCATGCAAAATGGGCCAACATGGTGATGACTTTAGAAATTGCTAGTTCATATCTTTGAAAAGGAGTTTAGTTGGTAAAATATTTCGTACCTGATTTAGAAACATGAAAGTCGGGCTCCTGATCAAGGTGTTGATTTCAACCTCAACACAAGGAAAGCTATGATAGTTCAGTTGGCAAAGACGTTTTTGCAGCAAAATTGTATTTGAGACAGCAGAATGTAAGGATATCTTTCAAGTTTCACTTCTACATTCTTTTTTAGGCACCCCCCACTCCAAAGAGGGGGCGGATTTAGAAAAACCAAAGGTAATCTGGTTTCAATTACATGCTGTAAAAATAGAATTTGTGGCCAGAAATTAATTTGGAATATTTTTTATGGGGGCGACGTTGTGGGTTCTATGGGTCTCTCACCAACTTTATTGCTTTTCTTTGGTTCTGGATCTAAAATATGAATGGGTAAATAAAATGCAGTTTCCTTTTTCAAAAATAATTTAGTCCCTTTATCCTTGCCACACATAAATGCAATCATTACCTTTCATTTGACTTAATTACGTCTTATAATTTTACTTTATTTTTTTGAGGGCTAGCCAGCTTTGGCGAAAATCAGAATATCCTTTGGGTGGTTTTAATTGTTCAGAAATTGATCCTTCTTCTCCCTGAATTTTGCAAAGGTCGTTTGATCTCTTGCAAATTCTAAATAATTAATTCTGTAGACATAGTCTGTTAAAAATAACCGGGTATTTTCTTTTATTTTCTGAGGAGTGGGAGTGTTCAGAATTTATTATTCAAATGGTACTTAGGGATAACTAGAAAATTGTGGCAAATAAAGCATATGTTCTAGTGGTTTAAACGGCTGCCAATTATGACATAAAATGGTCTATACAGTGGTAGATTTTCCCCTAAGTACCATACAACTCCGGATTTGTGCTAAGTGCTAAAATAACCCCAACAATAAAGCTACTACGTTTAAACTGAGCTTGATAGGAATTCTCAAATGTTTTGCATGATTTTTCTGATGTAGATGTAAGACTTTTTAAAGTCCTTTGAAAGTATTTGAGAGCCTGGCTGGGGAACGAAACCTAACGTCTGTCTCACGGCTCCAGGACTCCGTTTTTACATTTAACCATATACATTGATTATAATATTTTATACATTGCTCCATCCCAGTGACCGTATGATGACCAGCTTTAACTCTTAACATCTATAGTCTCTTACCCTGATGCTTTTTCTTTTACAGACTTTGGATGGATTTGTTTTTGTGGTAGCGTCTGATGGCAAAATCATGTATATTTCGGAAACAGCTTCTGTACATTTAGGCTTGTCCCAGGTGGGTATCATCTAATTTTTATGTACAATTAAAATAATAAATTAAGCGTTGGCGGATCTTGACAGCCTTGAAAATGAGTCTGTCCAAGAGTCTGCTTTTGTGTATGAACCTAATCCAAAATTGCAAAATCGTTCTTTTTTTTTTCCCCGCCGACAGGCTAGGTTTTTCTTCTCCGTGTTACATTTCACTTTTCCACTTTCTTTTTCCTTTGGGGCTAATGCCTAGTAATATCTTTGCAACAGTCAGCTTTGTCTGTTAGCCTGGACTCTGCTTATACTGTAAAGCTCTCTGCCACTAACAAGAACTTCACAAAGGGAGATTTTTCAGGGCACGCTTGATGGTCTACATGTGGTATTGTGAGTTGCTATGAAAGAGAGAGGCAAGCTGATGTAGAACATGGATTTTATGCAGAATGTGCTTTGGGGAGAGAGAAAAGGGGGGTAGATTTATGAGTGTTCACATGGAATTCAGAGTAATTTTTCCTGAGTTTTTCCAGTTCAGTGGTCGTTTCAGTAAAGCATTTTATATGCTTGTGATAGAAACTCATAAAACTCAGTTTACTACTGTTTTTTTTTGCACAGCAAGGTCCTGGTTTCTTTAGAACATTTGAATATTACCGATTTTCCTGGAGCTCTCTTCTAAAAAGGAGGTCATTCCCTAGAGGAGAGAGGGGCACTCGGTTTTTATCTATCCCGTCAAGCCAAGGGTTTGGTGGAGGATTTTGGCTGCTGTCTGGGTTTGGTGGAGGATTTTGGCTGCTGTGGCCAGTCTGGACGGCGGGGGAGTCTACTGATGGTTGCCCATTCACATTTCTGATTTAACAAGCCTGGATCATGGTTCTAAGAGTCACACTGTTTAATACATGTAGGGGCTAAATGTTTCTTTACATTGTGAGTGATCGGAGTGCTTTTTTTCATTACAAATGAAGACACACCAGAATTAATTAGATACAGGAAATAGGCTCCCAGGAGGCAGATGAATAATCTGTGTTGCACCACTCTCCTGTAGTTAAGCCAAAGTAAAACATGCCAATTAAAGTGGCTTGAGTTTTCTCATTGAAAAACAGAATTACCAATTTGGAAACCTGCATCTGGTATATTCTTTTTTTTTCTTCTGCCAAGATGTTTCTTAAACTTTCCATTTGTTTACAACCTTCTTTCCCAGTGGATGTACATCCTTACCCAGGTCCAAGGGGGTTTCTGTGCCTGTGTATTTCTTCTGCAGAGTCTTCTAAAATGAATCACATATTAAAATTGTCCAGTATTTTCTGTTCTCTTCCTCTTCTCTTCTTTTATGATGCCGGGCCTCCCAGATAAGATTTAATAAGGCTTGACTCTTTCACCTATGTGACTCATGGGATTAGTGTTCTGGTAGAATGGGAAACGACCGAAGCGACGCAGCAGCAGCAGCAGCAGCAGAATGGGAAACACTATCGGAAATACGAAGTTTTATCTTTTTATCTTTTCCAGGGTTGTTATTCTCTGAATTTTCACCTTATTAATCTCTGAATGGTTAGAGTTATTTAAGACCCTTTAGTTGGACCCAGCCTGGTTTTTACTCCTGACTTGATCTGTGGCTGAGTGCCCTTGATCAGATTTCTTAACTTTTTAAATGTAACTTATAATAACTTTTGATTAGCCTTGTAATAATGTCACAAACAAGACAAAACGTTTCGCATACTTTTTTAAAATTTACTTTTAATTGGAGAATAATTGCTTTACAGTGTTGTGCTGATTTTTTCGTATAATGTGAATCAGCCATAAGTATACATGTCACCTCCCCCTTGAACCTCCCTCCCACCCCCACCCATTTCGCATACTTTAAAAATGACTGGCCAAATATACTTTAAAGTGGGTGGAATCACTTTAACTGAACATTAAATTCAGATCTGAGCTCCCTAGCAGCCAAAGCAAAAAAGGAAATGGATTTAGTTTTATGGTTTTCATTGTGTGATAAGGGTTGGCAGTTGATCTCTCTGAACCATAATTTAAATAAGAAAGTAACGCCTACTGTGCTGCTTCTTTAGAATCAAGGTGAAAATCATACCAAAGGCCCATCTTGTGTGATTTATAAACTATAGGGAGCTACACAGAAGCCAAGCAGTATCACAGCTAGAACTGGGCTTCAATTAGCATCCTTTGGTGAGCATGTATTAGGGATACTTAGTCATGGGAAATGTCCTGACACATCATAAGGCTCTGTGTGCATACCAGGGCATTCCAGTTCATTCCATCAGGCTGTTCTGTCTGGCATCTTATATCCTTCTGTCATTTTTCTCTTTTCATGTGGGAAATAAAAATGATTGCTTTTGAACATGATAATTAAAAATGACCAAAATACTGGCTAGGTAACATATATAGCTCGTGTTCATGATAAATGCCACAAATGGATATCTAATCAGAATCACAATTTAAACTATATTTCCTCTCAGTCCTAATGCAGACGTAAAAGTTTGTATATCATAATTTTGAAAGGGGAGGGAGTTACACACTACCATTTTCCAAGAAAGCTGTAGAGATGCCTTTTGTCTGAACGTTGCCCAGAGAAGTGTCCTTTTCAAGTAAGTCAAACTGACCATCTCTGAGCCTGGCTGATTTTTTTCTGATCTCCTGGCGGGACTATCCCAGTGTCAGCCTCCAGCTACAAAAACACTTTCCCGGAGACGTCTGGGGAGTGTTTCATGGTGAACTGTTTAAATAAGCAACAACAAACTTTCCCCTCAAATCTACCTCCTGTTCACGATTAACTCTGCAGAAGGAAATCTAGACCGAATCACAAAGTGTATTTTTTTATGTCTTCTTAAATAGTAAAATAAGGTATTGAAAAGAATGTCAAACACCCAACTTCTCTTTAAAAAAATGTTTGCACCTTTTGGATTATTTTTATTAGTGGTAACAAGTCAGACAAATATATCAAACATGAAAATTTAAATTAAAATAGGCCTCAAGATTTTTTAAATCACCAGAGAGAAAAGTGTTGATAAAATTTTACCCACCAGTCAAGAGTAACCTTTTAAAAAGGTTTTCTGATGAATAAGGGTGATAATAGCTTATATTTACACTATGCCCTCTGTGTTCCCAGAAGTTTCAGTTACTCTCAAAAATAATATCTCTTTAAGTAATGACTCTTTCACCTTAATTTGGGGGTTAAAGTCTATGTTAGCAGCTTCTAGGAAACATAAACTCCTAAGTTTGCCATAATTGTGTGATAATTCATAGCAAAGTGGTTTTTTTTAATCTACACTATCTGAATAACTCTGAAGTATCTGAGAGTATAAAAATGACTCTTTATGTGTTAATAAACCCATCCCAGTTCAAAGCCTTTTATTGAACTTTTTTAAAAGCACGTATTGGAGTAAGTGTACTTCATTTGGCAGAGTTTATTCATTTATTTTTGCTTTTGAATTAGTAAATGTGGCCATCCTTGCTATCAGACTTTGGTACCAAAAAAATGACAGAAAGAACCCCAAAATTCAAATTATCTCCTCAGCCCATAATTCAAGCATTGGAGGGAAAAAGTCAGGCTTCGACTTGTAAATTCTATTTGGTATATGCCACACTCATAATCCAAAATAATTCGTGAAGACAAACTTACATTTGCTCGGAAGAGATAGAGTTGAGGAAGCACTCTTTATCCACCAAGTTTATTAAATGATTTAGTTTCATGGTTTTTTATTAATTAACTTACATTTGAAGCAGGAAAAAAAGCCTTGCATACCTGCTGTGTATTTCTTCAAACATTTTAAAGTATCCTTGTGGTGTAAATTTCCTTACCAAAGTTGCATATGGTATATAACATCTAGGTAACTAACATGCATTCTCACATAACATAGATACTTATGAAATAGCCGTTCACGAGCTACATAAAGGAAACTGTAATATTTGAAAGTGTGGCCGGAAGCACAACTGTAAAAATAACCATGGTGTTGTTTGGAGCCATAAGACTTAATCCTTTCACTTTTGAAATAAAGAGAAAGAACAGCGTTTAATGTTTGTTGACATAACTTGAACTCTGAAACCCAAACCATTTTATTTTAAAATGCTCAATTTACCATAGTCAGCAAAACACCCAAAGCAGAGCAATGTGTATTTCCAGAGTACTGGGTGAGTTTCCCCTCCGACCCAGAATATATCCATTTAGTGCTGTATTTATCATATGTAGTTCTCTTGGCAGGAAGAAAAGCTATTCAGCAAAACATAAAAAAGCTCTTAGTAGGAAAGCAATTCATTTTGTAGTTAGCTGGGTTTTACAAATACTAAAATATCACATTGAGGGTCTGTTTTAATAAGGTTGATGTATGAGAGCTGGGAGTTTTATAGAGACAACCATAATTTTTTTTTTTTTTCTGGTGAGGTAGTCACATTTCTTTCAACATTCAAAAGCACGAATAGATATCTCAATACAGGAAACACCATGTCAACCATAATTTTGAGTCAAGGTCAGCACTGTTTTATCATTTCCAAATTTGTTCTTTAAAAACATTTCCGTGATTTGAAGACTGTTTTACTTCCTAGACAGCCTTAGAGGTTTATCACGAACCTGAGTGTACAGAAAACCAAGCTTTTTCATTCATGGACTGCACTCTTCTCATTCTCCAAAGGCAAGTGATGAGAACAGGCTCTTTGGGAACAGATGAAGCTACTTCAGAGATTAAAACACAAATCAAATCCCTATGAGCCCAGATGCAAGTCTTTTTGCAAATGTATGAAGATGTTTCTCTACAAAGACATCAGTTACTTTTTTCTAAAAACAAACTCCAAGCAAACCAGAGTTGTCATTTTTCTCTAAAAACCCGGGTTAAGAGAGAAATGATAGGCTAACACACACACATGCTATTTATTTTTTCATTTTTAAAAATAAGCCACTGGAATTGTGAGTCCATTAAAGAAAAAAAAATAGCTTTCTTATTGATTAGCCTCCATTATTCTCCACCTGACAGAATCTCTAGGGCTGCCCTCAGGAAACAGCTGACTTGAGTGTTGCTGGTTTGTTTAAACTTTTTTAAAGATTAACAGGACTGACTTAAAAGGATATTTCATTTTTACTTTTATTTTTAATGAAATCATGTACTAACTTTTAAAAAATAAAACTTGGCACAGAGTAGGTTCTTGTCTTTTTTTTTAATATCTGTGGCTGTGCTGGCTCTTAGTTGTGGCATGCGGGATCTTTAGTTGAAGCATGTGGGATCTAGCTCCCCATCAGGAAATCGAATCCAGGCCCCCTGCACTGGGAGCTTGGAGTCTTAGCCACTGGACCAACAGAGAAGGCCCTGACAGAGTAACTTTCTACATAGGCAGATATCCATTTGGGTCATCAGGAAAGTGCCAGGTTGGGGAGGTAGAGAGGGAGGGCTTCTGTAAGCAGACTCTCTCTATTGGTCTATATAATATTGGGGAAAACATTCCATGAATAGTACAGAAAGTAGAACTGAGAAAGCCGTTTTTTTAGGGACCAAGAATAGTTAATAGGCCAGGAACCCAAGATTACTTATCGGACCAGAAACATAATTTGTTCTGAATAAACAGACAACTCTTAAACATCTCAACACATTGGAGAAAGTGGGTGGGAAGAGTGGGATGAACCCCTTCACCTCTCTGTGGCCCCCTAGCCTGATGATGGCCTTGACCCTGGTTTGGAACGGTAGGTCCTCGGAGAACCTCTCCTTTAAACCACTTGCTGGGGCTGCACAAGGGGGCACTGTCAGGGCTCCCCTTTTTAAGAAGGTCTCTGCTCTGATTAAGAACAGCCACGAAGGGGTGGTTGGGACAAGCCTGCCTTTGCTCTCAGATGGTGCCCTCTCCCCTGGGGGCAGGGCTGAGAAGGTTTCTCAGGCCCACCTAAGGTTCTGTGCCACCCAAAGGCAGTTCCTCACCTCTCCGCGTCTTCCCGCACTGGGCTGTGGGGCTCCCACTGGCTGTAGTAGAAGTACCACCACCGCCCCAGGGGCCCTGACCGATACCAGGCGCGTTGACTCGCTGACCTGGCCTGCACTGTCGATCTCTGAAAGAGAATCCACCACAACTGCTCGGAAGGCTGCACTGTTGGTGGTAGCTTTTGGAACATTCTACACTACGGCCCATCTTCCGATGGGAGAGCGGGCCCAGGTCCTGAGGATCTCTGTCATCCCCTATCGTGACACTTGTGTTTGGGAGAACAATCCAGAAGTTCTCAAGGTTAGGATCTGTGAGTCATCTCCAGGGACCTCTGTGGAGAGACGCTGACTGTGGTACTTTCCTAGGGAGGCCCATGCCTAAATGCAAAAAGCCGAGTCTGGTCCAGCAGGGACATGGCCTCCAGGCCTGCGTGGGCTCCTCTGTGGGGTGTGTCTGGAAGTGGGTGGTGTGTGAATATCAGGGGAGCAGCCCTCAGGTCACGTGGCTCACTGGAGTGGTCCACCTGCTCCCAGTGGTCACTCAGCCAGCCAGCCGCACTCACAAGTGGGAGCTATGGGGTTAACACAGTGACCCTGGACCAGATGCATTTCTGACCATGTAAAAGAGGCCTGGCAGTGGTCCCAGGGAAAGGACCTTGGTGGGGAGAGTCGTCCTTAATCAAAGGGAGCCTCCAAGTTTCCCCTCTCAGCCCCTGAGGGCAGGAGCTGTCTGCTCTGGACGTCTCCTGGCCACCCATTCCCGAGGGCAGCAGGTCAAGGATGGGCCTGGCTTCGGTCTGACTTTTCTCTTTCGTTTTTCAAGATTTATTTATTTATTTTGTTTCTGGCCATGCTGGGTCTCATTGCTGTGTGCAGGCTTCTTGCTGCAGTATTTTCTCTTGATGTGGATAACAGTCTCTAGAGCACCCGCTCAGTAGTCGTGAGCTTAGTTGCTCTGAGGCATGTGGGATCTTCCCAGACCAGGGATCAAACCTGTGTCCCCTGCGTTGGCAAACAGTTTCTTAACCTCTAGACCACCAGGGAAGCCCCTTCAGTCTAATTTAAGGCACCTCCCGTGTGAAGGATGCTGCCCAGGCTGGGAGGGTCCCCTGATCCATGGCGCACCTTTTCCATCCTTCATTCCGCTTCCTCCTGCTCAGGACTATCCTGGCCCTGTTGGGAGAGCTGATTGAAAAAGGGCAAACGTTTCTGTTGGGGGGGGGGGCGGGGGTTGTAAGCAGAGATCAAGGTCCTGCTTCTCCCTGGAGGATGCACACCTGTGATACAACTTCACCTCCTCCCTCCCCACCTCCCCAAAGTCCTAGAGAAGATTCCTGACCCTTCCCCCATTCCTTTCCATGGCAGGTGGAGCTCACGGGCAACAGCATTTATGAGTATATCCATCCTTCGGACCATGATGAGATGACGGCTGTCCTGGCAGCCCACCAGCCTCTTCACCATCACTTGCTCCAAGGTATTTCCTTCAGACAAAAAGAAACCAGAATGAATGCCAGATGATGCTCTTTGTCATGACCTAAGGGCTTTGTTTCCCACGCTGCCCATCCAGGGTCCCTCCAGCAAACATGCAGCATCCACCGAGTAGGGGGTTGCTTTTATGCCTCTGTCCTTTAAAGCAGTACTGCTGATCTCCTTTCATGTGACGGAGACTGTGAGAGGTGCAGAGCAGGAGACAGAGAAAAGTGGTCCAAACCTTCCCTCCTAAGGTGCTCCTGGTTTAGAATGCCAACAACCCAGGTCTAAATCTGGGCTTCTTAACCACAGGGTCCGAGGATAAAACTCGGGGAGACCATGAAATTGTATGAGATAATTACATCTATTCCCTATTTAGTTGAGATCTAGACTTTCCTTTGCTTATAGACTGTAGACAGCAAGCTATCTTACTATCACTAGTACCTGTGGCTCTGACTACAACAGAAACACAGGTATTTTCACTTCATGTTATAGTTGTTGCAGGTATTTATACATATTGGTTATGCTCACCACTGCTTTGAAATTTCAGGAGTTGTGATTCTGTTGCAGGATCTTGTTATTTTATGTGTTAATAAAGTAGCACATTTATAGCCCACTGTGATAAGCACCTTAGAATAGATGTGGCATGGCTGTTCCGTGGACAATGTGGAACCAGTCTTCACACAAAAGACTCCTTAATTTACAACTGCTACGCATGCTAGGAAGACACAAAAAGACTTAATCCAAGGGCCCTGGCCTTGTAATTCCTTCCCATGGTCCAATGAGACCAGCCAGTATGCTGACCAATATGTCACTTGTCTGCTTTGGGCTATGGAATTCCAACTCAGCCAAAATTCCGCAGTGAGATAAAATACCAAAGAAGAAGGGTCAAATGTGATGAGAATGGGGTAGCCAGCCACAGAGGGGAAAAAAATGGATTCCATTCTTATTGCTTCCTCCTGGGATGGATCCTTCTAAGGCTAGGAGGAGAGAACACAGACTAGCACTCTCAGTTTTAAAACCGATTGCAGATCCAGCTCTGCGGCCCTCCTGTTTTAGCCCCAGAAATAGTCACCATGAGTCTACCGAGGATGGACACTGGTAAGCTGGTTTCTGAGATGAGATGGGGCCTTGATTGTAGCTGTGACCTCTGGTGCTTAAGTCCTTGGAAATGGTCTGGCTGCATAAATGAACAGGAATACGACTCTAAAGAAGTAATGTCTAACAAAATGAGAGCTAGAAGAGCACGTTGCTGCTGAATCTAGTGCTTTCACTGTGCAGTTGTTTAAAGTTGGACAATGACCGCTGGGATCTTAAGAGAATCCCTCAGAACGTTGTGTGTGTTTGTTTGTTTGTTTTAATTGAAGTATAGCTGGCTCACAATGTTGTGTTAGTTTCAGGTGACGGCAAAGTGATATGGTTTTATATATAGTGTCAGATTCTTTTTCACTACAGGCTTTTACAAGATACTGGATGTGTTGTTTTAAAAATTACAGTGAGTTGATTGCAGGGAAGTGGGCTTTCTGCCATTAGCTCTGGTTTCATTTTACCTTCCATGCTTTTAAAAAGTGTTTGAACAAAGACAGCAAATGAGAGTTGGGATTACGGCGAGACACATCCAGTTTCCCCATGGGGTTCACATCTGAGGTGAGCCAACAACACAGTAGGAATGGTTCTGGGAGAGGTGGGGTCTGTGTGGGACTCATTTCCACAGCCAGCCGAGTGTTCAGGCTTTGAGGTTCACAAGCGGTTAGTTTTCTCCCCGATTTCTCATCTTCGGAGTTATTTTTTTGCGTCTGAACTGGCCTCATTGTTTTATGGTAATTGTGTGAGACGTGGGGCTCTTTCCAAAACTGTGTAATTCCTGGGGGTGATGGTTTTTATACCTGAGCGTGGAAATGTGACAGACTGGGCGCCATGTTAAAGGGAAGCTCCCCGGCCCCAGCCTGGGCAGAGGAATTGTGGGTAAATGTGAAAGCCCCGCCCACTGGGGGAGCCGGGGCCTCTGAGGCGACTGGGAGGGGCACAAGGCATTCCATTCCTTGTGGTAACCTTTCTTTAAAAATTAATTTATTAACCACCACCAAATGGCTGTTTATTTAGAGTGGAATGATCTCGCTCTCACCTGAGGCGAGGACGCTGTACCGTCCGTGCCCAGAGAGCTGATGTCCGCTCAGTAAGGCGGAGGGTGTTTTCTCAGGTTGTTTAGTCACCTCAGTCGTCTCCGACTGTTTGCGACCCCATGGACTGTAGCCCGCCAGAATCCTCCATCCATGGGATTTCCCTGGCAAGAATCCTGGAGTGGGTAGCCATTTCCTTCTCCAGGAGATCTTCCCAACGCAGGGATCGAACCCACATCTCCTGTGTTGGCAGATAGATTCTTTGCCACTGAGCCACATGGAAAGGCTGTTTTCTTGGGGGATGTCTGCATTTGCAATAGTGAGGTGGAGATTTGTGTGTGAGGGCTTGGAAGGGAATGAAGGAAAGGCTTGGCCAGCCAGAGAAGGAGTGGGTGGGGAGCGGGATCCACCCAGTACTGTAACTCAGGGTGAACGCTTTGATCAGGCCCCGTGGGTCCACTGGGCCCTGTGCCCAGTCCCATGTGGCTGGGCAGTCCTGGTGCCCATGGCCATGGGCACACTGGTGGGAGGCACCCTGGGGCTGGCTCCCTCTGCCAGAGAAAGGCCTGCACTTCTGAGTCCTGAGTTAGATGGGGGAAGTCAGGTGCTTCTAAGCTACCAGGCAGGCACAGCACCTGCCGGGGGGCTGGCCAAGGCAATTCTCCAGGTGCCAGGCCTCTACATAGCTGCCACAGGGGACCACGGGCAGGTTGAGCTGGGCAGGGTCCCTACACAGAGATTCTCACCTTGGCCCCAGGCTGGTGTTTCCCAGGTTCTTGGTATGGCCATGTTTCCGGAGCACATGGAAGCCACACAGGGCCAGGCTAATCTCAACCCACTGGAGACCTGAAAGTGAAAGTGTTAGTCTCTCAGTCATGTCCGACTGTTTGCGACCCCATGCACTGTGTAACCCGGCAGGCTCTTCGTCCATGGAATTCTCCAGGCAGGATCCTTCTCCAAGGGAATCCTCCCAACCCAGGGATCAAACCTAAACCTGGTTCTCCTGCAATGCAGGTGGATTCTTTACCTTCTGAGCCACCACCCAGAGCCGGGTCACCAGCAAAAATGCTCTGGCTGGGGGTCTGGGCAGCCCTGAGCCGAGGACTCTAGCTGCTGGATCCGGCCCTGAGGGTTTACTGAGAGCCTGGAGATGAAGTCAGGGAAAGCATTGTGGGACAGTTTGCCAATCTAACCTCCTGCCTGCTTTCAGAGTATGAGATCGAGAGGTCATTCTTTCTTCGAATGAAGTGTGTCTTGGCGAAAAGAAACGCTGGCTTGACATGCAGTGGATACAAGGTACCCAGCCCTGGGGCTTACAGGTGGAGAGGGGTCGGTGGCGGGTCTTCGCTGTGCTCTGTGTTTGCTTCACATTCAGGAATATCTGCAGACGGGAAGGTGGGGGGACCCAAGCGTTCTTTCTATACCGCCTAATGTAGAACTTTCTAGGGACACCACTCATAGCAAAAGCTGGCGTTTTACAAGGATGTCCCAGACAGGCTGGATTGCGTTGTCTGAGACCAGGAATACATGGGGCTAAGGGCAGTATTTGACTTTGGCACCTGCAGGTTCTACTCTGCACACAGGGCAGTCCCTCTAGAGTAGCCACACCTAGACTTTGTCCTGCCGCAGAGAAAAGGATCCTAAGCCCATCACTCTGGAGCGAAAGGTGGACAGGAGCCTTTTTATTGTTTCAGGCTTTTTACTTTGTTATTGAGGTGTAGCCAGTTAACAATATTAAGATAGTTTCAGGTGAACCAGCAAAGTGACTCAGCCATTTGTATACATGTATCCCTTCTCCCCTAGATTCCCCTCCCATCCAGGCTGCCACATGACATTGAGCAGAATTCTCTGTGTTGTACAGTAGGACCTTATTGATTATCCATTTTAAATATGGCAGTGTGTACATGTCATCCCAAACTCCCTAACTGTCCCTTCAGAAAGGAGCCTTTTTGCAGGAGAATTTGTATAAAAGGAGGGAGGGGTGAAGTGAAAAGAGAGGGGGTGGTTTTGTGCCTTTGTCCTCTCTTTCTGGAATACCCTTCTCCCCTCCTCTCCATCCCAGGGTCTGCCTTTCCCCAGCCTCTCCTCAGCCCCCTCCTTTGAACCTCACTCCTAGCTCCTCCCTTTGACCTTCACCTCATGCTTATTTCATAATCTGGGAAGTGAGTTTCATATCTGCTATCCCAGAACCCCAGCCTCAGAGATGGGAGCCTCCAGCACTGCCCTACACACAGTAGCTATTCTTCTGGAGACTTGGGTCCTGAGTTGTTTCTGACTCTTATTACCCATCCGATTGGCTCATCTTAAGTAAAACCCATCACCCACCTTGTCCTCAATTTCCTCATCAGTAAAATGGGAGAATAAGTTTCATGGGTAAGGTTTGTTCCAGCTCCAAAGACTGAGTGCATTTGGGAATACTGGAGGAAAGTTTTTGAAAAGAGAATATTTTAGCTGCTCATCAGTACTGTTAGGATGATCTTGAGCCTTTCAAGATTTTACTGACTGTAACTTATGTAAATGCTTCCAATATTGAGGTTTAAAGCTGTGCACATTTCTGTTTGACATCTGCAACTCTATAAACACTTTCTTGTATATGGTTCTTGGCTAGAACAGTTGTTAATAGAAAGGTTTCTATATAGCCACTCTGAATTTTTGCTTATTGTTGTTGTGCAGTCACTCAGTCATGTCTGACTCTCTGTGACCCCATGGACTACAGCACGCCAGGCTTCCCTGTCCATTATCTCCCAGAGTTTGCTTAAACTCACATCCATTGAGTTGGTGATGCCATCGACCGTCTTCCTCTGTCGCACCCTTCTCCTCCTGCCCTCTATCTTTCCCAGCATCAGGGTCTTTACCAGTGAGTTGGCTCTTCGCATCAGGTGCCCAAAGTATTGGAACTTCAGCTTCAGTATCAGTCCTTCCAATGAATATTTGGTGTTGATTTCCTTTAGGATTGACTGGTTTGATTTTGCTGTCCAAGGGACTCTCAGAAGTCTTCTCCAGCACCACAGTTCTAAAGCATCAATTCTTTGGCATGCAACCTTCTTTATGATCCAACTCTCACATCCCTACATGACTACTGGAAAAACTATAGCTTTGACTATAAGGACCTTTGTCAGCAAAGTGGTGTCTCTGGTTTTTAATATGCTGTCTAGGTTTATCATAGCTTTTCTTCCAAGAAACAACCATCTTTTTTTGCTTACTACCAGTAGATAAAATCTTAAATTATAAATAAAGTAAATAGGGACTTCCTTGATGGTCCAGTAATTAAGAATCCATCTTCCAGTACAGGGGATGCAGGTTTGATTCCTGGTCAGGAAACTAAGATCTCACATGCTGTGGGGCAACTAAACCAACATGCCACAACTAAGACCCAACACAGCCAAATAAATAAATATTTCCAAAAAATAAATGAGGCAAAATTTAAAATGAGGACTTTTTACCCTGAAAGAATTCTTCATTTACTTGAGTGATATAGTTTGTTAAATGATATCACTGTCAAGTTAACAGTTGCCAAGTTCATCCTCATCAGGGGGTGATAAGCATAAGAATCATTACTGAAGTAAACATTATGGAACAAAAGGTTCAGTTGTCGCTAAGTCATGTCCAACTCTTTGCAACCCCATGGACTACAGCACACCAGGCTTCCCTATCCATCACCAGCTCCCAGAGCTTGCTCAGACTCATGTCCATCAAGTCAGTGATGCCATCCAACCATCTCATCGTCTGTCATCCCCTTCTCCTCCCACCTTCAATCTTTCCCAGAATCAGGACCTTCTCCAATGAGTCAGTTCTCATCAGGTGGTCAAAGTATTGGAGCTTCAGCTTCAGCATCAATTCTTCCAATAATATTCAGGACTGGTTTCCTTTAGGATGGACAAGTTGGATCTCCTTGCAGTCCAAGAGACTCCCAAGAGTCTTCTCCAATACCACAGTTCAAAAGCATCAATTCTTCGGCGCTCAACTTTCCTCTCACATCCATACATAACTACTGGAGAAACCATAGCTTCCCAAAATACCTTTGTGTGCCATCTAATTGCAACTTGGCCCTGAGTTGAAATGAAAGTGCTAGACACTCAGTCGTGTCTGACTCTGCAACTCCATGGACTGTAATCTGCCAGGCTCCTCTGTTCATGAACTTCTCCAGGTGAGAATACTGGAGTGAGTTGCCATTTCCTTCTCCAGGAGATCTTCCTGACCCAGGGATCAAACCCAGGTCTTCTGCATTGCAGGTGGATTCTTTACCATCTGAGCCATGAGGGAAACCTGTTAATTTGCCTAAATCCATTTTGCAGTGTGTTATAGTCCCCTCTTGTGGAGTTACCTAAGCATAGTCAATTGCATAAGACAGCCCTTATAGTTAATTATTATCTCTTAGGAGATATTACCTTCTAAGAAAGAAGCAGAGTTCATTTCTTCCAAGCAGTGAATCGGGCATCTGTCAGCATGTTGGCCGCGGGGCTCAATAGAGGGTGGGCTTGGGGATATTCCAGCTCGTTCCAGAAAGCAAGCAGGCCCAGAGTCACAAGAGTGGGTATGAGGCTGACCCTGCCTCTCTTTCCCAGGTCATCCATTGCAGCGGCTACTTGAAGATCAGGCAGTATATGCTGGACATGTCCCTGTACGACTCGTGCTACCAGATCGTGGGGCTGGTGGCTGTGGGCCAGTCACTGCCGCCCAGCGCCATCACTGAGATCAAGCTGCACAGCAACATGTTCATGTTCAGGGCCAGCCTCGACCTGAAGCTGATATTCTTGGATTCCAGGTGAGTCTGGCACCTGCTGTAGCAGAGTTCCGGAAGATTCTGATGGTGGAAACCGGACCCTGGAAGCTACACTATTAAACCAAAATGTAACAAGCAGTAAGCCGTACTAAGAATGCGAATTAGAAAGAGATTTAGTGAAGTGAAGTCAAGAATTGAAAGAATTAGTATCCACCTTAATATTCAGGAGTGACTGGCTTCTCCAGCTTATAGGTACTTGTTTTATTTGTTTATATGTTCATTATCTCACTGGAGTTTGAACTGGAAGTACATATTGTAGGCAGCAGCCTTTTTTGCAGGCCCATGATGTCAGGATTCTGCCTCATATCTCCATCAAGTTGGTAGGATGTTAAAACAAACAGAAAGTTTCCATTCTGAGTGGTGTGTGTTGCGGGAGGCCTTCCAGCTCCAGCTGGCGGGAAGCCAGGCTCTGACGGTCACCACAGGACGGGGCAGCAGGCAGAGAGGTGGCCTTCACTGGGGGAGAGCTATGGGCTCAGCCCCACAGGCAGCTTTCGGGGCCTGGGCTGGGAGGCCGCCTCCAGTGGATGGGGAGGGGCGCTGCAGCCCCCAGACTGTTTGCCACTGGGCAGAGCCTGGCGATTTGAGAATCTCTTCTCAGAGAGAGGAGGGAAGGCAGACGGGAGAGACACTGACCTGTTGTTTTGCTCAGCCTGGGGGAGCCCACTGGCAGGGGGAGGCCTGAGGGGGCCACTCCCTGGGCTTGCGTTTTCTTCATTCACTCGGCTGCCCACATGGCTGTTAGGAAAGATGAAACTAGACGGTAGATGGAAGGTGTTTGTAAAAGGAAAAAACCTGATATACCTGCAAGGTAAGTCATCTTGCTTCCTGGCCTTTTAGATACCTCAGCTGTACAGACAGGAACAAGTGGTCAGAGACCTCACTCCTGACTTTTGGTGTGTGTAGCTGAGCTTTCGAGGTGAAAAATTAATATATATCACTAGTGTGTGTGTGTGTGTGTGTATATATATATATATGTGTGTATATATATATATATATATATATGCACATATGGTAATAGAGGTGAAGAACCCCCCTGCCAATGCAGGAGACATAAGAGATGTGGGTTCGATCCCTGGGTCAAGAAGATCCCCTGGAGGAGGGCATGGCAACCCACTCCAGTGTTCTTATCTGGAGAATCCCATGGACAGAGGAGCCTGGCAGATGACAGTCCATAGGGTTGCAGAGTCAGACCCAACTGAAGTGGCTTAGCAAACAGGCGTGCACATATATGTATGTGTATATAAACACACATGTGTCGCAGATTTTTCCTGTATGTCTTGAAGCTAGGATTTATTGATTTTTTTCCCACTTCTTTTTTTAAAAGATTTGTTAAAATTTACAGTAGTTGTAGTGCACAGGCTTAGTAGCCCTGAGACGTGTGGGATCTTCCCAAACCAGGGATCGAACCCATGTCCCCTGCATTGGCAGGCAGATTCTTAACCATTGGACCACCAGGGAAGTCTTTTTTCCACTTTTAAAACACTGCAGTAAAATATGCATAACATAAACTTGATCATTTTACCCATTCATGGAATAAAAGTAAACTTACTTGGTTAAGGATGCGAGATGAAAACATTAATTAGTTTAGTTCATTGTAAATGCATCTCAGAACCATTCGGAGGTAGAGACATGGCAAGGCATGGCCTTGCAAAGTCGTCATCATGCTCCCAGAAACTCTAAGCCAAAGAGGAAACATAACTCCTTGGGGGAAGGATGCCGGCCCCGACGCTACCCAGGGATGTTTTCCTGCAGTAAAGATGGGAGCACCTGCAGGGGAGGAGCCAGGCATGGGGTAGACAGCACGACCCACAGTGACAGAGCAGCTCTCTCCAGACTTAGGAACCACTTCTAAAAGGGACTTCCTTCTCTGATGGTCCGGTGATTAAGATTCCATGCTCCCAATGCAGGGGGCATGGATTCGATTCCTGGTTAGAGAACTAATATCCCCGCATGCTGCAAAACATAGCCAAAGAGACCAAAAAAAGTGGACTGCAAGAAAATCCACTGGCCACGTTTATTATTGTAGAAATTTGGGAGAGTACGACAGGTTTCTCCTTTGTTTTGTCTTCCACTTTTTCTTCAGCCTCTGAAGCTCAGTGAAGTCTCTAGAAGAGGAAAGAGGGATGTTTCCCCAGAGGAGAGAGTTCAGGTCTTCTTGAGCTGTTCTATCCACACAGCTCTGACACAGAAGAGACAAAGGGAAGGCTTTATGGAAGAGGGTGTACGACCTTAGCTCAGAGGCCAGCTTCCTCCTGAAGGGACCTTAGATGCGAGTTTTCCTCTGCTTCGGGGTGTGAGGGCCAGGCCCCTGAGTGGGTTGAAAGCAAGGTGGTCATGCTGAGGAAGACTTCCTGTCTCTGCAGGAGCCCAGGAAGCTCTTCTTGCCAAGTACAAGGAAGCTTCTAGCAAAGCCTTGAGGTGCTTCTGAACCCCAGCCACCCAAGAGGTCCTTAAGATGGTCTGAAATTTGCTGGGAAATTCTTCACACTCTGGCCTTCAGGCGGTTGTAGCAGTTGAAAGGCCACTGGGCCGGGGGACAGAGGAGCTGGCCCAGTGCTGGGTGGGCAGCAGAATGGCCTGGTGGGGTGACGTCAGTTCCTACATACAAACCCCAGAAGCCACAGAGAGGGGTTGGCCTGAAGCCCAGCAGCTCCAAAGTCACAAGGACCAGGGTGGTGGGCCTGGTGGAGGGGGCCCAGCCGGCCCCTACCCACCCACCCAGCATAATCCCAGACAAAACTGAACTCGACATAACCTGAAATTCGGTTCATAGGGGTTTTGTGGTATTTCACTTTGAAACTGTAGCTGGTGCTTTTGCTAAGGATGGGTGAACCCAACGATGTTTGGGTTTGGCAAATCCCTCTGACAGGTCTTCAGACACTAGAGGGTTGGAAAAAACCAAGAAGGCATGCTGCCAAAGCCTTCCCTTCCCTTTAATTTTTAAAGCCAGTGTGTACTTTGATGAGAAACTTAATACATGTGTTTCTGATTCATTTACACATTCGGGGCCGTTGTACTGAAACTTTACGTCTAATAGGTCTGGGAAGCCTCTTTCATCCCCACACGGTAGAGATGCTTGGTTTTCTTCTTGGGTGGGGGAGAGCCAGACGTCTCAATTTTCCTGCCACACAGAGGCAGACTCCGGTGGGGCCTGAGGTTCTAGGTGGCCCTCGGACAGGTCCCCCGGGCCCTGAGAGGCTCTGGCCTGTGCAAATTCCCTTTCTACCCACCTCGAGCCCCATCTCCTTCCTGCCCTGGAGGAACACCATGGAAATGTGTACACCAAATAGTGAATGATTCCAGGGAAATATGAGGCTCACAGAGATTTACGACCCGAAGCCCATGCAGAGCTCAACAGAAAAGAAGCGGGTTAGGGAATGAAAGTGAGGTCAAATTTCCCCGCTTAATTTACAGCTAGGGTTTCAGATCCGGGCCAGCAGGGCCCCCAGTCCGTGCCACCCTCAGTCCCCACTTACTTCTCACCGTGGCCTCACCGCCCTTGGAATCTCCTCTCATCCCCTTCTTTCATCTGTTCTTGAATATATGTCACCAAGATGTGGGGGCCACCTCCTCTAGGGACGTGGTTCCCAACACAGTTGCCCAAGGCCTGGGAGTCAGTATCACGGCCACATGCAGTTCTTACCTGTGGGTGGAGTGATCCGTGTGCTAGTGATGTTGCCATCGTGGGTGCTGGGAAGTACTCTTCTTCAAAGAGCTAAAGTCAGAATCAGTATGCCTGAGGCTTGATGAAAATAAGAACAAGGTAGGAGCGTATAAGCACCAGGAGAGTGTTTCCATGTCCACAGTGAGCTTAAGGCTTGCTTTCAGTCACAACAGTTTGGGATATTGTTTTACTATTTCTGGGGGCTCTAAGACAGTCCTCCATTGATAAAGAGGCTTCAGTGTCTCCATTATTCCCTATATTTCATCCATAGGAATCACCCCATCATAGCATCATCCCCCCTGAGACCAGCTGTGCCAGTTAACAGGGTCCAGTGTGGACGGGAGGGTTGCAGGTTTGCACATGCAATATGTGAGATGTGAAATCAACCCAAGTGTCCATCATTAGGTGAAAGGACAAACAAAATGTAGTGTCTACATAAAATAGAATGTTATGCAACCATAAAAAGGAGTGACCTTCTGATAGATGCTACGGCAGGAATGAACCGTGAAAGCATGTTAAGTGAAAGAGAAGCCAGAAGCAAAAGGTCAAATATTATATCCCTCCTCTTAGATGAAATTTCTAGAGTAGACAAATTCACAGAGATAGAAAGTAGAAGAGAAATTGCCAGGGACTTGGGGAGGGGAAGTGGGGAATCATTGTTTAATGGATACAGTTTCTGTTCTGGGTGATGAAACGTGCTGGAAGTGGAAGTAGTGGTGGTCATCATGAATTGTACCCTTTAATATGGTTAAAATGGTAAATTTTATGTTGTGCATACTTTAACTACAAGGATTTTTAAAAGATTCGCAGTAATTTTTAAAAGGTTCTCTTTCCCAAAAGCCCCAGCAAGTAGACTCTTAGTCACCTTGGCAGCTTCTCCTGATATTAGTAACAAGTTCACTCTTCAAAAAAAAAAAACATATATATTTATTTATTAATGTATTTACCATTTGGCTGCACCGAGTCTTAGTTGTGGCATGTGGGATCTAGTTCCGGGACCACAGATGGAACCCAGGCCCCCTGCACCGGGAGTCTTTAGCCACTGGACTATGAGGGAAGTCCCAACAAGTTCACTGTTAAAGGTCCTCTGATAAGCTTCACCTTGAAAAGGGATAGTCTTCAGTTCAGTTCAGTTCAGTCACTCAGTCGTATCCGACTCTTTGCAACCCCATGAACTGCAGCACGCCAGGGCTCCCTATCCATCATCAACTCCCAGAGTTCACTCAAACTCATGTCCATTGAGTCGGTAATGCCATCCAGCCATCTCATCCTCTGTCATCCCCTTCTCCTCCTGCCCCTAGTCCCTCCCAGCATCAGAGTCTTTGCAATGAGTCAACTCTTCGCATGAGGTGGCCAAAGTATTGGAGTTTCAGCTTTAGCATCATTCCTTGCAAAGAACACCCAGGGCTGATCTCCTTCAGAATGGACTAGTTGGATCTCCTTGCAGTCCAAGGGACTCTCAAGAGTCTTCTCCAACACCACAGTTCAAAAGCATCAATTCTTTGGCACTCAGCTTTCTTCATAGTCCAACTCTCACATCCATACATGACCACAGGAAAAACCATAGCCTTGACTAGACGGACCTTTGTTGGCAGAGTAATGTCTCTGCTTTTTAATATGCTGTCTAGGTTGGTTATAACTTTCCTTCCAAGGAGTAAACGTCTTTTAATTTCATGGCTGCAGTCACCATCTGAAGTAATTTTGGAGCCCCCCAAAATAAGGTCTCCCACTGTTTCCACTGTTTCCCCATCTATGCAATGAAGTGATGGGACCAGATGCCATGATCTTAGTTTTCTGAATGTTGAGCTTTAAGCCAACTTTGTCACTCTCCTTTTTCACTTTCATCAAGAGGAGTTTTAGTTCCTCTTCACTTTCTGTCATAAGAGTGGTGTCATCTGCATATCTGAGGTTATTGATATTTCTCCCAGCAATCTTGATGCCAGCCTGTGCTTCTTCCAGCCCAGCGTTTCTCATGATGTAGTCTGCATAGAAGCTAAATAAGCAGGGTGACAATATGCAGCCTTGACGTACTCCTTTTCCTATTTGGAACCAGTCTGTTGTTCCACGTCCAGTTCTAACTGTTGCTTCCTGACCCGCATATAGGTTTCTCAAGAGGCAGGTTAGGTGGTCTGGTATTCCCATCTCTTGAAGAATTTTCCACAGTTTATTGTGATCCACAGAAGGCTTTGGCATAGTCAATAAAGCAGAAATAGATGTTTTTCTGGAACTCTCTTGCTTTTTCCATGATCCAGCGGATGTTGGCAATTTGATCTCTGGTTCCTCTGCCTTTTCTAAAACCAGCTTGAACATCTGGAAGTTCAAAGTTCACGAATTGCTGAAGCCTGGCTTGGAGAATTTTGAGCATTACTTTCCTAGTGTATGAGATGAGTGCAATTGTGGGGTAGTTTGAGCATTCTTTGGCATTGCCTTTCTTTGGGGTTGGAATGAAAACTGACCTTTTCCAGTCCTGTGGCCACTGCTGAGTTTTGATACAGTTTTAAGTCATTCCAAATCTTTTTTTTTTTTTTTAGCACCTCCTGCAGTTGCTTGCTTAAGACTATTATTGAAACTCTTAAATATCCCACAGATTTCAGAAAATAACTCCTTTTATAGTTGTGTTTATTTTTATTTTCGTCTGCTCTGGGTCTTTGCTGCTGCATGGCCTTTTCTCTCGTTGTGGCGAGTGGGAGCTGGTCTTCATTGCAGTGCGCGCGCTTCGCACTGAGGGGGCTTCTCTTGGTGTGGAGCTTGGGCTCCAGGCATGCAGGCTTCAGTCGTTGCGGCTCTCAGACTCTAGTGCGCAGGCTCAACAGTTGGGGCGCACAGGCTTAGTTGCTCCGAGACATGTGGGATCTTCCCACATGGGACCAGGGATTGAACCCATGTCTCCTACCTTGGCAGGTAGATTCCTATCCACTGAGCCACCAGCGAAGCCCCCAAACCTTCTTCTAACTAATAGTTTCAGAAGGACATTCCTGCTCATGAAGGGTGTGGCGCCTGCAGCAGGCTGGGGTTCATAGACTTCCTTCTTGTATAAAAACTACTCCACCAAGCCGTTTCTCATCTGATTGGTTGGCAAAACCGATGTTAGTGTGAATGAAAGGCAATCTCAGGGCTGTATAACTCACCGGGAGCTGCCGTCCTCCCGTAGGGTGACGGAGCTGACCGGGTACGAGCCGCAGGACCTGATCGAGAAGACCCTGTACCATCACGTGCACGGCTGTGACGTCTTCCACCTCCGCTATGCGCACCACCTCCGTGAGTACCACGTCACCCTGCCCGGGAGCCCTGGCAGCGGGGAGGGGCGCCACAGAGTGGGGACGGCACCCGGGCAGCCAGGAGGGGGCGCCACAGAGTCCGGACGGTGCCCTGGTTTGCCACAGTGACTCCCCATACGGTACGCAGGGATCTGAGGCCTCAGATCTGTCTCTGGGCAGCCCTGGATTTCAGCACAGCCCCTTGTCAGTTCTCAAACATCTAAGGAAGCCCTGGAAGGTGTGGGATGGTTGCTGGAGTCTAGATTATGGATGTGGAACCTCAGTTGTTCTGGATGGTCATCTGGATGCCAGTTATGGGTAACAACCAAAGCAGAAGAACTGATCACTTACAGGGAACTTACTACCATCCAGCTCTAGTTTAAGGGATTAAATACGTTACCAAGCCAGTGAGGGAGGTTCTTATGCGTGTGATCCTCCTTTTACTGCTGAGAACACCGAGGTTCAGAGAGGTTAAGCTCCTTGCCCACAGTCACACAGCAAGGAGGGGGCAGAGCTGGGTGCTGAATCCAGCGAATTTGGTCACCAATGGCTGGGAAGCTCAGGGAGACCGCAGGTTTCTAGGATGGGAGAAGTCCACATGGAAACAGAAGGTAAACGGTACTCCATCTGCAAATGGAGGCAGTTTGGGGACCATACAATGGAAGGGTGGGGGCGCTAGTCACTGAAATGTCTAGACAAGTATCGCTTTCTTTTCTAGAATCCAAATTGAGGCAGCAGATAACTGGGATGGAGCAGAATGCCGCATCCTCCCAGCGTCTAGCCCTGCCACGCTGATGGCCGGTTCAGGGGTGCTTGTTCGTGGGGTGCAGAGGGTTGGGGAAGCCAGAGCTGCTGTGACACGGCCCCGATGGCAAGTCCTGCTTCTTGCTGTGTGAGGAGGACTGAGAGGCGTCAGAGGACAGGTTGCTGGGGTTGGTTGGAGGCAGACGGTGGGTCTAGGGGCTGCCTGGCCATTTGGTGACAACTGGGACCTGGTCAGCCTGGCAGTTACTAGGGTGTCGCTGTTCTTTTGTTCTGAGTCACTCAGGGCAGAGACCTGTGATGACTGGGACATTGGCTGGGCAGACCCGTCGCTTCTTCCTGTTCCTTGTAAGTCACGTGGAAAGAACTCTCCCTGCTCAGAGACACGGAACTGTGAGCAGCCTTTTCTTTCTTTTAGTACAAATGGCCAATCATGCTCTCATATAAACACCGCTGACCTTCTTAAAGCCCGGCTTGGTAGGAAGTGGCTGCCTAATGTTGGGATGGGTTTTAGGTCAGAGTCACTGATTCAGGAGCCAGATGGCTTCCTTGTGCAAACAGGGTGGGAAGTGTCCATTGCAGAATGAGATCTTTGAGGGCCTGACCGGGCAGGCGGTAGAGGGGAGCAGTGGAGGAGCGCGTGCTCTGGAGTAAGGAGAGCGGACTAGGACGTGGAAAACGGTGTGCACTATGGAACAGTCTAAAAGGGAGGACAGGCTAGGGGCAGGGGACCAAATGGGAGCGTTCACACCTCCACACACCCCCCCCCACCACTGTCGGGATATCTGAGGGGAAGCCCCAGCCCTGGGGTTCCCAGCCCCATCCCTCCGAGACAGGAGGGCTTGGGAGCCTCTCTCTGCAGCGCAGGAGTTAACAGTAATTCCTTGAATTACACGGAGGGAGAGTTGTTCCCCAAAGAGTGGAAGCAGCTTGGGAAATCTGACCTGGAAATGCAGAGAAAGGAAGCTAATGGAATTAGCAGTCTTTGTTTTAAATACCATGTTTTAATATCTCTTACACTGCCTAGCTAACAGAGGGGAGCAGGGGATTTTTCAGGCAGAATAAATTCAACTCGGGCTTTGGAAACTGGCCATGGTGGTGGCCAGTGGTAGGTTCCCAGGTTCCCTGGCGTGGACCGAATGCTTTTCACCTATCGAACCGGAGGGCCACTGGGCCAGGTGGGCCAGGAGGTGGAGAGGCCTGTGGGTGGGACTGGCCCCCCGGGCCTGTTGGGCACTGTGGTCTTCAGTGGTTCTGACCACTCAATGGGTCTCCAGCGTGTCCACCAGGATCCCCTGGTCTTCCCCAGGTCATGTGACTTCCCAGAAGCGGAAGAGGGTGTGTTTGTGAGGTCTCCTGCGATTCACATGATGACTTCACCTTCCTTCATTTCGAATGGGGATTTCCAGACCTTGCAGTTATCAAAGGGACCCTGAGAGGAAAGGTGTACCCCGGCTTCTCAGAGACATGCCGAAAAGGTGGAGGGTTTACATACCAGAGGGAAAATAGCTTTCTTTGCCAAATGAGCTGTAGAATTGGTCAATCAAAGAAGACGGAGAACAGTGGAATTGACAAGCCTCTGCAGAGGCAGGAGGCCCCAGGTGGACAGGTGTAGCCTCAGATCCAACCTGGCTCCCTTCCACCAGCTTCCCCATGCCCCATATCAGTGTGTCAGCAAAGTGGCAGCCCAGGCCCCTACCCACCCACTGGGCAGAGGTGGGTCTCAGCCTTGGCTCCAGCCTTGGGACCCGCCCCCCTCCAGATGACCCCTCGGAGCATCCAAAACACCACCCTGAAAGTCTCTGACCCTCAGAGCTGGAGCTTTGGATGAGGAAAGCAACGATGGTCCTCAACCGGGGCAGGTGTTTGGAGGCAGGTCTTCGCAGCGTGGAGCTTGGGTGATGCTGAACATGTGGTCCCCAAGGCCTCGCTCTCTTTCCCGGGCTTCCTGTTCCCACCTCTTTACCCCCAGGGAGGCTTGGCATCGCCTTACCTTCCTTAAACTCCAGAAGCTGAGTCAGGTCCAGGGGCAGCAGGTTATCTGGACAGTCGCCGAAGCAGGGTAGTGAGTGGGAAGGACCCAAAGCAGGATAGTGAGTGGGAAGGACCTGCGGAAGGGAGGGAGCCCCTGAGAGAGGGAGCGTGTCGGCCGACACTGCTGACGGCCTTCCATGCCCCGGGAACCCTGGGAGCCAGGTAGGACCCCTGGTGGGTGCTGAGGGGAGAGGGGATGCAGGTACTTACACCCCAGCAGGCATCGACCAAGGCACCCTTGGGATGTCAAGTCTGCCTGCTTCTCTGTTCTCTGTCAGCACGCGCTCAGCCTGAGAAGGGCCTGGCGTAGGGGGTCTAGGGGGGAGGGGGGATCTGGAGTGTAGGGGGGACAAGGTCGAGGGTCACAAGCCGGGTTCTCTCCTCTCTCCTTCACATGTGGATGCCCGGCCGTCTTCTCCCTGTGTCCTCCTCCTGTGTCCGGGTCGCTTTCTCCTCTCTGAGGACCTGGTCACACGGGGTCAGGCTCACCCACGTGACTTCGTGTTACCAATCACCTCTTTAAAGGCCCCGTCTGCAGGCGTAGTCATGTGTGATGCTGGGGTTGGGACGTCAGCATGTGAACTTGTCAGTCGGGGACACAGTTCAGCCCATGAAAAGGGCTTCTTTTCAGTGTCTCTGTGTCCTCGCCCGGGGGTGGGCACAGTCCCGTTCCCGCTGGACATCCTGGCTTGGGGAGGACAGGTGAGGAGATGGAGGAGGTGGGACGCGTCCCTTCACCAGGTGACGTTTTGGTTGTGTCTCCGGCCGCTCTGGTGGCTCAGGGGCCCAGCCGAGCCTCCCACCCTGCAGGGTCCCCACGAGTCCCCATGATGGCCTCTGGGGACGGGGCTTCGGGTCCTTCAGTCCAGCCACAGCCAGAGCTGCCCTGGGGGTTGCCTGGGACCTGGGCGGCCACTCGGCCTTGGCTGCTTCTCCCCCACCTGCCGCAGCTGAACGCAGCCACGGTGACCCTCTCGCTGGGCCCCTCAGGCCTCCAAGGCCCCTGGGGGAGCCACTTCTGTGAGATGCTCTGACCTTCTGTCTTTTGTGGTTCATGAGGTAACTCAGCTTGGGAAGAAAATTAACAGCTGTGGACACCCAGGACCAAGGGAGGTCACTGTCTGGTTCTCCCAGGCCAAGCTGCCTCCTCCATACCGTGATCTGAAACCGAGGAGCCAGGCACAGGGCTCTGCTAGAGGCCTGATTGGACGTCATGAACGGAGGCTCTGGAGGACCGTGGTCGACCATACGGTTTTCACACATTCTTCAAAATATTATCTTAACCGGGAGCAGGAGTCCACAGAGTCTGAAGAAAGCACAGCCCCTGAAGACAGAATCAACGCCTTCCAGAAACGCAGCCTTGCGAGGAGAAGCAGGCCTGGCCAGTGTGGTCCTGGGGAGCTCGGGCTTCCAGAGGCCATGAGACAAGGGGGCAGGGATGGCCCCAGCACCTCGCAGCACCTCGGCCTGTGGTCAGTGGGGTCCTGGGCATTCCCAGCTGAGCTTTCCAAGGGGGACTGTGCTGTGCCAGGGCTCCCCCCAGAACATTCTGTAAGGGGTTCCTCTAGGGCAGGGGTCCCCAACCTCTGTGATCTAATGCCCGATGATCTGAGGTGGAGCTGATGTAATAATAATAGAAATAAAGTGCATAATAAATGTAATATACTTGAACTATCACGAAATCATCCCCCCCATTCTGCCCCAGTTTGTGGAAAAACTGTCTTCCACAAAACCGGTCCCTGATGCCCAAAGGTTGGAGACCGCTGTTCCAGGGGCTTCTCCAGGAAATATCTTGGGCCCTTCCAGCTCGTTCCCCTCACTGCCTCCTGGTGGCTGAGGGGCAGTCCTGCAGCCCCATTACAGGGCCTTGGGGACAGGCTCCCCAGCTGGAGCCTGCCCCCTTGCTGCCTTCATGAAGCATTTGGGGACTCTTTCTTGTATGTGGGGGGCTTGACCTGCAGGTCCTGGAGGTGGGCAGGGGGCAGCCTGGTGCACAGGTGGGGCAGGGATCAATACTGGTAAACCCGAAGGTGTATGTCAAGGGACACTGAGCAGATTTCTTGTGGACACAGTGTTTAGGAAGAACCTAATGTTTGCGTGGCTGTTCACCCAAAGTAGTGGAGAATCTCACCTAGTTCTCTAGGGAGGCCCCTGTCCAGAGTGGGCCAAGCCCCAATGCCAAAGAGAACAGAGGCTGTGTTCCAACTATCAAAACATTTCAGCGTTCCAGAAAGGCTTCGAAACCTGAACACGTGGAACATATTTCAGGCAACAACTGTCATAACAAAATTATAAAACCTTTGACTGTGTGGATCACAACAAACTGTGGAAAATTCTTCAAGAGATGGGAATACCAGACCACCTGACCTGCCTCCTGAGAAATCTGTATGCAGGTCAAGAAGCTACAGTTAGAACTGGACAAGGAACAACAGACTGGTTCCAAATCGGGAAAGGAGTATGTCAAGGCTGTATATTGTCACCCTGCTTATTTCACTTATATGCAGAGTACATCATGAGAAACGCTAGGCTGGATGAAGCACAAGCTGGAATCAAAATTGCCAGGAGAAATATCATAACTTCAGATTGCAGATGACACCACCCTTATGGCAGAAAGCGAAGAACTAAAGAGCCTCTTGATGAAGGTGAAAGAGGAGACTGAAAAAGTTGGCTTAAAGCTCAACATTCAGAAAACTAAGATCATGGTATCTGGTCCCATCACTTCATGGCAAATAGATGGGCAAACAATGGAAACAGTGACAGACTTATTTTGGGGAGGATCCCAAATCATTGCACATCGTGACTGAAGCCATGATATTAAAATATGCTTGCTCTTTGGAAGAAAAGCTATGGCCAACCTAGACAGCATATTAAAAAGCAGAGACATTACTTTACCAACAAAGGTCCATCTAGCCAAGGCTATGGTTTTTCCAGTAGTCATGTATGGATGTGAGAATTCGACTGTAAAGAAAGCTGAGCACCGAAGAATTGATGCTTTTGAACTGTGGTGTTGGAGAAGACTCTTGAGAGTTCCTTGGACTGCAAGGAGATCCAACTAGTCAATACCAAAGGAAATCAGTCCTGAATATTCATTGGAAGGACTGATGCTGAAGCTGAAACTCCAATATTTTGGCCACCTGGTGCGAAGAACTGACTCATTGAAAAAGACCCTGATGCTGGGAAAGATTGAAGGCAGGAGGAGAAGGGGATGACAGAGGATGAGATGGTTGGATGGCATCACTATGAGCAAGCTGTGGGGGGTTGGTGATGGACAGGGGAGCCTGGCATACTGCAGTCCATGGGGTTGCAATGGGTTGGACACGACTGAGTGACTGAACTGAGATAGGGCAACTGGTGTAGACCCATGGAGAACACACTCTAAAGGACACACAAGAGTCATAGACTCAAATGCTTACGGGGCCAAGCATGTAACATGAATGTATGAACAGACTCAGGGCAAGAAAGTGGTGCAGCTTATGGTCAACTGGAGAACACATGACCCATCCAGGGGTGTTCTGGTGGTAACGGCAACTCTATGCCACCAACATAGCATGTTTGTGGACACGTGTCCATGGAATGTCAGCTGGTCTTCAGATGGAAGATACACTTGAGGGCTTCCCTGGTCTCAGTGGTAAAGAATCCCATCTGCCAGTGCAGGAGCCACAGGTTCGATCCCTGATCTGGGAAGATCCCTTAATTGCTGTGGAGCAGTGAAGCCTTCGTGCCACGGCTTGTGCGCCTGCCCTCTGGAGCTTGGAAGCCGTAGCTGCTAAAGCCCTCGAGCCCTCGAGCCCTCGAGCCCATGCAGGAGAAGCCTGCGCGCCACAGCCGGAGGGTGGCCCCCACGTGCCACACCTGGAGAAGAGCCCACACTGCCACAAAGGTCCGGCGCAGCCAAAAAATACATACACAAAAATGGTTTTTTAAAAAAGGTACACTTTAAAGGAGTTCTCCAGTTTCCAGTGAGGACTTTTGATTGACGTTCCAGGGAGATTGGCTTCTGCTGCTGGCTTCTCTGGCCTCTGGACTGAAAGGGACAAGGGAGCCTAACTCACACCCAGATCCCTTCCATATGCTGCCCTCCAAGCAGAGTCTGGAGGTTGAAGCAGCTCTGCCTTGCTGACAAAGGTGTGGGGAGCCCATGCCTTAACTGGGAGCCATGAGCCAGGAAACAGGAAGTAATCCAGAAAGCACAGTGCTGTCCACATGCCGCCCTGCTCGTTTACAGGTGGGACCCGATGGGTCTGCGGAAGCTGTCCTCTGAGCTGTGTCACTCTGCAGATGTTGCACGGTGTGGCCTTCTGGAAGTTCTTCCTGTCCTGCCCCACCCCCCCCAACCCCCCCGCCCCCTGGACTTTCCAGATCTTCTTACTAACCAGACTGCCTCCAGCAGCAGGTGCAGAGCAGTGGGGTGTTGGCAGGGCGTGCAGGCACACCAAGACCCGCTCCCCTAAGGACTGCATGGCTTGTCTTCAGTCTTGCCAACTGCACTCTCCCTGGGGCCCCATTGGCAGCCGAGACTGAGATGACAGTCCAGAAGAACACGGGGACCGCACTTACATCTTCCCCACGGGGGTGGTTTAGTCTTCTATGGCAGCCGTAAAAAGTGAAAGTGGTAGTGACTCAGTCGTGTCCAACTCTTTGTGACCCCATGGACTGGGGCCCGCCAGGCTCCTCTATCCATGGGATTTCACAGGCAAGAATACCGGGGTGGATTGCCATTCCTTTCTCCAAGGGATCTCCCCACCCAGGGATTGAAACCAAGTCTATCGCATTGTGGCCGTAACCAAACCCCTAAACCAAGCGGCATGAAATAACAGAACGTCTTGTCTCACGGTCCTGGAGGCCAGAACCATCACGGTGTCGGCAGGGCCGGGTTTCCTCTGGAGCTTCTGGGGTCAGAGCCTTCCTGCCTCCTCCAGGTTTTGGTGGCTGCTGGCATCCCTGGCTTGCAGCCTCCTACTCCGTTCTCTGCCTTTGTCTCCCTCTGTGGGTCTGTGTCTTCTCCTTTCTGTCTCCTACAGGGACACGTTATTAAATTTACTGCCCTCCCTAATCCAGAATGATAACATCCTTAAGATCCTTAATTACATCTACAAAGATCCTTTTCCTAGGTATGAGTCACATTCACAGGTTCTTGCAGTTAGAATGTAGAATATATCTTTTAAGGGGACACTATTCAACCCATGACAGGTGGTGAAGTGAAAGTCCCACTCAGTCGTGTCTGACTCTTCTTGACCCTGTGGACTGTAGTCCATCAGGCTCCTCTGTACTTGGAAGTCTCCAGGCCAGAATACCAGAGTGGGTAGCTGTTCCCTTCTCCAGCAGATCTTCCCAACCCAGGAATTGAACTGGGGCCTCCTGCATTGCAGGCAGATTCTTTATCAGTGGAGGGACCAGGGAAGCTGACAGGTGTCACTGGTATCCTTTTGGCTCTTAAAATTCAAAACAGAAATGGAACTTAGGCTTGTGGCCAAAGTTTACTTTCCTTCCAGAGGCCAGCTCATTGAGCTGGCTCTGCCTCCAGGAAAAATTCTGGAAGCAGGAGGAATTCTGGAGGAACCAGGAAGGCTGTCTATCTTTCTGGATAGTGCATTTGTAGAACCAAAAGTTCTATTCCTAAGTGGCCTCGGAAAACTGTGACCATTGGCTCTCATCTGGGCATGGGTCCCCTGATGTGGGAGACACTGCAGCCCAGATGGAGGGGCAGCTGAAGGCTTCGGGGACATCTCCCCCGACCCCCACGAACCACCACAGTTAGCAGGGCCTTGCGTCATAGCCCACACCTGGGATCCTGTCAGACAGCTGATTCAGTTGGACAGACTGGATAAGGAGCTCCAACAAACCAAGAACATTGTAACTAAGTATCTAGGATTTCAACTTATACCAATATGTTGATTATCAGCATGAGTCACAGAGAAGAAAAAAAAAATTTTTTTTTAGCATACACCTGTTTGTTTGGTCTCTGTACTTAAGTTTAATCTTAGCAGAATCGGGAAGGGTCAGAGCTAATAAAACAGCTGCAAATTCTGCCATTTGAATCCTCATCTAAAACAGCTGGGATAAATATTCTAATATTCATTGTATCTAGCTTAAGGTGATTATGAGGAGATTTTTAGGAACATTGTAAGGATTAAGGGGAAGCCTAAAGTATAAGATAAGAAAAAGGAAAAGTATACTACCATAGTCCCAGGGGCTTTATAAATACTGCAAGGAATAGATTTCAAAGCCAAAGAGATTAACGAGCGTTTCAGTTCTCAAAGGTGTCCTCCGCCCCAGAAAGGCCCAGAACCGGAGCTCTAGGTCGTCCGCGGGGGCGGCCTCTGCACGGGTGGGTCGGGCTAACCGTCCCTCGGGACTCCTGTCCCCTTGTGTTTGCAGTGCTGGTGAAGGGCCAGGTCACCACCAAGTACTACCGGCTGCTGTCCAAGCTGGGCGGCTGGGTGTGGGTGCAGAGCTACGCCACTGTCGTGCACAACAGCCGCTCGTCCCGGCCGCACTGCATCGTGAGTGTCAATTATGTCCTCACGTAAGTCAGACGTATTTGTTTCTCTCCTTGCTCTCTCCTCCCTGCCCCCACCCTGCCACCCCATCCCGCATCCGTTTGGTCTCATAAGCTCCATCTCTCACTCCCTGTCTCTTTCTGGAACTGCTCATTTGTCTCCTGTTCTGTTCTGTTGGACAGTCTGGTTGTCTGGGAGGTTCTGAACGATTTCTGTGTCAGCATGGAGGGCAGTGGTGGGAACGTGCTCCTGCCCCGGGCACAGCGGCCCCGGGTCCGGGGATGTGGGTAGCAGAGGGCGAGCAGGCGATGCCCCCGACCTTGAACACAACAGAAAGGGGGTGCACATCCCAGACCAAGAATACAAAGATAGCACTCTCTGGGCCCACTAACAACGGGGCCACCCTGCTCGCTCCTCCCACTTTATCCATGTCTGCCTATACAGCCTGTCGTAAATGATAATGAATATTTACTGACTTTAAGTCCTCAGAAGTTAAGTTCAGTGGCAGTTAGGACTGTTAGAAGCCACCGGACACAAGTCTACCTGGAACCAAATATTACTCCCTGCCCACCATGCTGTTAGGTGCTATATCACTTTGTACCCAGCTCTGACTTTGAGCTCCATGTCCTTGCAGTTCCCCCAGACACACCCTGCACGGGCTCCTCTCCTGCCTTTCTGTCTAACGCAGTGAGGTTTGGGGCTCTCTGTTCCTTCACAGAATGATTGTCAGGTTGCTTGGGATTTGGGTGAGGGGAGTGTTGGGAGGTGGGTGTTTGGTTTTTTTGTTTTTCCAAGGCAGAGTGATTTTAGCAGAACTGTAGGGGAGAAAGCATTGATTCTTCCTGAGCCAACTTGCATGGGCTGGGGCTGGTCCTTGGGGCAACTTCCCCTCCCATGAATGTGCCAGTGCCCGGCTGGCTCTTCAGGGCAGAAATGGGTCCCAAGTGTGGAAGTGGATGAGGCTGGAAACCAGGCTCTGGGACCCTCAAGGGACCCCTATTTAGCCTCCCTGGTGCTAAATAGGGAAGCAGCCGGGCCACAGACACTCAGTTGATCGCGAGCGGTTTCTGCCTTTTCCTTGTTGCCCTGACATCCTGCCTTGGGGCGCGTGGTGTCCCCAGGAAACGTGCCCGGGGGCCCTGTTAGGTGGGAGAGAGCTACTCCACACTCTGTCTTCCTGCCGCGGAACAGCGGGCTTGCTCAGCATCTCCTGGGGTCTCCAAGCCCGAGGCTGCAGGTGGCTTATTACAACGGGGGGAGGGGGCCACCCCTCAAAGCCCAGCACATCCGCTTAGTGCAGTGACACGGAGGAGCTTCTCAAATGAACTTGCCCCAGGAACAGGCCTGGGAGGGCGTCCCTTCTCGTGGCTCATGGACATGACCTGTCCCGTCTGGCTCCTCAGGGACATCGAGTACAAGGAACTGCAGCTGTCCCTGGACCAGGTGTCCACGTCCAAGTCCCAGGACTCCTGGAGGACCACCTTGCCTACCTCACAAGAAACTAGGAAGTTAGCTAAGCCCAAAAACACGAAGATGAAGACGAAGCTGAGAGCAAACCCTTACCCCACACAGGTAACAGCCGCCACCCACCGGGGCTCGGGGCACCTGAATGAAGCATGAGGCCCCAGCCGCATTCAGGGGTCTCCCTACCCGGGAGTTTCTCTGAGGGAGGCAAAGTCCCTCTGGCCATCCTGCCCCCAGGATAGAGACTCAGCCTGGGGGAGACAGGCCAAGCTGACGGCCAGGTGGGTGAGTCAGATCTTGGAGGCAGAAGACTCCCTCGGGGAGGCTGATCAGAGTCTGTGTAGTCGGGCCTCAGGACTCTGGGGCCCTGTGTTTCCAGAGCATTTTTGTCTGGAGTGGGAACCCTTCTCTTTTTTTAAAAGTCTTTTGCAAGCTCTCCGAAGGTGCAAGTGGCTTGTGTTGTCACTTGGGGGTGAGGGGATCTCTTTCCACGCAGGGCGGGGGAGGGGAGGGGGTCCCCGGAGGGCTATCGGCTGGCCTCCCATCCCGGGTGGGACCGCGCCGGTGGCCCCGGGACACGGACAGGCACCGCGGGGTGAGCAGGCAGCTTGCCGCCAGCCGCCCATCCCCGGCGGGCCCTTCATCTGTCTGCTTTGCTCGGCAGCAGTACGGCTCGTTCCAAATGGACAAACTGGAGTGCAGCCAGCTCGGGAGCTGGAGGGCCAGCCCCCCTGCCCACGGCCCGGCTCCCCCAGAACAGCAGCTCCATTCAGAAGGCGGTGACCTTCTGTACGCCCCGTCCTACGGCCTGCCCTTCTCCTACCACTACGGACCCTTCCCTCTGGACTCTCACGTCTTCAGCAGCAAGAAGCCTGTGCTGCCGGCCAAGTTCGGGCAGCCCCAGGGACCCCCGTGCGAGGTGGCGCGCTTTCTGCTGAGCGCCCTGCCAGCCGGCAGCGAGTGCCAGTGGCGCTACGCCAGCCCCCTAGTGCCGGGCAGCCCGTCTCCGGCTAAGAGCCTTTCCGAGCCGCCGGTGAACCCTGCTCGGCACAGCCTGATGCCAAACTACGAAGGTGGGTCCTGTTTACACGAGGGGCGCGGGCAGGACGGTGGATGGCGGTGGCGGTGGGTGGCAGACGGAGAAAGGATGCCCAGGCTCTGGGCAAACACGCCTTGCCTTCTGCCTCTGAGCGGGAGCGGCCGTGCCTTCCCGCCCTCACTGCGAGCGCTTCCCGAGGCTGGGACTGCGCCTGTGTGCCTCGTGGGCACCAGGGATGGTGGAGATGGGGTGTTGGGCCACCCTCCATAAAGGTCCAGGACCCCCTTTGCTCCCTAAAAGGGAGGCAGTGCGATTTCTTACATGGCTTCCCAGGTGGCGCTAGTGGTTAAAGACAACCTGCCTGCCAGTGCAGGAGGCGCAAGAGATGCAGTTCCGATCCCTGGCTTGGGAAGATGCCCCGGAGAGGGAAATGGCAGCCCACTCCAGTGGTCTCGCTCCAGGGAAATCTCACGGACAGAGGAGCCTGGCGGGCTGTGGTCCACGGGGCCGCAGAGGGTTGGACACGACTGAGCAGTTGAGCACAGCGCATGTATCCCAAGAACCCCCAACTGTGTTTATTTTATGATTCCTTTCTACTCCACCCCAAATTGAACACGAGACACTATTGTTTTTCTTCTCATGCCAGTTTTCAAAGCATGGGAAGCAGTGGTGGAAAATCACGGGCTCGGGGACAGAAATGCCAATGCCCCCACCCTAAGGCAAATAGCACAGGTTCTCCAGGACTCAGTATCTTCATCGGTAAGATGGGAGCATGAACCACGTGGATCATACCTACCACAGGGCTTGGTAGGCAGACAGGATTGGCCATCCAGTGAGCAGCCAAGCAGAGGTCCTCTGTGGAGGTTTCACCAGCTGCCCCCAGGCCCAGACAGACCCCTGCTTCCTCCCCGGGACAACCCCAGGCAGAGGGTAGGAGGAGGGGGTCAAGGGTTAGCTGCCACCCAGACCTAACCGCTGCTGAGACAGTAGACCAGGTTTGTGCAGGAGCCCTGCGGGACCACTGAAGGCTGGGAGGACGTTGCGAGCCCCCAGAAGAGTGACATGCCTGGCATCCCCTCCTCTCCTTCGCTCTTGGGAGGCAGGTCGGGCTCTGCTGCTCCTGCGGCTGCTGAGCAAACTTCTTGCTCTGTGCTGCGCCACAGTCTTCACAGGCCTTTGAGATACAGAAGAAGAGGGCTAGATCCGGGAGCAATGTGACATTCTCGGAGATTACCAGGACGTGTTTTTCAAAAGTAACCAGTTCAGAAAACAGTATGCCAGCAACCAGAGCAGTGCAGGCCTGGGATTTGCGTTCCTAATAACCATCAGTGCACCGGGTCCCCCAAAGAACTGCAGCAGGGATTTCCTTGGCACAGCCCGGGGAAAGAAAAAGCAAGGGGATTGTCCTAACAGCTGCAACTATTACCCACTGGAGACGGGACTTGAAAGAATTACTTTTCTTTGTGTAGGAGTGTTGACCAATGAGATAAAACAGCATTTAATTTTTTTTTTCATTGCTATTTTGGAAGTGAAAGAGGTTAATAAGCACTTCATTTGCCAGATACCTGGTAAAAACTGGACCAAAGGTGCTAACTGGGGGCAATTGGTAATCGATTTCCTAGTCTTTTTGATATTAAAGGAAGACAAAGAATGTCTGAAGGTTTAAAAGGGGGGAGGGGAGCTAACTGATTCCAGACCATCTAATTGGTGATGCTGGTTATAACATTAATTAGGACAGAACTAAAAGGAGCAGGGGGATTACCACTCCACCCTCCCCACTGCTGCTGCTAAGTCGCTTCAGTCCTGTCCGACTCCGTGCGATCCCATAGACGGCAGCCCACCAGGCTGCCCAAGCCCTGGGATTCTCCAGGCAAGAACACGAGTGGGTTGCCATTTCCTTCTCCAATGTGTGAAAGTGAAAAGTGAAAGTGAAGCCGCTCAGTCGTGTACGACTGTTAGCGACCCTGTGGACTGCAGCCCACCAGGCTCCTCCGTCCATGGGATTTTCCAGGCAAGAGCACTGGAGTGGGGTGCCATTGCCTTCTCCACTCCCCACTGAGGAAAAAGCAAAGCAAAGCAAAACAAAACAGAGAGTGGCCGACTGGGGCCACCTAAAAGTAAGGCCTGGGGAAGGAAGCCTGTAGACCAACGCTGTCCAGCATGGTGGCCACCAGCCCCGGGTGGCCAGTGCGGTGAGAGGTGGTCCGAGCGTCTGCCCCGCATTTGGAAGGCAGAAACGAAGACCTTACCTGCTTTTCACACTGCTCACACACTGAACTAATCTTCCGGCTCTACGGCATTAAATCAAGGCTCTTGCTAACATTAAGTCCACCTGTTTCTCTTCACTGCTTCCTGCGGCTCCTAGAACAGGCCACTTCCATCTTGCGATTGGACTTGGCGGGGTGCGGGCGGCTCCGGGCGGTGGCGGCCCCAGGCCCCCCGGGGGAGTGTGGCTTGGGGCGGGCCCCTTCCTCCCCCGCGCGGGCGTCTAACGTGTCGCCTGTCCCCGCAGCGCCCGCCGCAGCGCGCAGGTTCGGCGAGGACACCGCGCCGCCGCCGCCGCCGAGCTTCCCGAGCTGCGGCCACTACCGCGAGGAGCCGGCGCCGGGCCCGGCCAAGGCCGCCCGGCAGGCCGCCCGCGACGGGGCGCGGCTGGCGCTGGGCCGCGCGCCCCCCGAGTGCTGCGCGCCGCCGGCCCCCGCGCCCCCGGGCGCGCCCGCGCAGCTGCCGCTGGTGCTGCTCAACTACCACCGCGTGCTGGCGCGGCGCGGGCCGCTGGGGGGCGCGGCGCCCGGCGCCCCCGGCCTGGCCTGCGGCCCCGGCGCGCCCGAGGCGGCGGGCGGCGCGCTGCGAGCCCGGGCCCCCGGCCCCGTCGGCCCCGCCGCCGCCCCGCCGCCCGGCGCGCCGCGGCCACACTACCTGGGCGCCTCGGTCATCATCACCAACGGCAGGTGACCCGCCCGGCCGCCCGCGCGGAGAAGCCATAGGCCGGCCTCCTGGGCTCCCGCTTCACCGAGTCCACGGGCCGAGCTGTGTATGCACGGTTTAAATTAATTTATACAGAGACGACTATTTTACTAAACTCCGTCGCCGACTCCTAGATTTTTTTTTTAAACCGTAGATGCCATAAACGCCCGTGTAGGGGACAGAAGCGGCGACGTCGGGGACACCCTGACCGCCCGACGTTTTGTTCTCCAAGACCGGGTTTTCTGAAAAGGCGACCGCCCAGGGGTGGCCCCAACTACTCCGTCCTTGGGGGGGACTTGGTTTCCTCGCCTTGAAATCAGGCCTGTGCGCCCCCGATGCTCAGAAACAGACCCGCTGTTGGCGGGGGTGGGGGGTGGGCGGTAGCAGTTGTAATATTTCCAGACACTCCACTTTGCGAAGGTCACCCCACCCGAAGATGGTCAGATAGATGGGCCAGCCCGGGAAGCCTCCTGTGTTCATTGCCCTTTTTAGGTTCTTAAGTCAACGGCAGAATGTGATGATTTAAGTTCCCTGAATGGACGACAACTCCGCAGTTTTCAAGTCATTCGTGAGTCTCATGAGACGTTTTCATTTAACCCTTGAATACAAACATCGACAAGCCGAGACCAAGGGGGTGACTGTGGCTGTGCTTCTCAAGTGCATTCACAAAGTTTTTATTCCCTCCCAACCCCGTGAACTCTTGAGAATAGCACCTTCAGAATATATTGAATAGGCATTAAATGCAAAAATATATATATATAGCCAGATATTTTATGAGAGTGACAGGTGGATGATTTCCGTGCCCAGTGGATTGGCTACCCGTCAAATCTGATGACAAGCAAAGTCCCTCTGGCCCACACAGACCTGTAATTCCCTAGGCTCGTGTTTGATACAAGTAGTGCTAATAAAGTTAGTTAAACTGCATGTGCAATATGGAAACTTGTCAATGGACTGCGCCTCGCGGGAAAAAACATGCTAAACGGATGTAACGAAAATGATACACACGTCTTCAGCATTTTCTACAGAGTAAGAAAACTCCATATGAACGTCATGTGTGTAACAGGTAAACAGGAATCTTTTATAAAGCACCAGCAGTGTTTTTAAGATAAACTCCCATTAATTTTTATTTTTATACTTTGCTTCAAGATTTCACTGTTTAAAAATCCTGTCATGGCTCCGAAGTGGATCAGTGCATTGAACCACACTTTTTCAATCTGCTCCTCACTATAAACACTCCCTCATTTTGCTGCTTTTTCAGATGGTTTACTTTTAGGAAACTATGTCCACCTTTCAGTGTGGAAAGTTTGTTCACCAATGTCTCCAACTCACTGTTCCTTGAATCCGAGAGCACCTACATGTGCTGTTATTGAAATGTGAAAGGACCTGCCGTCCAGCCAGCGCCTCTCTGAAGACCTGCCTGCTTCCCTGGGGTGGTTCAGTTGCCTTATGGTACAGTTTGCAAATTTAGGAACACGTGTTTTGCGGTGAAGAGGCAAGGTCAGAAGAATCCAGTGTGTACACCTCGACACTGTGCTTAGCCATACTTCATGAGCAGCTTGCTCTGAGTGTAGACACACAGAAAATAAGCCTGGGGTAATGTTTTTATGCTGTCGAGACCTATAATTAAACCTGTGATTCCTGGAAGGTGCAGGTTGGATGAGCAGGAGATTCGCTTGAAATTTTTCAATAAAGTACCGTAAAATACGTTTGTGTCTATCTTGTTATTAATCATTGGGGGCTGTATAAATAAATACAACTGTGAGGACTTCTGGAGCAATTTAAGACCAGATGTTACTGTTAGCAAAGAAAATCGTTATAGATTTATAAACCTTAACATAAATAGGCTTAATGATGAGGGTATGTGTACTTGAAAAATAAAATGTGTACTAGGAAAAACTTCCTTGCCTAAACAGACATTGCAGTTTTCATAACCTAGAACATAAAGGAAGATTCCCATGCAAGCTGGCTTCCAGGCGGACAGCAGCTCTGTGCAAAGTTGGCAGGGCAGTTACTACGGCAACCTGACATTGTTACCTCCATCTTTTAGTCTGCACATTTAAGCTTGGGGATATTGTTTCTCGACTTCTGTGAGGCTCTGGAAGAGAAAGCGTGTTAATAAATACGCATGTCTTTCACAAAAAAAGAAAAATGTAGTGGTTCCTAACATGTTGACAAAAAAATGCCAGATTAAATGGATTTCAAAAATAAGCCCAGTTCAAGACTGGTTTGTCCCTCCTTCCACTGGGCCTCCAAGGGAAAGGAATTCCTTTATGTTCTTGGAAGCCCTTTCTAGAAAGCCATTCCATTCATACCTTTGCAGAGAAGTGAACAGGGTGTGAAGTGCTGCTCTGAGAAAATCTGTAAGAGCTTGTGTTTTCTGCTCCCTCATCCCCACCCCTTTGATCATATTAATTCCAATGGCCATGCCTTCCTCCCTTGGATCCTAAGGATGGGAGGGGTTTACTCCATCAATGAATCCTGTATAAAGTCTACTGTAGTTTATGACGGCTCAGCCAGTAAAGAACCTTTCTATAATGCAGGAAACCTGGGTTTGATCCCTGGGTTGGGAAGATTCCCTGGAGAAAGGAATGGCTACCCACTCCAGTCTTCCTGCCTGCAGAACTCCATGGGCAGAGGAGCCTGGCAGCTACAGTTAATGGGGTCACAAAGAGTTGGACACGAGTGAGCAACTAACACTTTCTAGATGGTTAGGTAAACTGGGGGGGGGGGGGGCTGCTACAGATAAAAGAAAAATTTCAAATAAATTACATAAAATTACTGTGGAAATTTTAGTGAATTGCAGCCCTTGAGTTATCGAAGATGCATTATTCAAGCTATTCCTAAACTTAAGTATGATAAATACGGTTGAAATCTTGGGGAAGAACTGTGGAGACAAAAGTCAAGTAGTTCTCAGAAAAGAGGAAGAACAACTGGACAAGAACAGAACATGTTCTTATATTAAATTTGTTGTTAAAAACTTTAAACTAAAAAATTTACATTATTAAATGTATTTCTCACTTTAGTTAAATATTTTTGAACTTTTGGGATTTTCTGAGTTTCATTCTTTGAAGTAATATGACTTCTCTTTTGTATGATACATAACACATTTTTCACAACTACATTTTTAAGAAAGCAACCAGCTTCTTAATATTTACATATACCTATTCCTTATGATGTAAAAGTATTTATTTTTTTAAATGTTTAAATATGAATAAAAAAAATATTGTAACCGAAAGGAACTGCTTATTTTGACAAATGAAACATGGTAAAAATAAAAAATAAGCCCAAACTACAGAGAAGGTCTCAAAATTTATTTTGGTAGACTTGCTTTTTATAGGCATCGGTTTAAAGTAATTATGTTTCAGAGATGAGTCTTTGAAAAACTAAAAATGCAGAGGTTTAACGCTTATTTCAAATAATGCATAGTAGTTAGGAATACCGATTTCTCCATTCTTTGCCCATTAAGACCAAACAGACCTACAGAACGAAAGCCTAAAACATCTCCTTTATGGATTCTGAAACGGCTGGCTGAGGCTGGCTTCTCCCCTGGTTCCCAGACTCGAGGGTGAGGGATGCCCACGTAGTCTTCCCCATGTGTGTAGGTGGTGGGAGTTTGGGGTAGGGTTGGAGGTGCATGATACCCCAGGCCTGGGCCTGTGGACCCACCCCTCCTTGGACCACTTGCTCCCACATCGGGCAGTCTACTATGCTGTAGCAGAGAGCCCCTGGGGGACACAGATCCTTCCGACTGTGCCCCAGCACTGTACATGCTGCCAGGATGACAGTGCCAAGGAATGCTGCGGGGGCGGGCCGGGGGGGGGGTTGTGTGGCTCGGAAAGCCCAGCTATTGCTGGGTCCTGTTTTAGAGTTCCCCTGAAATTTGCTACCAGCGAGGGGTTGCCGTCCTTCCTGCCTTTCATGTAACAATGTGCAGCCGCCACACTAGGGCACAATTCAAATGTCCCAAAAGCACATGCCAACCCTGAGTGTAGGTGCTGTGTTTTAAAGATTAAGAGAAAAACGTGAGGTTCTCGTTAAGACTTTAAAGCTCCTTGAGATCCTAGGTCGCTGGGTGCATAAACTGCACCCAAATTGACAAGTGCAGCGTAGCAAGTTTTCCTAATGCTAACAGCTGTAAGCAAAATGCCTTTATTCAGCTGTTCTATAAGAAGCAGAATTTCAAAAGTCTTTGGTTCATCTGAGGCAAAGTCGGGTTTATGCAAAATGCAGCATCTGTTCCAAGTCTGTTTTGCCTCCCTCAAGACAACTGGGTGTCGGGCACAAGTAAGAAATAAGAACAGTCTTGAAAGCGCAGGGGCAAAGCGATACGCCCAGAGCATCTCCATCTGCTGTGACGTGGCCACACTTCATTAGTTTTAATTTACCAAAAGGAAATTAAATGATAACATTATTTTTTCCCTAAAGCAGACTGTCTAGAGTAGGACTTCAGCTTAAAACAAATCAGAGCATGTTTTTCATTAAATAACCCCCCAAAGAAATGCAAAAAGTTAACGATGGCAGCTCTGAGACATGGTGTGCCTCATATTACAGAGTTTGAGAAGTCAAACTTGCAACATCAGCCTGAGAACTTTATTCTTAATGATATTTTGCAGATGCCCTCTCCAGGGTGAGTCCATTTGGTAAATTTGGGGTGCTGTGGACTTCAAACTTTTATTTAGACTTGGGCATTTTAGGAGAGAGTGTTTTGTTAAGAAAAATAATTCTAGTTGAAGCCTTATTTGCAAAGTATGACTTCTGAAATCTTTTCAAGTTACATTTCCAAAACATACATATTGGGTTAGTGTACTTGACTAAACATGTTATTTTTTTCCTTCTATGGGTTGCCTGTGCCTGGCTAAAGGTAGACAGATTTTTATACCGAAAACCACAGCTTTCTGGAGTTAGCTTGGCCAGTTAAAGCTGGAGAAGGACAGTGCTGGACCACAATAAGGGGGTTCTGTTCAAAGCTGAGAGCCTCATCAACTTTTCTTTTCACTAATTCCAGTTGGGATTGGCAGGAAGAGAGAAAAGCGGACAAAAAGTGGCCTCTTCAGGCTGAAAAGTAATGTGTTATGAGTCTCAAGTTCAGTGGAGATAGGACGTACATGGAAAAAGCATGGAATACATCTGGAAAGAGCAAATGCATATCAAAAGGCTTCCTTTCTTTTGTTCTTTCATGGAGACTCATAGGGCATCAGATTTTGAACATCTTTTAAGACTTCACACACACACACACACACACGCTCTTAACTGATAGCATGCAATAGCAATAACTCTTTTTGGCAATGTGAAAAGGGGGCAAAAAACTGTGACTTAGCAATAAAATGCCATGTACATCTATACTGTGTGCGTCTATATAGTCCTGCAGGAATGCTCTGTATTTCAAAGGAAGCCCGAAGCTAGCTTAAAGCTCCAAATCCTCCTTTGCGTGTGGTATGAAAGGGAGACTTCATCTCCAGCTGTTGGAGCCAAATCACCCACCCTCACATCCAAGCCAGTACCTAATCAATGCTTTAAGGATCTTGAACTTGATCCCATCACGGCAGAATATTCAGTCAATTTAAACTGAGGAAAGCTCATTAATTAATGTCAAAGTAATTAACTGATTCCTTCTACAAGGTCATTACAGCCAAAGTAGCTAGGGGTGCCTCTGTAGCATGTAGACATTGCTATTGGACCACAAACCACCAGGCTGAGAATAAGGCTTAGAAATCTTCCTTCTCTTTTCTTCACTGAACAAACAACAAACAAAAAATGATGACTAAGTACCAGTGTATGTTCCTATAGGAAAACACCTCCCTGGATTCCTGTAAACAGTGTTACCATACTCCTAACTCACCAATGACCAGGGCCTGAAAGCTTTTTTAAAAAATGTTTTTAATAGTCTAGGGATAAAGATCTTCACTGGGCTTCCCAGGTGGCTAGTGGTAAAGAATCCACCTGCCACTGCAGGAGATACAAGAGAGGCAATCCCTGGGCCAGGAAGATCCCCTGGAGGAGGGCACGGCAACCCACTCCAGTACCCTTGCCTGGAGAATCCCACGGACAGAGGAGCCTGGTGAGCTACAGTCCATGGGGTTGCAAAGAGTCGGACATGACTGAGCACGCGCAAAGATCTCCACTACTGGGAAAACGTGAATTAGTCCATTGCTGTTTCCATGTTAAAACTATTTTTTTTTTGCCAATTAACACACATCCAATTTCAAGAAGGGAGAACAAATCTCACATCTATGGCAGGTCTTTACCTGAACTAAATCTTTCTAGCGATCGACCCTCTACCCCGAACAAAATTTAAGAATGAACAGGTTAATTGGAGGGAGAAAAAAAAAAATCGTCAACAACTCTGATTTAGTTTTTCCGCTCCACGGGCTAGGAAAGGCAGCAGAAATCCAAGGGGAAGCCTCCCACCTCAGTTCTGCCCTTTCAGTCTGTCTGTCAGTCCCCAGCGGGGACTACCGCTCTTTGGGGACAATGAGGTTTCTCAGCATGTCAAAGGAGTTGCCGTCAGGATGCACCGTGACCACATCGCCGTTTTCCTGGTGGACCAGAAGGAACCCGGAGTCATCCAGGCCAACTATCCACACCTTTGGTCCCTCAGCGCTTCCCAGGTGGACTTGCTGAGCACTGAAAAGGAAGAACAGCCCTTGGTCACTGGGACATGTGAGAGGCAGCGGAGGCAATCCTCTGTTATGGGAAAGGATTCAGGGCTGGTGGGAGAAAGGAGGCTGGGCTGGTACAGTTAAAATGCATCTGGGCCCGAGCTCTGCCTTTCACTGGTCCTGCCTGAACTGTCTCGGTGACTACCAGAATGTAATCAAGTCCAACAGGGAGTTAGGAATTGCTTCTCTTGCAAACACTGTCACTCCTAATTCTGAACATCCGGAAGGATTTTTTTGCGCCACTTCCTTCACCCTCTAGCACTTTAAAGAAACACTGCAACCCTCCAGGCTTTTGGCTGAGATAAGATTGGCCTCTTTCTAGCTGTTCTGAAAAGAAGACTTTTATCGAGTTGGGGTGCATTGATTATAAGTTAAACGCATGCTAATTCGATTTGTTTTCAGTATTTTTCCAAATGCACCTCCTGAGTTATAGCCTTCTTAACAGTTTTAAACATACAGAAGCTGAACCTCCCCCATTTTTATTTTGAAGAATTTCAGACCGACAGAAAAGGGGGAACATAGTACAACGAACCTCATATGCCCTCTTCACTTACACTAACTGATAACGTTTTCCATATTTGCAGTTTTTCCTCAGTGTTCGTGCTCACACACTGTTTTATGGGGAGTGGAAGGGGGTTCCTGATATTTAAAAATAAGTTGTAGGCATCATGACACTTTAAATATTTCAGCAAGTATAAGAATAAGAATAATCTTCTTAAATCCAGAATATCATTATCACTCTCAAGAAATGTGATCTTGATACATTATTGAATATCTGTCTCTGTGCAAAAGTCCCCATCATCCCATTAATATCTTCTGTGGGTGCTCTCTCCCTTCCAGGATCTAATTGTGAATCTCATATTGCATTCAGCTGACATGCCTCGTGAGTCTTTTTAATCTCAAAAATCTCCTCCCTTCTCTTTGTTTCTAAGACCTTGACATTGCTAAAAGGTAGAGGCCCCTATTGGTCAACATCAGTACTTTTCCAAACTAAGGTGCCTGAAAGCTTGCTGGAGCCCTTGTTAAAACAGGAGTGCTGGGCCCCAGCCTCAGGGGAGGAGTTAAGAATTTGCATTTCTACATATACATTACCATATGTAAAATAGACAGCTAGTGGGAAACTGCAGTAAAACACAGGGGGCTCAACGTGGTGCTCGGTGACAACCTAGAGGGTGGGGGGTGGGTGGGAGGATCAAGCGGGAGGGGATGTATGGATACCTGTGGGATACACAGGTGTGCCTACAACATGAATGTTGTATGGGAGGAAACAGCACAACATTGCAAAGCAATTATCCTCCAAATAAAAAATTTTTAATAAACAGAAGTCACCAAATGAGAAAAATAGAATTTGAACACAGAAAAAAAAAAAAAAAAAAAAAGAGTTTGTGTTTCTAACAAAGTTCCCAGCTAAGGCTGAGGCTGGGAGGTCTCCCTTTGAAAATGATAGTTACCGAGAGAATGTTCCACAATTTAAGATTTGCCTGTTGCCTCACAATCAGATTCGGTTTAAACACACACTGGGGCAGGAAAGTCTTCAGTGATGTGGTGTCTCTCCCAGTGAGTCCCACCTGGAGGCACGGGATTGCCCGTTTGTCCCCATTCCTGGTGATGCTCACTCGCTCAAGGTGGTATCCCCCCGGTTTATCCATCAGTCAAAGAGGATTACCCAGACCTGTGTTTAGTAAAGGGATTTTAAGAGGATGCAGACAGGCCAGCACTGACCTGTGTACCCAGTATTTATAGTAGAGAGGAAGAACGCCGTTGGGCCCCTGGTCCTGAAACGTGTCGATCAGCTCCTCCAGCACGGTTGCCGTTCGGGCGATGAGGCAGTCAGCTCTCAAGGGCTGTAGCTCTGCCCCGTGTTCCTTATTGTATTCTGTGATGAGATCATTGATGCATATGGTGGGGTTGCTGTTCGTCACGTTAAATCCACAGCCTGAACGGAGAGAAACGATGGACAAGGTGAACAGCTCTACCTACTGACGACGTCACACGTCTCTCCCGACCGCCTGGAAAAAGTTACATCGTTTACGCTCAACTTGCTGCTTCCTTGTCCTCATTTTGAGGTTTTTTTTTTTTTTTTTTTGTCTCTGGCCAGTTAGAGAAGGACTTATATCTCGGAGTCCATCTTCCTTTTTCATCCTTCCCTTACTATCCTCATCAAACCAGAGCCATTCCAAACATATTACACATTGGTTGGGGGTGGAAAAAAAAAAGCAAGTCATATTAGATTCAGTTAAGCAGAAAGGGATGAACAGAGTTGCTTCTTAAATGATACCTCCTGTGGTCTAGCCAAGAATTGGAGCTCAGCGCTGAACCCGATGTAAAATAAAATCTCGTTTCTTTTTCTACTTGAATAACAGAACACATGCTTGAAAATAAAGAAGTTTATTCAGGTCTTAAGGAGTAAACTCTGGATTCAAAGACTTCCAACCTCGATCATGGCATAAGCCCAAACACATCCTTTAATGCTTTATCCTTGGAAGTCTTTGGTGCTAGAGTTACGTTGTTGGCACAGGGCCAACCCACGTTCAGTGGCTCTTTCACAGGCCCCTAAACCAAGGCTTCAGTAGAGAGTTACCAGCTTATCTCTGTCGTTACTTAACACCGCTGTTCTCTGCTGGGTCGGGGTAAGGGGATTCTTCAGAAAAGCTGAGATTTAGTTTTCAGCAGGGCCCTGAATCAACCTCAAAGAGGGCTTCAATAAGAAGTGAAATACTGTAAGAACTAGGCAAGTGAGCTGACCATTTTTCCAGGGCCTCTGAGAAGAGAAGTTCCCAAATACTTGTCTTAGAATAATAACGCTCATAATAACAGTACTTTTTGATAAATGTGCTGAGCTGTTTTCGGTATGAAGGGAAGGCTTGGCTGGCCCCAAATTATTATTTTTTTTAATATACTGGCTACTAAAATACAAACCAATGTAAATGACACCTGGGGAAAAACAAACAACTACAAAAGCAGGGAAGAATTCGCAGTTGTTCGTTTGTGCTTTCATCAACAATGTACACAAGAACGGAAGGTCCTGTGCCGGTGTAAGGCACTCAGCTAAGCGTACGCAGCACTGAAGAAGCTCCCCTGCACTCGGAAAATGCACGGTCCTGGGGAGAGAGCCACGTGGACTGCTGCCAACTTAGGCTGTGTCTTTCTAAGGACCAGCAGGCGCCACTGATGGTGACTTTTTGAATCTTTCCCCAAAGATGCCCTCTGTGCCCCCTGCTTACCTCCCATGGCCTTAAGACGTCAAGAAAAGCTATGAATTCTCTCAGAGGGAAGTTTGGTTCCCCCCTCACTGAAAGAGAATTCCTCAGCTCCCTGAAGCCATCCTTTGTCCCTAATTCAGAACCTCTGTATCCAGCCCAGTTACTCATTTACACACGGGAGACGGAGCTTGGAGGGGAGGAAATAACCTCCCTCGAATAACACTGCCAGTTGGCAGCAGCGCTGGAAACACACGCCGTGTCTTCTCTGGCTGGCACTCCCCACACACCACCACACGTTTCTTGTCCACTGCTGATTTCTGAACCCCACTCCAGTTCCTCTGGGCATTAGGGAGAAGGTGATGCTTGGATGACCTGGGACACCTAGGAACTCCTCGAACTGCTTCTGAATCCATCTCCTTGCCTGATGAGGATCTGCTGAGGTGAAACGGGGAACCTTTACCTCACCCTGACCAGCCTGGAGGGTCTTCTGAAGGTCAAAAAGAAGGCAGCTTTTCCATGGCCTGGGAAGGTCAGATTAAGAACGCAAGGACACCCATCCTTGAAATTAACTTTTCTTATTACCAAGCAACGAAGTGGATATCTTCAACAAGAAGCGGGAGTGTAGAGAGGTGTAAGAAAAAGCCTGTTTGATGAGATACCCATGTGGTGGTTTCCACTGCCAGAGGTACAAACGCTAAACTCTCTGAAAGGCTTTCTACCCACCTGGCCTGTTCTGCATACATATTGTATTCTATAAGTCAAAGCTCAAAGAAAAAGAAATCCCGGATGATAATCCACTCCCCTCAATGGAGCCATGTGTGAGCCATTTCATTTCTATTAATCTAAAAATTCTAGGGGGAAGGGCTTTAAAAACTTACCAATAAGTATATAAAATGTTTCTCCCATAAGTGTGGAATTAACCAAAACTCCACCAAGCTTCATGAGGTCACTGTAATAAATATCATTGGGCCACTTCACTCGCAAATTGATATCCTGAAAGGAAAATCTGCATATTAATCAAGCAGTCTCAAGACACAAAGGGACCAGGAGAGGTCGTCCAACTTAAAAAAGAAAACACAAAGATGAGCAGAATATTCTAGAAATGGACAGAATAGGGAGTCTCGGGCTCTCTTCTTTTTCAGACAGCTGATCACCTCTTTGGAGCAATACCTGGAGTAGTAAAGTGCCCCGCGGGGCCAGAGGAAGGAGACCTAAAGAGCACAGGAATATCGGTCTCCTCTCCCTCTTCACTGTGCACCGCCATCAGAAACACTGAAGACGCCCGGCTTGGGAATTAAATCGATTATCCCAAGATCAATAACCACAGCAAAGGGGACCATCATGTGCTAGGGAGGAGGGCGGGCGGTGGGGGAGGGGCAGTGGGGTGGGGCTGAAGGCAGGTAACAATACTCTTGGGGGCTCTTTTTCCTTAAGGAGCTCTTGCTCCAGAGTGAAGGATGGCCTTGAACTAACCAGAATCAGGCAGAAATGTCTTGAGTAGAATGCTATGGAGATACACAGGAGCAACTCATTTTACTGAGTCATATCACATCATGTATGGATGTGAGAGCTGGACTATAAAGAAAGCTGAGCGCCGAAGAATTGATGCTTTTGAACTGTGGTGTTGGAGAAGACTCTTGAGAGTCCCTTGGTCTGCAAGGAGATCCAACCAGTCCATCCTAAAGGAGATCAGTCCTGGGTGTTCATTGGAAGGACTGATGTTGAAGCTGAAGCTCCAATACTTTGGCCACCTGATGTGAACAGTTGACTCATTGGAAAAGATCCTGAAGCTGGGAAAGATTGAGAGCAGGAGGAGAAGGGGACGACAGAGGATGAGATGGCTAGATGGCATCACCGACTCAGCGGGCATGAGTTTGGGTAAACTCCAGGAGTTCGTGATGGACAGGGAGGCCTGGTGTGCTGCGATCCATGGAGTCGCAAAGAGTCGGACACGATTGAGCGACTGAACTGAACTGACTGATTAGAGGATACTGAGTTTATTAGTCTCCATGAAGTGCCAGCGGTCAACCTGGGTAACAGAAACAGAGCGGTCCAGTGGCCTGCTGCCTCTCCATCCTGAGGGGCGTGGCCTGGGCAAGGCTGCCTGTGCCCTCCGGGGAACGGCCCGAGAGTAGACACTGCCTTGAACTGGGCCACCTGGAACCCCACCTCCTGCCAGGACTGTGAAGTTGAGGCACACAGACTGGCTGCCCGAGGTTTGTTTAGGCCTATGAAAAAAGGCTTTTCACCAGAAAACACCATGGATAAATAGACTCATCCAGTCCAATGTGCTTCAATCAAAAAGAAAGAAAAGGAAAAGAAAGGCCTGCCTTTACTAGGACATTGGACACATCTCTCAGCAGCACAGAAGGGAAATTCTGGGAAACAAACACATTCCAGCAAGCCCGAAGCAGCTATCAACCTGACGGCACTTTTAAAACTCCAGGAGCTCTCTGCAGCCAGCTATACAAAAAGCAGGCTGAGGCTCCACACACAGCAGCCATTCAGACACACACGCGCTACAAACATGCCTAAACGGAGATGTGCGTGCATGGCAGGGATGTATCAGTGATGAACTGCACATACCTGGTACCCGGGGATGGATCTTACTGCCTCTACGACGGCCAGGGACATCAGATGCTGGACAAACGGAATCCTCTGTCCCAGCGGGGATCTCAGCGGGATGCAGACCAGCAGGGTGGAAAGGGCGCATCCCAAGGGGCTCAGCCAAGCATTCTTTCCCCGCCCTGGAACACAAGCCCCGTCAGGAAAATGGCCAGCCTGAACTGTGAGCAGACTGAGGTGCACATGATGCCAGAAAATACGTGGAGGGCTCAGAAACGCAAACGGAGGATGTGCGCCGCTGGAACAAGCCCGGACTGATGAAAATGCCTGGAGATTCTGGGGTTAACTCAACAACAGAGAAGCTGTTTAAAATCTGCTCCGTGGCTGAACAAGTTTCCGATTATTAGCATAATGTTCTGCCTCATATCATCCATGCTTTGATGATTCAAAGTCTTACACAGTGTCTGAACCTCACTCGGTTTAATTCTCACCACATGGCAATGCAGGCAGAAATGGAGACAGTGGGGAAACTGGACCGAACCTACACTGATCCAGGAGAGGTCCTGGAAGCCATGTTTTTCAGAAGTGATCCCAACTGTGATGGTCTCACAGAACCATAGAACTGTACACTTTTAAGTGGGGGGACTGGATGGTATTTATTTATTTTTTAAAGGAAGCTGAATTTGAAAAATGATTCCTGATATTAACTCGAGTTATTGTTCTTAAAAAAGAAGTTGAGGAAATAAAAGAGAGAGTATACCTCTCTCAAAAGAGAGGTATAACATAATTTCTTCCCTGGCTCTTTTTTTTTTTTTTTTTAAACTACTGTATTGAGCACCACAGCCTTGAATAATTCTTTTTTCTTTCTTTGAGTTATGTTCAAAAGACATGCTCAGGAGAAAGAAGTGGAAACAGTGGATTTCTCAATTTATTGCTTCTTCTGGGAAAGGCATAAGAGCCTCTGAGAGTTAAAAGTTGGGGGTCTGCCTGGTACCTGCTGGGGGTGGGGAGGGGCAGGGGACAGTGGCCCACGTATGACCCCTGAGCAGGAAGAATCTGCTTGCAGCTGGAACCCAAGTGGATTCTGGGAGGATGTGGGCTCCTGCCTCTGAAGGTCAGCAGGGGGTGGAAGCTCTGGACAGCCCTCTGCTCCTTGGTGGGCCCTCTGTGAACAGGCAGTGTCCACTAATCGAGGGCCCACTCCATGCAAACGCCAGTGCCAGCCAGGGTGGGGGCTGGCAGATGAAAGACAGGTGACACTCAGTCTAGACGCGGAAGACACCTCCCAGAGAACCTTCTGGAAAACAAATGTCTCTCTACCATAGTTATTATTCACAAACGGTAATGCCTAGAATGTGTCGGGAAGAGGAATTTACAAGATGTAGGTAAAAGAACGTTAAAACAATCACAGGTGGATGTCAAGTGATTTAATAAACATCTTGGTTTGAGGGAACACTTGAATTCTACTGAAGTTCAGCCTTCTAATCAATTTCCCTTCCTCTTCCTCCATTTTAGGGCAATGTGAAAACAAACAACTTCTAACTGGAGTCATCTCAATGATAAGCACATGCAATCAGTTGGCTCTCTGGCCACGAGAGAGTCACAGATTTTAGAAAACAAAAACAACAGAAACGGTAACAAAAGATGACTGACCTTTGCCCTGCGTCTGGCGGACTGCGATGGCTATTAAACCCATTTCCTGCGGCATCTCAAACATCAACCTGCAAACGATGGGAAAGACTGGTGAGCCAGAACTGGGACAGGACATGGGAGCCTATGGCTCAAGGTGGGGGACGCTGTTTGCTTCCATTTGCAAAAGTGTTAGTAAGGAAGGGCCGTCTTCCGGGTTTCAAGGGATACTGGGCCCATTCCCAGCTTCTGGAGTGAGAATGATGGAAAAGGGATGCAGGAAACACCATTTAATAAGGAAAAAAAAGTGGACTGGGGGGTGGGGCACGAGTACCTGCCCAAGCTATCATTCAGTTTACCCAAGACATTGTTAGGTTATATTTCTTCGGAATATCCTATCAAATTCCTCCTTCCCCCGCTGAGGTGGTGTCCCCTTCTGCGAGTGACAACTAGCAATTCCTGACATTTGTTTCTACTTAGGCGCGTTTCTGTCTGCACACTGGAACATAATCATAACAGAAGTTTCTGATTATTCAGAAAACTAATATGGTGGCAATAAAGCTGTTTAAAAGACACACTATCCCCCGAGAACTAATTATGTTTTAACTATAGTAAATAAATCTACACCTTCTGAGAACTCAGGAGAACCTTGGATCCTTTTAGGCTTGAGTTCTGCTTTTAAAATGGTTTTTATTTAAAAGAATACAAACTTCCCTTTGGGGGAAGGGTAGAAATGGGAACTGTATCTCCAGCAAGAGAGTCAACATAAACTTTTTTTTTTCCCCAAGAAAAGGAAACGGGGGGGGGGGGGGGGGGTGCGGCGCGGAAAACCCTCACTCTGAGAATTTCCTCCCAGCTCCATTCTACGTATTTAACTCACACTGGGAAGGTTTTCCTCTGCATTCCCAGGAAATGAGCAGGCATAGCTCTGCCTCTTTGCGATCCCATGGACTGTAGCCCGACCCCATGGACTGTAGCCCGACCCCATGGACTGTAGCCTGCCAGGCTCCTCTGTCCCTGGGATCCTCCAGGCAAGAATCCTGGAGTGGGTTGCCACGCCCTTCTCTAGGGGATCTTCCCAACCCAGGGATCGAACCTGTCGTCTCTTGCACTGGCAGGTGGGTTCTTTTCCACTAGTGCCACCTGGGACGCCTCCTAGCTCTCAGTAGGACTTACTGAACAAAGTGAAAAATCAGACCTGTCAGTGCAGCTGCCAGGATGTCTCTGAAATACTTTCTGGGGGTGAGGGGAGTAACAAGGGCAGAAGTGACAGCGAGGTGGTACTCTGTTCTGAGGGCGGGTTCCAGAGCATCCCTGCTCTGAGAAGAGGGACCACGCTCAGAAAGCGCTTCCTCCACTGTCTGGCTCGGGGAACGGAGTGGAGCGTTAGACACAGTGAGAGGAGAACACTTAAAGGCCAAAACACTCAGAGCGCCTCTCTGTGACCCTGGGGGGCAGAGCCTCGTGGTGCCCAGGCGTGGTGAGGGGGAGCCCTTGGCTGGCTAAGAAGAGCCCAGCCACCCGGGGCAAGGGCTGGGCCGGGCCGACAGGCACAGGACATGCCAGCGAGCAGGCAGCCCCCTTGTCTGGGTGCCAAGCCCACTTCCATCTCACATGAAATACAGCTCCAGAGGTATTTCTCTTGGACACCATGAATAACCCATTGAGATCGGCTCTGCTTATACGCTGCTGGGCTCCAAGAATAAAGCGTCCTTTTCTTGCGTGGAAAATCCGAAGAAGGAAGCTTTGTCCACGCGGGGAGATAAGATTGTCTTCTCTGGCTCAGCAGAGACCCAGCCACCTTTACCTGGGCTCCGAAGGCTGCTGGGCTCTGGGGCGAGGGGATGGGGAGACCTAAAGAAGTTTTCTATGCAAAGGGGATGGGGGGGGCACGGTGATTTTGCACGTGTGAGTAGATTGCAAAGGCTCTTTTCCATCTCAGATGTTCTGTAAATAAACAGGTAAATGGTAGACAGTCATGGCTAGAGCCAGCCACGGTGATGGTGGAGTTAGGTGTGGGGAGGTGGGAAGGTTCAGAAACCAAACACAGGCTTCCAGAAGCCTCCAGAACAAAGAAAAATGATGAAGGGAACGTACGCACTAAACTGCTGGAGGCTTGGCAGCAGTGAACAGGGCATATTGATGAGAAGACTGAGCTTGTGACGCTGAAGGCCAAGAGGAAATTCTGTGAGGAGGGAAACAATGAATGGGGAGGGGGCGGGGGAATGGGTAATGCTTAGTTTGAGCCAGGTGAAAACGGCTAGGTTTATTTGTGCGATCTGAGATAGTTCTGGGGGCAGAACCACACGGCACGGTCCACAAAGAAGCATTTATGAACTTTGGCAAAATCGAAAATTTGCATCTCCGAAGGTAGAGTTGCTAGGTTGCTTTAGTGGAAAGGAGACACCCTAAATGCATTTCTAACCCGAGCTGATGTCGTTCTGACAAAAGGAAATAGAAAAGGGGGGGGAAGCGGGGAGCAGGTTACATAGTGACACCTCCCCACCTCTGTGGTTTTTTTCTTTGTTGGAAAAGGCTGTTTAGTAAACGGTTCCTGAGATCAGCAGCTGGGGCAGGCACTGGGTACCACCAGGACACGGGAGGAGATGGCTCTGTTTTGGCACACTTCCCTTCTAGCCCAGCGGTAAAGAATCTGCCTGCCAATTCAGAAGACGCAGGTTTGATTTACGGGGTGGGAAGATCCCCGGGAGAAGGAAATGGCAATCTACTCCAGTATGCTTGCCTAGGAGGTCCCATGGGCAGAGGAGCCCGGTGGGTTATCCTCCACCGGGTCACTAGAGAGTCGGACATGACTTAGCAACTAAACAACAGCTTCGGGCTGAAATACGCAGAGCCCCAAGGCTCACCTGGCAAACAGGACAGGGCCAGGAACACCTTGTTGCTAAGGACATCGCAGCTCCCACTGCATGCTCTGCCAACCAGAACACCCTGACTTCCACGTGGCTGTGGGAAAAGCCACTAACCTAGAAGACGGTGGCTTCTAGAACACCAAAGACACTGAAACTAACCAGACAGACCAGTATAAGCGAGTGAAAGTTTTGAGTGAACGGAAGTTTATATTCAGAGTCAAAGCAATCCACTTTGAGGATTCAAACCTAAAGAAATAGTCCACACTCACCACAGTGCTATAAAAGTGAAAATTTGGAAAAAACATAAGAGTTCACTAGGGAAATGATAATTATGAAGATTACATACAACACAGAAAAATGCTTGCAATAGAATTTTCAATTTTAAAAAATAGGATATGAAACCTACGTACACTTTTACCCCAACCGTGTAAAATTCACAGAAAAGCGAGGGAGGGAGATTCGACAAAAGAATAATTGTGGCTATATTAGGATGATTTTATTTTTTTAAACTTTCTTTAAGGTGACTGCTTACCTGTTTTTTTAAAAAATTATTTTATTTTTAATTGGAGGATAATTGCTTTACAGTTTGTGCTGGTTTCTGCCATACAACGTGAATCAGCCACCAGTACACACCTGTCCCCTCCCTCTTGAATCTCCCTCCCTCCTCCCACCCCATCCCAACCCCTCTAGGTTGTCACCGGGCACCAGGTCGAGCTCCCTGCATTACATGCAACTTCCCATTAGCTGTTTTACATATGGTAATGTGTATATATATATATATATATATATATATATATCAATACTATTTTCTCAGTTCATCCCACCCCCTCCTTTCCCCATTGTATTCCTGCCCTGCAGATAGGTTCATCAGTACCATTTTTCCAGATTCCATATATGTGTGTTACAACATTTGTTTTTCTCATTCCACCTCACTAGAACTGACTCAAATTCATTCCTTTTTATGGCTGAGTGACATTCCATTATATATATATACACACACACCACAACTTTATCCATTGATGACTGCTTGCATTTAATTTGAAAATTATTTTTGAAAAATTTGGGGGAAAGAAGCATGGTTTTTATGTTTAGATATAATATTTGTTGGGAACCCACAGAATCCCATGAACAGAGGAGCCTGGAGGGCTACTGTCCACTGGGTCTCAAAGAGTCAGACACAACTGAAGTGACTTAGCACACATTCATAATATTTGTAAATACGTCAAAGAATAGGACTAAAAGACCTGCTTTAAAAATAAGATAATAACAGTCACCTGTAGCATCCATTTTATTATAACCAATGAACAAGACCTTATTTAATTTGTAACTAAAGAGCAGAAATTCTTCAAACCAGTCTGTTCATATGCAATGGGAGCCTTAAAATTTTTATACCTTCTCACCCAGTGACTATATCCCTAAGATTGAATTCTAAGGAATATTCAGACAGGGAAACAATAATTAAGGGACACAGCTATTTCATCACAGCATTGCACAGTGAAAAAAATCATAAGCAGTACAAACAGTCCACAATAGAGGAAAGAAAAATCATAGTATCCCCAACATGAAAAAATATCATAAAGCCATCAGTGATACCGGCAAATGCCCGCTGAACACCATTAGAAGATTTAGAGAGTGTGGAAACTCCTATATGCAGCATGATTCCACAGGTGCTTTAAAATATACTTTTAAAAATTATTAGGAAATATACCAAAATATTAGCTGTGGTTACTTTAAGTTATGAGCGTAGTTACTGGAAAAACACAGGAAAGTACAAAGCAGAAAAGTCATCCAAAGAAGTCCTTCTTAGAAATGTATATTTTTCTATACTTTTCCTCTTAAAAACTACGACACACACACAATCTATTATACAAAATATCTTCTGATGATTGGAAGGACTCTCATTCTTGCTTATTTATTTTTGGCTGCGCCAACCAGGGAACTCAGGCCCCGTGCAGTGAAAGCAGAGTCTTCACCAGTGGACCACTAGGGAAGTCCCTGAACTCTTAAAATGAAGTAGATATTTAGTTATGGACATTTTTATTTTGTTGGCAATAAAAAAAAAAAGGCTTAAAAACAACATCATGGTATGAGCCCACCTACGTAAGCTATGTATTCCGATGTGCATTCTTAGACAAATACAGGACACCTATTAACAGTGGCTACATCCAGAAGGAGGATGTAGAATTATATCATGGCTTTAGTTTCTTCATTGTGCTCTTCTGTGCAATCTCTGGGAGTTAAGATTCCAAGTGGTTTTTAGTTTCATTATATTTTGTCTGAATTTTCCACTGTTTCTATACTTGGAGTGCATTCATCATCAGGAAAAAAAAGGGGGGGGGGTTTCAAATGTAGTACATTGGGAACACCAACCATTATATCTGAGCATCACTTTTTTTAAACAAAGTTCAAAACCTAAAATTTAAGGATTTTTAAAAAACGTTTCACTCTAAAAGTACAATCAATTTTTTTTAAAGTTGCCTTCTATTTAAGAATGCACAGTATCGCTTTTGGAAAGAAAATGAATCGTGTTTTCTGCTCCCAAGAATGCGTATACTGGAGCAAGGAGGGTGGTAGGGCTCTGACATGCACAGGGAGATGGTCTAGGGTGAAAGATGCTGGACCCTGGACCAGCGACTTCAGAACAGAGAGCTAGGCATTTGGGGGCCAAGCAGAGACCAATAGTCCCAGAAGAGCACGGTGTTATCCAGGGACCAGGGGGTTACTGCTCCTGGCGGGAAACGAAAGGTTCCCGGGGAACTTGAGAAATGTCACGGCAGAGGTGACTCAGGAAATGGGACAGGTCTGGATTTGAACCCCAGTGTTGACATGAACTAACATTGAGTGACGGGCTCCTCCTCTCTCCATCTCTCAGTCACCTAGGACACAGAACACCTGGTGTGGTCTCAGGCTCCCTAAGAACGAAGCGTGAAGGGATACACAAGATGCTCCATCACAGCATTGGTGCTTAAAGCATCACTTTCTCTTGGTTGTAGATCCCAGAACTTCTTACTTCCAACACAGAGGAAGGCCTCACATTTCCTCCTCTTGGGGTAAGGAGGGTGGTCAAGGAGAAGGAGAGGAGAAGAAGGGGTAGAACACGTCTGGTTTTGGACCGTTCACAAAGTCTAGAGGTAATGTCTCTTCCCCGAACCTCTCGTCCCCTCTCCCATCTCTCTTACACACACATACTAACCTGATCTGAAGCTGGGCTAAAAAGCGTTTAGATTAACACTTACAGCTGGGTTGCAAAAAATCTTCATTTCCAGTTTGAGGGTCTCCAAACTCACTTAGCAAAGGTATAAACAGTTGGTTGAAGTATCTATTTGACTTTTCAAAGATAATACGTTTTTAGGTTATTGGCTTTTAGAGATAACACATTTTGTATGTTACTGCTTACAAATAATTTTGGTCAGCGCTACACACAGGCACAACAGTTTTACTACTGTGGTTCTTCTGTTATCTTCTGGGTTTGACATTTAAAGCTACCCACCATCAGTCTGCCTTTCTGGAATGCTGTCAAAGAAGTAAGCTCTAGATCATTTTCCCTTAGCCGTGTTTGGTGTATAATATAACAGGAGGAGCAGTTATTTCAGTTAGAGGAAAGCGGGAGTGTGGACTGCCCGAGAGTAGAACCGTCACGCCTCCCCTGGGTGCGCCCCAGAAGCAGAGGCCCCACCTGTCCTCCTGCTGAAGGATGTCTGGGGTCAGCTGCTCTGATAGCATTCCATATCTCCTAGCATCCCAATCACTCATAGGTTTTTATCTAATCTTCCCCATTTCCAACCTCATACAGAGCAGCATCTACTCTACTGCCAAATCACTTAACTGCTCACAGGAAGGGCGTCCTGTGGACTCAGCTTTCAGACTGAGGCACCTTCCAGTCCATCAAGCATTTATTGTTTTCGTCTGTATTACTCAAGATAAACTCAAACCATTGTTTCTTACCCCTGATATTGCGCCATAAATATCAGATGTCTGAGCATCACCTCCATGGACAGAGGAGCCTGGCAGGCTACAGTCCATGGGGTCAAAGAGAGAGACATGATTTAGTGACTAAACAGCAACAACAGTAACAATTTCACCTGCAACCTTAGACCAATGCTGTTATAGAATTCACAGAGGGCAGCCCTGATGGCTCAGTGGTAAAGAATCTGCCTGCAATGCAGGAGATGCGGGTTTGATCCCTGGTTGGAAAAGATCCCCTGGAGGAAGAAATGGCAATACACTCCAGTATTCTTGCCTGGAAGATTCCATGGACAGAGGAGCCTAACAGGCTACAGTCCATGGGGTCACAAAAAGAGTTGAACGTGACTTCGTAACTAAACAACAACAACCTCTCAGGCCAAGCTTCCAAGGCAGTCCTGATCCTAGATCCTCAGCATAAAACTGCCACCACACGTGGGAACTCAGACCATGTCCTAACCCCTCCACTAGGAGTCCCCAGATCACAGCAAGCATTTCCGCAACACTCCTCTCAGGCTGATCAGAGTCCATCATCTTCAACTGGAGTCGTCATCATGGCTCCCTTACCCCAACAGAGGGCATTTTGTTTGGAAACGCGGCTGCCATTTCAGAAGATGGACTGACTCATCCTGACCATAAGGAAGCAGACCTCTGGGAATCATCTTCCTGAAGGCACTGTAGACCTTTCAGCTTGGCCACCTGGAATCAGTGCTGATTTTCTGCACTACAAGTCACCCTCTACAGGCATTATCTCATCTACGCTTTGCAAGTCAGATGAGGACACAGTCTTGGAAAGGGAAAACCACTTCTCTGAGGCCATGGAGCCAGCAAATCAGGGATTCAAGTTCTGGTTGGTTCTGAGGCCCATGATCTTTTGTTCATTTTGCTTTCAACCTTTTACTTTGAAATAAAACCAGACTTACAGAAAACTTGTGAGGATACTGTATGAAGAACTCCTACCTGCCCTTCACCCAGCATCACCGACTCAATGGACATGAGTTTGAGTAAACTCCGGGAGTTGGTGATGGACAGGGAAGCCTGGCGTGCTGCGGTCCATGGGGTCACAGAGAGTCAGATACGACTGAGTGACTGAACTGAACTGAACTTCACCCAGCACCAAGATTTCCCAAATGTTGACTTTTTTTTTTTACCACATAGGATACTCCATAGTCTGTCCATAATTCTTTTTTCTGAACTATGTGAGAGTAAGTTGCAGCCATAATGTCTCTTTATCCCCATATTCTTCGGTGTATCTTTCTGAAAAAGTAAGGGTATGATTTAACATTCATCAACATACAATGATCAAAATCAAGAACTTAACAATGATACAACACTGTTATCGAACCTGGGGATCAGCAAACATTTTTCTGTAAAGACTAGAGAGTAAATATTATATAGTCTTTTGTGAGCTGTATGGTTTCCATGGCAACTATTCAATCCTTCTGTCTAAGCACAAAAGCAACTATACACAACATGTAAATACACCTGGCTGTGTTTCAAAGAAATTATACTGACACAGAAATCTGAATTTCATATAATGCTTGTGTGACAATCTAGAATTTATTTTAATTAATAGCCTTTATTTTTTGAGTGGCTTTAGGTTTATTAAAAAAAAAATCAGGGACTTCCCTGGTGGTCCAGCAGTGAGGACTCCGAGCTCCCACTGCAGGGGACACCGGTTGAATCCCTGGTTGGGGAACTAAGATCCTGCACACCACGCAGTGTGACCAAAACAACAACGAGACCCTAAAGAATGAAAGAAAGACTGAGCAGAATGCACAGGGTTCCATATACTCCCTCAACCTCACCCCAACTGGTTTCCCTGTAATTAACATCTTGTATCGGCGTGGTACATCTACTATCATGTGGTGGTTGTCCAGTCACTCAGGCACGTCCGACTCTTTGCAACCACGTGGACTGCAGCACTTCAGGCTCCCCTGTCCTTCACTATCTCCTGGAGTTTGCTCAAATTCACGTCTTGGGTCGATGATGCCATCTCGTCCTCTGTCGCCCCCTTCTCCTTTCGCCCTCAGTCTCTTCCAGCACCAGGATCTTAGCAACTAATCAACAACCTTCTCAATGCCCCGTGTCAGGAAGCACCTGGTGTTGCCGGTCCTGGTACTGGTGCATTACGGTTGGCCCACTTGGGTAAGGTGGGGTGTGCTAGGGGTTTTCCACTGCCAAGGTGCCAGTTTCCCACTGTAGTTAATTAAGTACATGTGGGGAGATGAATATCCCATTTCCCATGAAATTTAATCTACTAGTCTTAGCATCCATAGATGATGATTTTACTCACATCAGTTATTTATTTGATGCTGCTAAAGAGTGGTTTCTCTGACTCCATCATTTCCTCCAGGTGTACTTGTTGCAACGCTACTATAAGGAAGAGCTTTTTCTTCCTCTCGCACATGCTTTTCTTTTCTTCCTTTCTTTCTAGCAGAGTGAACTTGTGGAGTCTTCTTTATTCTGTAGATTTTTCCTATCATTGTTTATTTTGATGCCCCTATTATCCCAGATTTGGCAAGTAGAAGCTTCTTCAAGCTGATGTCTGTCTCCTGCTGACAAGGCCCTGTCATCTTTCAGCACTTCCTTACTTTTTGGCAAGAAGAAGAGGTTCCACGCCCATCCTGAACTTTCCCAGGACCAGCCCTGGACCTGGCCTTTTCTCCAAGGAGCTCTGGTTCCTTTTAGAGGAGAATGGTGTTTAAAAAACAAATCTGGGTGTTAGGAAAGAACAAAAAAGTGCACGTGTTTCCTTCCTTTTTTTCCATCAGTCCAGCCATCTTGAAACCCATGAATTTAAAAAAAAACCAACATCATGAATTAATTGAAAATTCCCAGTTCCAAACCAACAGCACTAGGCCCATTTTACTCTCCTTTATTTTATTATTTTATTTCATTTCGTTTTGCCATGCTGAGCAGCAGGTAGGATCTTAGTTCCCCAACCAGGGATGGAAACTGCAGCCCCTGCGTTGAAAGCATGGAGTCTTAACCACTGGGCCTCCAGGGAAGTTCCTCTTCTCCCCCTTTCTGTATCTGTAACTTCCTTCTCAAATAATGAGAAATCTGGCTCCCATTATCTCAAATATATTTACTTATTTGCTCAACACTCTGACACACAGAAAGTGGTTTCAGAATTGCTGACCTGTGCTACTGTGAAAAACAAACGTACTAACTAGGGTTCTCCAGTTCTTCTTGTCTTTAGCCTGAGGGTATAGTCAGCTACTGTGCTTTAAAGTTCTTAGGGTTTGTTCGTCTTCTCTTTTACTTGAGCGCAGCTATGTTAAGTCTTCAGAAATAAGGTGAGGTTGAACTGTACTTTTGTGTTCCATTGCAGAATCACCCTGCCATTCTTGTTTCTTTATTCTTTAACTTGATTCCAAGAGTTAAAACTGTACAGAAAAGTAAACTCTGAGAAGTGTCCCTTTCCTCCCACTTATTCCTTCTATTGAAGTCTTCCCATCAAACTTCTTTCTACAATTAACAATTCAACTCGTCTTAGTTACTGGTTTATTGTTCTCGTGATTCTTTCTGAACACAGGAACAGATAATTGCATATTTTCCTTTCTCGTGCTTCCTTACAGAAAGTCACCATTTGGTCAGTGATTATTTCGTTTTGTTCGGCCATGTGGAATCCGATTTTAGTTCCCTGACCAGGGACTGAACCTGTGCCCTTGGACAGAATTGACATCTTTGGGGTGTTAAGTTGTCCTGTCTAGGAGCAAGGAATGGCTTATATCTGTTCATAGGTATACTTTTTCTGAAAAATTATGAAAGTTTATACCCAAGAGTAAAATCAAAATGGGGTCCTTTTTTAAGAATGGAAATAGTGTCGTCCTAAACGTTTAAAAACCAAACACCACCACGCTTGCTCCAAAGTCCATTACGTCTGCGGCGCATGTCTGCAGAGGTATTCTTGCCTGCTCTATACACGTTCAGTCTCAAACATTCTATTCTTTCCTAACTACATTTACATAAAACACTGTAATAAGCAGTTTCCTTGCCTGCAGAGCCAAGTGGCTGCTGAAACATCTGGGCAGACAAAGCAACGTGAAGGTAATGAATTTCTTCCTCTAGAAAGGGAGGCTACACCCTGCCACTTAAACGCCCTTCCTGGGCACTGGTTTTTCCACCCCAAGATGGTTGCCATTTTAAGGGTAATTACAAGGAAGAAATCTCTGCCCCTGCCAGCTGGCCCCCAAACCACTGATCCTTTCACCACCCTGCTGCCCTAGATGTCACCCTTCTTCCCTCTCATGCTCAGACCTCTCTCTGGAGCCTCTTGTGCACCCCACCCTGCAGAGAGCGAGCAGCATGCCAGAGCTTGCTCGACCAGGAAGCTTAGCACCAGCTTAACTCTTCACTCAATGGGACAAGGGGCCTCTTTCTTTAATGCAGGGCTTTGCTCCATGATATGCTGGGTATATAGCCCCCATGAACCAAACCTGGTGCAGAGTCCAATTCTAGAACAGATTTTCCTTCAGATGATCATTTTCCAGCCCCCTGCCTCCCCAGTCCCATTTTCTAGCCAACTCTGTTGACCCTTGAGATTGGTTTCGGCTTGGGCTCCTTGCTAGAACGTTTTATAGCCTGCTCCCTTACTGAATTCTTAGTTAGTTTTATCATTGATTCTCTAAGGTTTCCCAGGTATGCTATCCTATCAGGTGCAAGGAGAGATAGTTTTACTTCTCTCTCCATTTTGGTGGCTGTTATTTTCTCATAAAACCATATTGGGCTCTTTTACGACCCCTGGACTGTAGCCTGCCAGGCTCCTCTGTCCATGGGATTTCCCAGGCAAGAATACTAGAGTGGTTTGCCATCTCCTCCTCCAGGGGATCTTCCCGACCTAGGGATCAAACCAGCAGCTCCTGCTTTGGCAGGCAGACTCTTGTCTGTCTGAATTGGCCAACATTTCTAGGATGATGTTAAACAGAAGTGCGGGTTGTTGACCAGAACTGCCCTTGTTCCTGTCTCACTGAGTAGGACACTAGCTTTGGGTCTCAGAGCATCTCACTCCCTCTTTCCCAGCGCTGGGACTCAGTCTCTGCTCGCACAGATTCTCCAGGGGGTTCTGGGAGATACTGTTTCATCCCTTGTCCCTTCAGGCCCAGGGGTGACAAGGGATTCCCTCTGTGGCATCTCTGGAGACCCTCCACGCTTAAAGCCCATCACCCCCCTCACCTCCACAAGCTTTCCCATCGCCTCAGTGGACTCTGTCTGTGGTCCTGGTGACTGCCGTCCCCACCATGTGCCCAGGGCAGTGGAGGTTCAGTATGCTCAGCCCTAAGTCATCAGGACACTTGTGCGTGGAGAGGAGAAGGCACGCAGATGAAATGTCAGCCTTCCTAGGGTTTGTCCCGAAAACACTCCTCTCCTGGTATCCTTGTCTTCATCCCCTACCTCTTAAAAAGGAAGCGCTTTCTCGGGCTTCCCTGGTGGTCCCGTGGTTAGCAAGCTGCCTTGCAATGCAGAGGACAGCAGTTCAATCCCTGGTTCGGGAGGATCCTGCCTGCCATGGGGCAACTGAGCCCGTGGGCCACGGCTGCTGAGGCCACGGAGCCATGCTCCACAACAAGAGACCACCGCAGTGAGAAGGCTGCGCACCGCAACTCGAGAGGAGCTACTGCTCATCGCAGCTGGAGAAAGCCCACATCCAGCAAGTAAGACCCAGTGCAACTAAAACTAAATATTAAAAAAAGAAAAAAAGAATTTCCTTGCTTTAAAAATAAAGTGCTTCTCATTTGATAACTTTTGAGTTTCACTGTCCTTTTATTTTGCTGGACATTTCAGAATCAATCTTCTGTATATGTTTATATATGCTTTTCTATTTAAACTGTTTTTTTTTTAAAATCTAAAAACCATAGTACCATACCGCCGAAGGTGTTAGGAAACATGCTCAAATAAGGACGGGCTCCAAAGACTGCTCTGCCAACAAAATGCCAGTAAAATCTGAAACCCGGGTTCAGACACACTGGGAGAGTTCCAAAATTTAAAACTTAAAGAACTTCTTTATTCCAGTAAATCAGCTTCCCTGCGAATACCATCAAAATCCTATGCTTTAATGAGTGAGGGAATATCAGAGGAAGGGGTGGAGAAGGAAAGGATTTGGACGAGTATGAAATTTAATTTAAAAACTATTATGAGGAGTTTAATTTCCCCCTCCCCCAACTAAATACATAAATCTTTCCCATGCATTTTCTTTGTTTCCTTTCCCTTTAAAAAAAAACTTTTTTTAAAGGCATCCTGAACCATCTGAAACAATAACAGAGTACGTCCAACGGGGTGGAGTTTTAATAATAAAGACGGTTACTGGATTCCTATTAATTAAAATGCCATGTTAGATATATGGAAGATATATGTGAAGAAATGTTACATAATGGTGCATTCTCACTGAATGTTTAATCAAACCAGGGAGAAAAAGACCTCGGCAGCAAGCATAGTCAGCAACACAAGACCATGCAGGCCATCTAAGTCCTAGGGATAATAAGAGGCATCAAGGGTAAGGGGGAGATGGCTCACTTCCTGAAGGGTAGAGTCGGGGGAGAGAGGACAAGGCACATGAATTGCATTTAAAGATGTGAACACGTGTGGAAACTAAGCTGACCTTGGTTGGTGAGCACCAGGGCACTGTCACTTCCGCTGCAAGCCCTGATGTAACTTGGGATGCTCTTCTAAGGGTGTCTCCCAGGACCAGGTGGGATGGGGCACCATTGTCAGTGAGTTCAGTCGCTCAGTCATATCCAACTCTTTGTGACCCCATGGACTGCAGCACGCCACGCCTCCCTGTCCATCACCAACTCCTGGACTTTACTCACACTCATGTCCATTGAGTCAGTGATGCCATCCAACCATCTCGTCCTCTGTCGTCCCCTTCTCCTCCTGTCCTCAGTCTTTCCCAGCATCAGGGTCTTCTCCAACGAGTCAGTTCTTTGCATCAGGTGGTCAAAGTATCGGAGTTTCAGCCAATACCATTTTCATCTTGGCGGAAAATTGGCAATGGAGTGTCTGCCTTTGAGAGAGTGCCAGGCCATTCCAGCTCCAGCACAACCACCGTTCAGGGGGCACTTGGTTCGATCAGGCTGAGGGGCTTCTGGAGCAGCGATCCTCTACCACAGTGGGGGTCACAGAAAACCCAACAGAGGTGCTTTTGCTTGGGGTGGGTGCATCTCTGGGGTCACCTCTCTATGCCAAGTCCCTGTCCCTGTGCATAAAACTAGGTTTTATCTCTTTACAGGGCCCTGGGAGGAAGGAACGGGTCGCCCTGCATGGGCACCCTGAGCAGAGTACCGAGCACACTGCAGTCTTTAGCTAACCCACTGGGATAAGAGATGGACCACCCCCCCACAGTGAGCCCTCAAGGAGGGCTGGCAACTTGAGTGCTCTGGATTAATAAAGGCATTCTCCACCCAAGGTGCTCTCTCATAAGGACATTCTGGAAAAAGAGGAATCATCTGATGTCTCCTTCTTACATCCCTGACTGTAAAGAAGATTAAGAGAAAAGACCCTGGAAACACCTGATAAAGTCATCTAGGGCTGCCTGACGCTGGTGCTCATCATCCCCAGGCCGATCAAGGCCAAGACCGCCTGTGCTGAAGACAAGACCAGAAACCATTTCTGCTGTTATCTAGTTAGTGCAGTTCAGTCATTCAGTCGTGTCCAACTCTTTGCGACCCCAAGGATTGCAGCACACCAGGCTTCCCTGTCCATCACCAACTCCCGGAGCTTACTCACATTCATGTCTATCGAGTCGGTGATGCCATCCAACCATCTCATCCTCTGTCATCCCCTTCTCCTCCCGCCTTCAATCTTCCCCAGCATCAGGGTCTTTCCAAATGAGTCAGTCCTTCCTATCAGGTGGCCAAAGTACTGGAGTTTCAGCTTCAGCATCAGTCCTTCCAATGAATATTCAGGACTGATTTCCTTTAGGATGGACTGGTTGGATCTCCTTGCTGTCCAAGGGACTCTCAAGAGTTATCTAGTTAATGGTATCCATTGACTATGAGGGTTGTCAGGGTTCCTGGTGGATCCCAGTGGCCCCGTGTATATTTCTTTGGCTGTTATAGCTCGGCTTGCCTGGAGTTGGGTCACAGGTTTTTCTGTTTCCGTTCTGTTGCACGCACTCAACTCCGTCTAGTGAGCCGTTTGGTGACCACCCCCATAAGACCATGGCATCTCCTAGGGATGGCACTTGGTCCTCCTGAGGCGGCACTGTGCATATGCCCCTCTGTAACCCTCCTAAATGCCTGCACAACGCACCTCGAGGAACACACACAGCCGGCCAATCTGCAGGGTACCTCGGACGACGACCCACCACGCCCAGTGACCTGGGTCCACGTGCTGCTGGGACGCACACACGCAGAGCAAAGCAGCGGAGCATGCGGGACCAGAGTTGGTTCTTCTGCGGATCGTGGGTATCGACAGGACCTTGGACCTGCTGCTCACGCTGCTCCAGCAAATGACCCTCGGTGAGCCGAGAGCGGTGGAGCTGAACCTAGCATCCTAATGAAATGGAGATTGCTGGTGTGCCTCCATGTAATGAAGCTGCCTGTAACTTCTCAGACCGCTTTTTACGATAAGCATTAAAAGGCAACGAGGAAGATGAAAGTTCCCCCTGCAGACCCTGTCTGTAATGGGGGGCTGAGGAGGCCTTCAGGGAGGGGTCTGGGAGAGAGGTTTATGGACTGGGTTACAGTCAGAGGGCATTATAGAAAAGGAGCGTGTTATTAAAAGAATCCTGAAGTTATAAAAACTCAGAGGATTTTTAGCGAGGATGAATGAAGTCTTTGGTAAAGATGAAGTCATGATACTCTGGAGCAGGGGCGGGAGCTCTGACTGCAGTCACCCCCTTTCCTATAAACTGGGGTGCAGCCGTACGCAGTTCTTGCTGGCAATGGATTTTGTTGTTTTTGCAGGGTGGTGTGAGGAATATATTCTTCGACAAAGAAAGTTCTAGTGGGTATGAGAGAGTCCCTCCAGTTAGCAAATGAATGCATCGATTGTCCTATTAGAAAAGGGCAACAAAACAGTCCATTTCCTACAGCCATGCTCGCCACCTGACATGCCCTGCTCTTTCTTCTTAAACACTTAGACGCCGCCTCCTCCAGTAATTGTCAAAAAGAGAATGAAACCGTTGAGTCAGACAACAGTAGTCTGGTGTGGTGGGAAAAAAGTCTTCTAATACAGTTCTACTTCTTACAAATGCATTCAGTTAACTAAAGTATGCTTAAAAAAAAAATGACTGGACTTAAACTACGAAAGTAATTTAAACATTTTGCCTGTAATTTTGTCTGTGCCCATCAATAGAGGAAATTCCAATTTAACCTCTGTCCAGATAGTAATCATAAATTCTAAATTCATGGCAGTTAAATTAATATTTTCCCTTAACAATGGTTAGAGGTATGCAAGATTTTTAATTTATGAAAGTAATCATACTATATAGGTAGTTTGGCAAACAGAAATGAAAGCTTTAATTATTTATCCTAACAACTATTATTACTTTCCCATATTTTCTAGTCCTTTCACGCATGTACATTTTAAAGGTTTTAATCTTCTAACTATAATTTATTTTAACTGCTCTGGCCATTTCTCTATATTGTTAGTCTTTCTGTTGATGGATAACATTCCCAGTGATTGTGTACTATTTATTTAATTAAATTAAATTACTGATCGTGTACTATTCATATCTGATTATAAATCTTCCAGAGTATGGATTTTCACATATATCTGACTATTTCTAGATTACTAGAAGTAGGGTTCTAGCAGTAGCAGCAGCAGCAGAAGTAGATTATTGGGTCAAAGAATATGATCTTTGATTCCTGATGCCTACTTCCAAATTGCTTCTCGAAAGGATTTTCCAATTTACACGTCCACCAAGATTTAAAACAAGATTTAAGAGTATCCATACTTGTTTTATTATATCTTTGCCCATCTTGGATAACACTGAGAAACATGGGTTTTTTTTGGGTCCTGTGTTTTGTTTTGCTTTGGTTTTTTTTGGTGGCTAATTTAGTGGGTGAAAAATGAAGTTCAATGAATTGTGAAGTAGGGCCCTATGATGTCATCTTGGCTCCTATATTCAGAGTAAAGACAAAAATAATCGTAATGACATAGTCCGTGTTTGGCTGCTTTTCTCTGAGTCTTATGTTTCTACTCATCCACAAAGAAAGATCCAGAAGGCAGCAGGAATGTTCCAATCTGGTCTGTCAAGACTCAGACAAGCAAGGGGGGCTGTCTGCACTGGAACGAGGGTCAGGCGATGCTGTATAACCCTTCTGGCAAGCCGTCAATTCCTCAGCCTCCTGCAGAACGCTTGAGTTTCCAGAAGCACAAGATGGTAATTCTGGTGTTCTCTCCATTTAAAAACAATTATGGAGTCAGCAGAATTGCTGAAGTGGCACTGGCGTGGCTTCTGGTTTTTTTTTTTAAAGCAACAAATTCAGGTGTTGGACAGTGTGCTTTGTAAATAGAATAAAATGAAGTAATAAATTAAGGTGTGTCTTTGTTTGAGCTTGCTTATATTTACAGTGGGTTAAATATAACTTCTTGGAGATCTTCTGGAACATGAATCATAGTAGAAGAGATTTCACACTGGGAAAAAATAGCAAGATACGGGCTCGTCCAAAACAAAATCCATACATACTGTGCTGTGCCTTGGGTAACTCTTAAAAAACACTTGATTATAAATAAATTTCAGACATACAGCAACTAGCAAAACCTGTGTAAGGAGCTCCCCCGCCACACTATCAGTGTCAACACGGTAAGCCCTTTAACTCTTGCAGACTGGAATGGCACGCCCAGCCCTCCCCAGCCTGCCTCCCAGCCAGGCACCCAGTCCCCCTCAGCAGCCGGTGACTCTCAGCGAGGCAGCTTTGAGCTTTTTCGAGAAGCATCGCCTTCAGCTGCCAAATTCCTGCTGGGTCGGCCAAGAGGTATGAACCAAAAATGAAAAAAACATGAAGGATTTGTTTTTTAAAAGCAATACATCAAACATAAAAAGAGCTCTTTTGTAGGAGAATTTTCGGTGTGGGAGCCAGAAGGGAGACTATCGTTTGCCCTCCCAGGAGGAAGCAGTCTGACCTCACCTGTGACTTTTCTCTTCCAGGGTGGATTTTTCTCACCCCATTAAATGTAACCTATTGTAGGTGGGTTTGCACTGTATGAGAGAAATAGAGAGTGATGGGGAAACCACCAACGGGCAGGCTGGGGCTCAGAGCAGCACCACCGGGGCACCCTGGAAGGTGGGCCCTCTCGGAGCACGTGATGGAGGGGAGCGGACTACGGGGCTACGGGGCCATGTGGAGTGCGGCTGCGTCACCGGGGCCTGTCTGCGAGAAGCCCAAGGATTCAGTTTCCGTGGCTTCAGAAACCTTGTGGGGAGCCACCCCCAGAAGAAAAAAACATCTTTGCAAAGGGAAGAGAAAAAAGGAAAGAGGGGGAAAGGGATGAAAGAAAAAAAAAATGCCAGGTTAGAATGGGTGTTCTCACATCACTTAGAAAGGGCCACTTGGAATGGATGGAGCAGGTTTCTGCAGTGACCCCCCCTGAGGAAAAGTGGCAAAATAAGAGCAGTGTCCAGGAAGGCACGGCGCAGCCGTGGAAGGGGAGGAGCGTGCGCCTTGACACCCAGGCTGCCTGTGGCCAAGGCACGCAGGACTGTGCTGCGCAGAGCAGGAAAAGGCAGTCTCGCTGTCGGGTCCCTAAATCCCCATCCCATTAGCCAGGTGCCAAGAGTGAAACCTGCAAAAGGACCCTGGTTAAATCACCGGGCGGCCACGCCACCGGCGCCCAGCGCTAATCCCTGGGGGCCGGCAGCCTTTTTTTTTTTTTTTTTTGGTCACACGGCAGGAAGAAGAAGCTTGCTCTGGGAGCAGCTGCCACCTGCTGACAAGCAGCGGGTTGTTATAGGGCAGAAGGGCTGGGTGGAGCCACAGAAAATCACTGCCATTCCTCTGGTTTCAACAGACCTGCACCAGTGACACTTTCCTGGGATTCCTGCAGAGAGGGAGCCTCGTCTGCAACTGGTTTCATTCCATCAGCCCAGGTGAGCCCCTGCTGGTGATCTCATTCAATCCTCATTCAATCCTCAGGACAGGGCTCCACGTTGGGGAACAGTATTGATCTTAATGCAACCCCACTTGCAGATGGAGAAGGTGAAGTTACTCATTCAGAGTCACAGAGCTAGCAAGAGGCATGCCTGGTATGTGAGTGCCAGGTCGCTTCAGTCCTGTCTGATTCTTTGTGACCCTATGGACCGAAGCCTGCCAGGCTCCTCTGTCCATGGGACTCTCCAGGCACGAATACTGGAGTGGGATAACATGCCCTCCTCCACGGGATCTTCTCGACCCAGGGACCAAACCCAGGTCTCTTGAGTCTCCTGCATTGGCAGATGGGTTCTTTACCACTTAGCGCCACCTGGGGAAGCCTGGTACCCACATCAAATAAGTGCTCTCAAATAATGAAACCTACAGCTATCGTCTTATCTCAGAACTATGGCACTATTAAGACACGTGGTGCTTCTTGGAACTACAGCCAAGGGAGGGAAAAGGAAGATGGCAGAAAGCCTCTGGGAAGAGAAGCCTTCTCACAGTGCCTTGGATGGAAAATGCTATCTACATCCTCACTATACTGGTAATTTCCTATGAAGTCACCTGCTAAACGACCTTGTGGTAACTGGATCTAAGATTATCCAGAACCTGGGTCCGCTGACCAGTACTGGATATGGAGGGAAATGTGTAGTAATTCCTCTTCATCCCACTGTTACTGAGATTTGCAAGCACTTTCCTATCTTTGTAGAAATGTTTACAAACTTGAATCCCTAATGTGCCTTTATCTCTAATTAAATGATCTGTTCACAGGCTCAGATGATTTCTACAAAAAGGAGACACTTTTACTTTATTTAGAAAAATAAAAAGTTAAAGTTCTTGAGATCATTATGTATGCTAAGTCACTTATGTATGCTGTGTCCAACTCTTTGGGACCCATGGACCATAGCCCACCAGGCTACTCTGTCTGTGGGATTCTTCAGCAAGAATACTGGAGTGGGTTGCCATTTCCTCCTCCAGGGGATCCTCCTGGTTGAGTCTTTAAATTACCCTTCTGACCTATTATCAGGGCTTCCCTGATAGCTCAGTTGCTAAAGAATCTGCCTGTAATGCAGGAGACCCTGATTCGATTCCTGGGTTGGGAAGATCCGCTGGAGAAGGGATAGGCTACCCACCCCAGTGTTCTTGGGCTTCCTTGTGGTTCAGCTGGTAAAGAATCCGCCCACAATGTGGGAGACCTGGGTTCAACCCCTGGGTTGGGAAGATCCCCTGGAGAAGCGAGAGGCTACCCACTCCAGTATTCTAGCCTGGAGAATTCCATGGACTATATAGTCCATGGGGTTGCAAAGAGTCAGACACGACTGAATGACTTTCACTTCACTTTGTCCTTGAACACAGCAAAGGAAAACTACTGACAAAGCCAAAAAGACAGCCTTACTAAATGCGGGAAAATATTTGCAAGTGGAATGACTGATAAGGGGGTATTAGCCAAGCTGTTTATATATAACAGCTCATACAACTCAGCATCAACTGAACCTCAATTTGAAGATTTTTTTAAAATAAACTTTTCTAATATTTCATTCATTTCTGGACATTACCTTAGAAGTGAGAAATGGAGTATTTCCTGCCATAGGAATAAACAAGGATGCCACAGTCATCAGTGATTTCGGCCTTCGATATGTGAATTTCTGAGCCTGGAGGGCGCCCGGGAAAAACACCACCTGTGAACCAGTAGCCATCAGGCTGCCACCACTCCCTCCGGTGAGCAGAACTAAGCATGTGAGAAATCAAACTGCAGGACGCTGGGCCCAGATAGCTGAGATGCGTATGAAAGGAATGATCTCAGTGAGCCCAGATGCATGCATCTTCCCATGCACAGAAAAGCCCTAAATTCCTTAACTCAAGATATCTGGTTTTCCTTAACTAACAATTATCTTTTGATGTTCAGACTACTTGACCCTTGTTGCAGATTTCTGTATAATCTGATTTCTCCCCCCTTTGCTTCCTCGGAACAGTTCTCTCAGGCCACTTTGAGATGCTGTTTCACCTGGATTTGAAGACCTAAAAATTCTCACCAAATAAAACATAACTCTCCACTTCTAGGTTATGACTATTTTTTAAGTCGACAGAATAATTACTTTCTGTAGGGCCCCTGCTTCTCACAATCTGTTAAGAACACCCCGAGGCTCGTGTCCATCAGAGGAGTCACAAAAACACAGAAAAACAGGGTACCTCCTCACTAGGGTGCATTCGAGTTACTCCAAGAAGCAAAAATACTGAGTAAGCCAAGAGACAGGTTAAGATAGTATTTTTATATTGAAACAAATGCACACCAGAATTACGGAGTAGAAATCATGGAAAATTTGCGAAAATGTTGAACATAAATCAGACTCCAAAGAAATATGCCTGCAGTGAGAAAAGATACTATTAGAACAAATGGTCGGTTTCTCTTGTCTCCGATATTTCCAGCCAAGAATCTTGGGCAACTACATAACCTCTCTGAGCCTCAGGCTCGTCAGCTATCAAATGGGGGTAATTGCTGCCTCATTCATAGGGCTGCTATGAGAGTCCGCTAAGTTAGGAGCTACGTGGACAGATAGCTGAAGCCCATAACATGCCTATGTAAAAAGCAGCTTGCTTTTCCATAGAATGTGTTTTATGGCTCACCCTAGAGTCTGAGCTTAGGCTAAAGACCAGCTGGGGATGCAAATGGGGCCGCCCATTGTGGACTCCCTGGAACGACTTTTCCCAAGGGGCGAGCTCCTTAAGCTCCTTGGGTCACATTGGCCTGGATACGTCTAGTTCAGCGAATGCGGACTATGTGCCAGACCCTCATCCAGGCTCTAGATGGGTTGTTACAGTGAAAATGCTTTGTCCTTGCTCCCGAGGAAGCACTCCTGTTGGGGGGTGGGGGCACGGCAGTAAGGGGGTGGTATGCAAATTAACAGGTAAATACACAGATTGTCAACGTGGTTAAAATAAAAGAGTGACGGGGAAAGAAAGGGACAGGGATGGGGTGTTGTTTTTGTGTTGAAAGGTCAAGGAAGACCCTGCTGATCAGACCTTTGATAGAGAGCAGAAGGGCAGTGAGAGAGTTTACCGAGAAGGTGTCTGAAAGAGGAGAGCTCCAAGCAGTGGGGACAGGAAGACTAAAGGTGCAGAACAGTCAGAGGAAGAACAAAGTTACCAAGGTGCTAAGTGCATTTTGCAGGGGAGGGGGGAAGGCATGTGAGCTGGTGGGTGCATGTGGGGGGCATGGAGAAAGCAGGGTTAGGGCTTTGTAGGTCTGGATTCTGGATTTTTATACTGAATAAAAGAAGCAGCAATTCTGAGGCCTTCATACATTGACATGAATCAGCCATGGATGTACATGCGTCCCCCATCCTGAACCCCCCTCCCACCTCCCTCCCACTGTAGTGTTCTTGCCTGGAGAACCTCACGGATAGCCTGGTGGGCCACGGTCTTTGGGGTCTCAAAGAGTCGGGCACGACTGAAGCGACTTAGCGTGCATACACTCATTTGGGAACCATTATCATGGAGATGGCACTTACAGCCCTGAGACCAGACCATGGAAGGTCAGCAGGGGGGTGAGTAAGTCCAGGGAAAGGAAGACGTCTGAGTTTGCTTCTCTGGCTGAGGCACCAGGCTGCTGCTGCTAAGTCACTTCAGTCGTGTCCGACTCTGTGCAACCCCATAGACGGCAGCCCACCAAGCTCCCCCGTCCCTGGGATTCTCCAGGCAGGAACACTGGAGTGGGTTGCCATTTCCTTCTCCAATGCATGAAAGTAAAAAGTGAAAGTGAAGTCGCTCAGTCGTGTCCGACTCTTAGCAACCCCATGGACTACAGCCTACCAGGCTCCTCCATCCATGGGATTTTCCAGGCAAGAGTACTGGAGTGGGGTGCCACTGCCTTCTCCGGAGGCACCAGGCTAAGACTTTAGAAACCCCTGATTTCTTTTTGAAAACCACAGAGCATGGTAACAGTGGGACGTCATCACACCTGGGGTGCAAACACGGAAAAAAAGGTAGAACTGCGTCTCCTGTTACGCTTAAGGGATGTGGATGGTGCTCAGTGACAAGCATCTGTGAGCTCGTGAGCACAGCAGGGCTGGAAGAACGTGGAAACACAGGGGTCTCCTCTGGAGCAGCTCATGCCCTCAAACACATTTTAATATATTCAAAATGGGAGCAAATGATGACAGTATGCAGATGCCAAAGTACTAACAATCTCTGACACAAATTGCTGAAATCGACAGCTTCCCTGGTGGCTCAGTGGTCAAGAATCTGCCTGCCGATGCAGGGGACACAAGCTGGGTCCCTGGATCAGGAAGATCCCCTTGGAGGAGGAAATGACGACCCGCTCCAGTATTTCTTGCACATGAAATCCCATGGACAGAGAAGCCTGGCAGGCTATAGTCCACGGCGTTGCAAAGAGTCAGACAAAAATAAGTGCACACACGCTGAAATCGACTTCACAGTTTCTGTGCCACACACACTGCCAAGCATATAGTACATACTTCACACACATCTGATGAATGACTATGTATATGTTTCTAACTGAAGCTAGGAAATTTGGGACGTGATTCCTTTATGGCTCAATAGACAGACAAAATTATTATTTCATGAGACACAAACGTCTGAAAGTCCCACCTGGTTCAAGCCCTTTCTTTCACAGAATGAGACATGCTGCCTTGGGTAGTAATAACTGGTGAGCGAACCCTGGAACAAATGAGGGCATGGTTCTTGCCATTCATCTCTCCCCCAGTGCCTGGGATAATGCCCTGTGCAGAGCAAATACCTAATAAATCTAAATGCATGTCTAATGAACGAGTGGATAAATATTCATTAAAAATTAACTCGACAGTTAATTTAGGTCACTCACTGGAAAAAAGAAAAACAGGGAGACTAGAAAAGTATCTTTTTAATTTGAAAGGTTAATTAAGGACAAGGTTTTAAAAAATATTTTGGTGGCTTAAGTAAACCGAGCGCAACTGGGGTTCAAAACAGCTGCAATTAGTAACTCGGAAAACATTCCATTGTGTTCCACAAATTAGCAAAAGGGGGAAAACTGCCTGATTTGCTTCATGATTCTAGCATAATCTCAGTTCTAAGTAAGTAAGCAAGGAGAAAAAAAAAAAAGAGGCCCTCCTCACTTACAAACATTGATGTGAAAATTCTAAATGAGATGCTGGCCAACCGAATTCAATGGTGCATCTTATGTATAATACATTGTAATCAAGTAGTGTTCATCCTAGAAATGCAAGGATGGTTTAATGTCAGGAAAAAATGCATCAGTGTAATCCATCATAATGAGGAAAATCATGAGACATTCTCAGTAGATACAGAAAAGACGTAATAAATGTCAATAGGTCTAGGTCAGTTCTCCAAATGACCTATTAGTCAGATGATCAATTTCCTGAATTTACAAGATTTTCTGGGAAAAGCATGTTTCTTTTTACTATTAAGATATGACAGCAATTTGATGACAACCTGTCTTAACACTATGCCTATGTAAATTAAAGCTGTGACACTCAAAGACAGTATTTTGTGCTACGTCTAAAATCTTCTAATCTGGTGTAAAATAAATTTTCTGCAACAGAATGGGGGGATAATGTCAGAAAACAGGGTTGCTCCCATGTCCACAGTTCTTTTAATAGCATTGTAAAGACCAAAGTTTTGTAAATATTATGAAAACTGTTTTCTCCTAGTTTTGGCTTATATATGTATATTTTTATAAGTGGCGCAGGGGATGAGGAAGCATACTAAAAGTTAGCACGCTGCTTCTCAGTCGCTCAGTCGTGTCTGACTCTGCAACCCTGTGAACTGTAGCCTGCCAGGCTCCTCTGTTCACGGAATTTTCCAGGCAAGAATACTGGAATAAGTTGCCATTTCCTTCTCCTGGGGATCATCCGGGCCCAGAGATCGAGCCATCATCTCCTGTACTGGCAGGCGGCCTCTGTACAACTGAGCCACCTGGGAAGCCCCAGATCAGTATGCTACACATCATTTAATGAATCGTTTGTGTAAAAAGCTCGATCTTAATACCGTTGCAAAAATGAAAGGATTTCCCATTTTAACATGAAATGAGGTATTAAAGGCATCCGCACTCCTTCCTGGTGTGCATGTCATCAGTTTCTCAAACCTAAACAGAGTCAGAGCCTGTCCAGCACATGAATGAATGAAAAGGCAAACAAGGGGAAAGCTGCTAACACAGCTCAATGGCATATATCTTGACAGGTCACACAAAATCTCATCCTATCCTTCTGCCAACATTCTGACTTGTGTTCCCTCATATTCTTTACTTAGCAATTATTTACTGAGAATGTATAAAGATAACACTAGTTTCCAGGGGACAAGAAATACAACAGTAAACAGAACAGGCATAATTCTGGAAGGAGGCAGACATTAAACAAACATACAAATAAATACATTACATATTAGGTAAGGAGGTAAGAGAAAGAGTAGTGGATGCCGTCTTCTGTTCTATAAAGGATGGACAGGAAAGGCCTCTCTCGTAAGGTGATGTGTGAGCAGAGATCTGAAGGAAACAGGAGCAGGCAAGGTATTTGGGAGTGGAATGGTCTAGACAGGGGAGGACCTGAGTTAGGGAGTGTGCTTGCCATTTCTGAGGCCTCACACCTATGTGTGCATATGTGTGTCTAGGAGAAAGGGATGTAAAACTTCTGAGCAGGTTAAGAACTATGGATTTTCACTGAGCACAGTATTTCTGAGCTCCATGCACGTTGTTGCATGTACTAATATTCTGCACCTTTAACTTGCTGAGAAGTATCCCAGCAACTTGTCTATCAATTACAGCTTAACAAATATTTGGGTTTCCTGTTTGGAGCTATTATGAATGAAGCTGCTATGAACAACCATGTACAAGTCTTTGTGTGGACTGTTTTCCCTTGTCTGGGGCGAACCCCCAGGAGTAATGTTGCTGGGTCGTATGGTGAGTGTATATTTAACTTCATAAGGTATTTCCAGAATGTTTTCAGAACTGTGAGAATCCAAACATCAGGTGATGTAAAGTCGAAAGCCATCAGTTTAGAGTTGATATTTAAAGTGGGGGGCCAGGGTACACATCACAACGCTCATGCCCCTTACCATCCTGTGGTCAGCTTGAGCTAAAAAAGTAGTCTCCCCAACATCTCTGATCTGAAAGAATTTGGGTTCCTATCCCTAGTGGTGCCCACAGGGTTCAATACAACTCTTGTTTGGATCTGCCAGCTTTCTAAGGACAAAAAACTGGACTTTATGAATCAGAGTCCCAGATTCAGCCCAGGAAGTCACTCCAGTTTCAAAATCTCAGTTCTCAAATTTGAGAAGATGGCAACACAGTAATCAGCCCAAATCACAGGGTTGTGCAACTAATCACAGTAGAATGGTAAGTTCAGTGGTGGCTACAATTCCTTTACTTTGGGGTGTGGATTCTGTCCATCACTTTTGCAAGGAGAGAACAATGTTGAAGGAAAGAGTCTGGATTCAAACCTTGAAGCCAGTTCTTTGTGAAGCACTTGTAGCTGCTGTGGCCATATCATCAGTGGGAGCATTTGCCTCGGTGGAAATTTCTACTGTGGCTGTAGTACATGGATAGTTAATTCAGATGGATGAAGCTGACAGGAAATGGTATTTGGCTGGACATACTCACACAGGAGAATTAAAGAACAGACTGGTAAGTCACTGTTAAACCATGAAAGCCTGAATAATCATTCATGTGATGCACGCCAGCCCAAACACACCCAGTTCACAACAGAGACACGTCATTTTTCAACCTGCAACAACCTACGAGAAATTGATTTCAGTAGTTGCTGCCCTGTGACATCTCAGAAATCAGATTCTCGTACATAATTAGGTCCCAGGGCAATCATCTGAGTCACATTCTATTCTAACAATGGGGAGGGGGTACGATAGTCCAGAAAAAGAAAAAGCCAATTCAATCTTAAAAATGAAAGGAATTTGAAAAAAAAGAAGAAAAGTCTCATTTCAAGGCACATTCCTATCACATCTGCAAAGTTCTTAGCACTATACGCCTGCCATGTGGTAAAAGTGCTTAATCAATGGCACTTAATATTATTTTATTATTGTTAATGTTTCCAGCAGGAATTCACCCCTCACTGAGTCTATTAATTTCTCCTGTTGGTCAAGATATGCACAAAAATTTAGTAAAATTTAACATATGGACTTGCTTCATTGTGAATAATTGTTTCCTATATTAAAAATTGCAAGTACATTGATTTTCACTTGTACTTTTTACAGTAATGTCATATATAGGGTATAAATGACCTTCAACAACAGTATGTTATATTTATAATAGGTAGAATGCAAAATACATAAAAGTAAAATTATACATTAATGGTAACAAATAATATTCTCTTCCAAAAATCGTGATTCATCAGGGTATGCTAACGTTAGCTCCAACAATTCCAACTGCAATGCACAAGTCCAAGGCTAGTCAGGTGGCTGTCCTCCAAGTGGTGACTCAGGGGCAAGCCTTTCCCAACTTGTGACACCACCATTTTCCCACAGGACCTCCAAGATCACAGTGGAGAAGGAGAGTAGGAGACCCCTCTGGGCCAGGCCTAGAACATACACACTTCACATCTATCCCGAACCCTGGCCACCCACACAACACCAACCCTGCTGAAAGGAGGTGTGTGTGCCCAGGAGGGAAATGAAACACGGTTAGGAGTCATGGAATATTTCCTCTGCCACAAATATTCTCTACATATACAATTGACATTTGCCTTGGATTTCACTCATGTTTCCCTGCAACTTTTGAATGACGCCTTATTTACTCATGACTAGAAAAAGCTGGTAAGTGGCCACTGTTATTACCATCTTACAGATAAAGAAGCAGAGGCTTATAGAAGTCATTTAGTGTCAGTGGTTGCCTGGGGCTAGACTACTGTTCATGGGGTTCTCATCACCAACTTAGACAGCATGTTAAAAAGCAGAGACATTACTTTGTCAACAAAGGTCTATCTAGTCAAGGCTATCGTTTTTCCAGACCATAAAGAAAACGGAGCACCAAGGAATTGATGCCTTTGAACTGTGGTGTTGGAGAAGACTCTTGAAAGTCCCTTGGACTGCAAGGAGATCCAACCAGTCCATCCTAAAGGAAATAAGTCCTGAATATTCACTGGAAAGGCTGGTGCTGAAGCTGAAACTCCAATACTTTGGCCACGTGATGCGAAGACCTGAGTCATTGGAAAAGACCCGGATGCTGGGAAAGATTGAAGGCAGGAGGAGAAGGGGACGACAGAGGATGAGATAGTTGGATGGCATCACCAACCTGATGGACATGAGTTTGAGCAAGCTCTGGAAGTTGGTGATGGACAGGGAAGCCTGGTGTGCTGTAGTCCATGGGGTCACAAAGAGTTGAACATGACTGAGCAATTGAACTGAACTGAACTGACAGGTCTGTCACAGCTTTTCTTCCAAGGAGCAAGTATCTTTTAATTTTCATGGCTGCAGTCATCTACAGTGATTTTGGAGCCCAAGAAAATAAAGCCTGTCAGTGTTTTCATTGTTTCCCCATCTATTTGCCATGAAGTGATGAGACCAGATGCAATGATCTTAGTTTTTTGAAAGTTCTGTTTTGATTTATAAAAAAGTAGCTTTTTGTAGTACAAAATGAAGCAGGTCAAAGGCTAACAGAGTTTTGCCAAGAGAACGTACTGGTCATGGCAAACACCTTCTTCCAACAACACAAGAGATGACTCTACACATGGACACCATCAGATGGTCAATACTAAAATCAGACTGATTATGTTCTTTGCAGCCAAAGATGGAGAAACTCTATACAGTCAGCAAAACCAAGACCAGGAGCTGACTGTGGCTCAGATCATGAACTCCTTATTGCCAAATTTAGACTTAAATTGAAGAAAGTAGGGAAAACCACCAAACCATTCAGGTATGACCTAAATCAAATCCCTTACGACTATACAGTAGAAGTGACAAATAGATTCAAGGGATTAGATCTGATAAGAGTGCCTGAAGAACTGTGGATGGAGGTTTGTGTCATTGTACAGAAGTCAGTGATCAAGACCATTCCAAGGAAAAAGAAACACAAAAAGGCAAAATGCTTCTCTGAGGAGGCCTTACAAATAGCTGAGAAAAGAAGAGAAGTGAAAGGCAAAGGAGAGAAGGAAAGACATACCCAATTGAATGCAGAGTTCCAAAGAATAGCAAAGAAAGATAAGAAAGCCTTCCTCAGTGATCAGTGCAAAGAAATAGAGGAAAACAATAGAATGGGAAAGACTAGAGACCTCTTTAAGAAACTTAGAGATACCAAGGGAACATTTCATGCAAAGATGAGCACAATAAAGGATAGAAATGGTATGGACTGAACAAAAGCAGAAGATATTAAGAAGAGGTGGCAAGAATATACAGAAGAACTGTACAAAAAAGATCTTCACGACCAAGATAATCGCGATGGTGTGATCACTCACCTAGAGCCAGACATCCTGGAATGTAAAGTAAAGTGGGCCTTAGGAAGCATCACTACGAACAAAGCTAGTGGAGGTGATGGAATTCCAGTTGAATGATTTCAAATCTTAAAGATGCTGCTGTGAAAGTGCTGCACTCAATATGCCACCAAATCTGGAAAACACAGCAGTGGCCACAGGACTGGAAAAGGTCAGTTTTCATTCCAATCCCAAAGAAAGATAATGCCAAAGAATGCTCAAACTTCCACACACTTGCACTCATCTCACATGCTAGTAAAGTAATGCTCAAAATTCTCTGAGCCAAGCTTCAGCAATATGTGAACCGTGAACTTCCTGACGTTCAAGCTGGTTTTAGAAAAGGCAGAGGAACCAGAGATCAAATTGCCAACATCCGCTGGATCATGGAAAAAGCAAGAGAGTTCCAGAAAAACATCTATTTCTGCTTTATTGACTACACCAAAGCATTTGACTGTGTGGATCACAACAAACTGAAAAATTCTTCAAGAGATACAATACCAGACTACCTGACCTGCCTCCTGAGAAATCTGTGGGCAGGTCAGGAAGCAACAGTTAGAACTGGACCTGGAACAACAAACTGGTTCCAAATCCAGAAAGGAAGGAGTATGTCAAGGCTATATACTGTCACCCTGCTTATTTAACTTATATGCAGAGTACATCATGAGAAATGCTGGGCTGGATGAAGCACCAGCTGGAACCAAGATTGCCAGGAGAAATATTAATAACCTCAGATATGCAGATGACACCATGCTTATGGTAAAAAGCGAAGAAAAACTAAAGAGCCTCTTGATGACAGTGAAAGAGGAAAGGGAAAAGGCTGCTTAAAACTCAACATTCAGAAAACTAAGATCATGGCATCCAGTCCCATCACTTCACGGCAAATAGATGGGCAAACAATGGAAACAGTGACAGATTTCGGGGGGGGGGGGGGCCGGAGGAGGGGGCTCCAAAATCACTGCAGATGGTGACTGCAGCCGTGAAATTAAAAGATACTTGCTCTTTGAAAGAAAAGCTATGATCAACCTAGACAGCATATTAAAAAGCAGATACATTACTTTGCCAACAAAGGTCCACCTAGTCAAGGCTATGGTTTTTCCAGTAGTCATGTATGGATGTGAGAATTGGACTATAAAGAAAGCCGAGCACTGAAGAACTGATGCTTTTGAACTGTGGTGTTGGAGAAGACTCTTGAGAGTCCCTTGGACTGCAAGGAGATCCAACCAATCCATCCTAAAGGAGATCAGTCCTGAGTGTTCACTGGAAGGACTGATGTTGAAGCTGAAACTCAAATACTCTGGCCACCTGATGTGAAGAGCTGACTCATTGGAAAAGACCCTGATGCTGGGACAGATTGAGGGCAGGAGGAGAAGGGGACAACAGAGGATGAGGTAGTTGGATGGCATCACTGACTCGATGGACATGAGTTTGAGTGAACTCCGGGAGTTGGTGATGGACAGGGAGGCCTGGCGTGCTGCAGTTCATGGCTTCGTAAAGAGTCAAACACCACTGAGCGACTGAACTGAACTGAATATTAGTTATTTCAGGGAGTGTTTGGAAAATAAAACAGGAATATGGCAATAAACCCAAAATGTGGCCTCTAATTCTTATTTTGGAGATGCAGACATAAGTACAGGCATGGGTAAGTATGATTAAATTGAAAATGAATGATGTGAGAAAAGAACTTTGTGCAGATTCAAGTTCCTAACCTTATGAAACTGAAAGTGACAGTGAAGGTCACTAAGTCGTGTCTGATTCTTTACGACTTTACGGGCTATACAGTGCACAGAATTCTCCAGGCCAGAACACTGTAGCGGGTAGACTTTCCCTTCTCCAGGGGAATCTACCCAACCCAGGGATGGAACCCAGGTCTCCCACATTGCAGGTGGATTCTTTACCAGCTGAGGCACAAGGGAAGCCCTTAGACATTGAACTAAAAGTGAATCCCACACTTAACACTGGTTGTCATGGCTACAGTGAGCAGGATGGAACTTGAAGACAGGCCTAGACATACTGCTAGGAATTCAAAGGCCAAGGTATCCAGAGCTTGCCATAGGAGTAGCTATCCTGCACACCAGCCACTAATGACAAGACGATCTTCTCGATGTAAAAGTTCAAAGCACCACCACAGAGAACGAGGTGCACGCTGGTTGGCCAGGAGCCAGGCAGATAAACTGCCCACAGCTTCCTTCTCCAGATTCTGTATCTAGCATCAGTATTTCCACGTTGAGGATGGAACAGATTTTCCTAGCATTTAATGTCATGCTTTCTCCTTTCAGAACAAGGAAGCATGTGTACTGCTAAATCTGGATTCCAGAGACCCTGGCATGGGGTGACCTAGTGTCCAGAAGTTTATTGCCAAGGTTCCAGTTTATGCCCACCAGGCCCATAGCAAAGTTCCGGATGAGCCAACAGCTTTTGGCTCCAGTGGGTTTTGGCTGCAGTAACGATCTGGTGACTGATTTACTCCACCCTTTCAGTTCTTTACTCTTCATCAAAATAATTCTGCACAAATCATTTCCATGTTTCCAAAGCAAACGTTGGGGGGAGAAAAACCACAAGTTAAAAAATAAAAGAGCCTGCAAACAGAGAAGGATTTGCTCTCCAACAGTCATTTCAGGAAACCATCAGGTGGAATTAAGCGATGTAATGGGCAGTTTGGTCTTGACTTCCCATCAGAAAGAAGGCTGTACACCCACACAAACACACACATCCACTCCCAGGCAATGTCCCGCACCAGACCATGGGCTTCCGCTGACACCGAATTCCTGTCAAGAGGGCAGTTTCCTTTTTGCTATACCAACATGATGCTTCATTACACCAAGACACAGCACGCTGCAATCTGCCAGGTAAGTGAAGAAGGAAGCTTAAAATGTATGGTAACATTTAAAATGCTGAGCATTTCCGCCTTAAGTTGAACGTGCGCTCTACCAAGCTCTTCCCATGGCGAGGCTCCACAAGGCCCATGAGTTCTTCCTGGGCAGTCCCCCAGCTCAGTGCAATGCTCCCAGCAGGTGCTGTAACTGTCAACTCACCCACATGTGACATTTTGGGGCTTCCCTGGTGGCTCAGATAGTAAAGAATCCACAGGAGACCCAGGTTCAATCCCTGGGTCAGGAAGATCCCCTGAAGAAGGGAATGACAACCTATTCCAGTATTCTTACCTGGAGAATTCCACGGACACAGGAGCCTGGCAGGCTACAGTCCATGGGGTCACGAAGAGTCAGACACAACTGAGCTACTAACACTTTAGTGTGATGCTGCATCGCCAACAAGGGTGTGGGGAGCTGCCTCCACTTTTGCTGATCACCAGAAAGAATTTCAAGCCACTTGAGATAAGTAAATCTAGTTTACTCACTGGAGTCAGTAAAGATGCTAGGTTTGTCATAAGCCATCAGAGGCAAGGCTCACTCACCCAGAAGTAATCAAGGCAGCTTGAGGACTTCACAGTGGACCTTCCTTCTGAAATTACTGGCCCTGAACCACAGAAACGATGCAACAGCCCACCCTCAGTTCCTCCAATGAAACGGGGCCTGGAAGGTCTCATGACTAAATGAGAAGTCACACTGAGCTAAGCTCCTCCTGCACTGACCCGCTGTGGTCCTTAATGTGCATTAGAGTCTCCTGGCCAGAATTTAAAAACAGTACTTATATTTTCTACTTATTAAATGCTGTAATATTAGATCGCATTTCTAGGAAAATATTGGCTTGCCCAATATAAAATATCGACCAACCACACCAGGCTTTAGTATGGGGCCCATTGGCCTTTGCAGGTGGCACAACGGTAAAGAATCCGCCTGCTGATGCAAGAGACTTTAGAGACACGGGTTGGGAAGATCCCCAGGAACAGGGAATGGCAGCCCACTCCAGTATTCTTGCTTGGAAAATTCCAGGGACAGAGGAGCCTGGTGGGCTATAGTCCATGGGGTTGCAAAGAGTCAGACACGACTGGGCAACTGGGCACTAAGATCACAAGCACAAATGTGATCATTAAAATAAATACCATCTTGGCTATAACAAATGAGTCAACTAAAAGCAACCCAATCCTGATGTTCAATAATATCACCTCAGATGTGAACAATACTTGACACTTTGCAAACTGTTTCTATATTAGAAATATAGCTTGGTCGGGTAGGTGGGGCTGCAATCACCTCCATGTTGCAGTGGAACAACCTGCAGTGAGGAGAGACATAGACAGGCCTCAAAGCCAGTGAAAAATTCTAACTTCGGCCACATGTTGCTGTATAATGGCCATCGGCAGTCCTCAGCCATGCCGCAAACGGGGCAACAAGAGATTGCTTTTAATACCAAAGAGAGTCAGTGTGATGGCCACTTGGGGAAATATGAAGTTGGGAAAGACAAAAAGATGCTTCCAAATTTTAAAGGGGGGAAAAAAAAAATCCAATCTTGATGAACCTTCACAACTCCGTCATCAATAAAAGCAACACCCAGGGATCCCCCGGACCTATGTCAGGCCCGGGCCTGTGTCTGGTCTCATCTCAGGCCGTGCAGACATCTGGGCCCGACTGCGGGTTCTATGTTTATGGGAGGCGGGTGAGGACATGACCACCTAGGCCCTGGGGCGGGTTAAGCAGCCTGATTGAATGTCGCTGCTAATTAAGGGCCCCTGTCATCTGGCAGGACTGCCGGGGTACCTTCTGCACTTGTTCATGACCACAGCACCTCACTCAGAAATTAACTCTTGATGAGTGCAGACAGGGGCCCAGCTGGTCCTCCGAGCCCTGCCATCAGATAAATGAAATGTAATCAGGATGCTGCTGACTGCCAAGAGAAGAGGGGCTCTCCGTGACCTCTTGGTGAAACCCAGAGTCTACTTTCAGCGTGACTTAATTCTCTGCACTAGAGACACTTAATGCAGCCAGGAATGGTGTGAATAGGCCTGTGGCCACAGGGAGGGCACTGGGAAGTCCATCCTCGAATGTCCACTTTATTAAGTATAAGCTAAAGGAATAAAGAGGCAGTGCAGGAGAATCTAATTTTCAATTGGCAGATACTTTCTCTAGGAGAGAGGTGCTATTTTCTTCATGACTCTTCACAGGTCTGGGGACAATGGTGGCTTGTTACAGTTTGCAAATTGTAGAATCATTTCACTCAGGTTTAAAATATTGAACACTCATTTTTCTAGCACTTGTGGAGGAACGCTTGCCCCTAAGTTCTGTTAAAAGAGGAAGATAGTGGTTATTACTACCTGGGCCTTCCAGACACAGAAACTAGATAGAGAGATACATTCTGGCTCACACAGCAAAGCTGCAGCTCAGGGCGGGAGACTAGAATCCAGGAGTCTCGCACCTCGGTTTTGGACACTCTGGTCTGAGCGTACGCCGCCACTTTATTTCAGAAAGTCAATGTGTAGCAGGTGATGATGGGGAGGGCATGGGGCCAGGAGACTGGACAGCGAGCAGGGTCGCAGCCTCACTGCACTGGCCCCTGGAGAACCACTCCACGGGTGGCTCCTGCATGTGACATACTCCTTGAGAAGGGACGAGAAAGGCAGGCTGCAGACCACGGCTCCAGACCACAGGGAAGACATGTCTCTCTACGACTTCCAAAAGGCGCAGAGGAGGCCTCCAAAGAAAAGGATGAAATGATGGCAAGAGTCATCTTTTGCTAACACATCCGAAAAGTGGCGACTGGGCTGGAAGCAAAGGGAAAGATGAATGGGCAGGAAAGGCATTTGATGCCCTGATAAAACATTTTTAAAAACTAAAAAGGTGTTGGGGAGAAACTGTAATAACTCCCTAAGGACTAAAGGTGGAGGTGGGGTAAGGTGGGAGGAGTCAGGAAAGGTACTCAATTGCTTGAGAGAGTGTCGTGGTTTCCTACTGGTGCATAGCAAAGAAACCCCAAACTGAGCAGCTTATGGGCTTCTCAGGTGGCACTAGTGGTAAAGAACTGGTCTGCCAATGCAGGAGACAAGAGCTGTGGGTTCGATCCCTGCGTCGGGAAGATCCCCTGGAGAAAGGCACGGCAACCCACTTCAGTATTCTTGCCATGGACAGAGGGGCCTGGTGGGCTACAGTTCATGGGGTTGCAAAGAGTTGGTCGGACACAACTGAACTGACTAGCACACACGAGCAGCTTAAGACTATACACAGCAATCGTTTCCTAGTTTCTGGGAGTCAAGAGTCTGGGAGTGACTCAGTTGACTACTTTTAGCTCAATAGCCCCAGGTGTCAGCTAGGGAATGGTCATCGCAAGGCTTGACTGAGGAAGGTTCCCTTCCAAGCTCACTTCCATGGGCGCCCCGAGTTCTCAGCTTCCCATGAAAGTGAACAATCTTTTTCTGCCATGTGGGCCTCACCATTGGACTAGTCACTGCCCATCAGCTTGCTCCTCCCTTAGTGACAACTCCAAAAGACAGAGAGGGTGAGAAAAAGCTAGCAGGACAGAAGTCACGGTCTTTTTTGTAACCTAACCTCAGAAGTGACGTTCCATTACTTTGTCATATTTGATTTGTTAAATGCGAGCCATGAGGTCCAGCCCACACTTAAGTAGTGGGGCTTACAGAAGAGCATGAAAACCCAAAGGTAGATCACTGGGATCCTCCCAAAGGCAGCTTACCAAAGAGATTCCTTACTGCTTGGATAAACCTAGAGATGCACTCTTCACAGTAAGCCTCTACAGTTCAGTCACTCTGCTGTGTCCAACTCTTTTTGACCCCATGGATTGCAGCACTCTCCAGACTATATGATTAGGCCATGCAGGAGAAATATCAATAACCTCAGATTTGCAGATGACACCACACTTATGGCAGAAAGCGAAGAAGAACTAAAGAACCTCTTGATGAAAGTCAAAGAGGAAAGTGAAAACATTGGCTTAAAACTCAACATTCAGAAAACTAAGATTATGGCATCTGGTCCCATCATTTCATGGCAAATAGATGGGCAAACAATGGAAACAGTGAGAGATTTTATTTTGGGGGGCTCCAAAATGACTGCAGATGGTGACTGCAGCCATGAAATTAAAAGACACTTACTATTCGGAAGAAAAGCTATGATCAACCTAGACAGCATATTAAAAAGCAGATACATTACTTTGCCAACAAAGGTCCGTCTAGTCAAGGCTATGGTTTTTCCAGTAGTCATGTATGGATGTGAGAGTTGGACTATAAAGAAAGCTGAGCACTGAAGAATTGATGCTTTTGAACTGTGGTGTTGGAGAAGACTCTTGAGAGTCCCTTGGACTACAAGGAAATCCAACCAGTCCATCCTAAAGGAAATCAGTCCTGAATATTCACTGGAAGGACTGATGCTGAAGCTGAAACTCCAATACCTTGCCCACCTGATGCAAAGAACTGACTCCTTGGAAAAGACCCTGATGCTGGGACAGATTGAGGGCAGGAGGAGAAGTGGATGACAGAGGATGAGATGGCTGGATGGCATCACCGACTTAATGGACATGGGTTTGGGTGGACTCTAGGAGTTGGTGATGGACAGGGAGGCCTGGTGTGCTGCAGCTCATGGGGTCACAAAGAGTCGGACACAACTGAGTAACTGAACTGAACTGAACTAATCAACATTATCATCTTCTCATTCATCATTTATTTTCACACCGCAAGAACATCTTCAGTGAAGGTGTGGAGTTTTAAATTTAAGGAAAATGGAATACACATACCAGACTGATGTTGCTGTTTAAACACAGCTTCCCAAAACTGGCTGTCCAGAGTGCTCTTCCTTTCGTGTGATCTACCCACGGACTACAGTGCCCACTGAGGGCTCAGCTCTGTGCCCTTCCAGAAGAAGAGTCTGTACAAGAGATACACCCTCACAATAACAACCACTAACTTTTGCTAAGAGTGCATGATGGCCAAGTACTGAGTCAAGACTTTACATCCATCATCACCATTCATCCTTACAATGACCTCTATAGATGAGAAAGTGAGATGACGAGCAGGAGAATTTCTTATTGTTAGGAAGCCATCAATTCGTGTAATTAGTGCTGAGTAGGTCCTGGGCAATTAATTACCTATTGCGTTAAGGTAGACAGACAAGAAGAAACTGAATGACTATATTATGTGCATATCACATGACCATATACTTTAAAAAATCAGTGAAAAACTATTAGAATAAAATTAAACTTAGTAAATGAAGTGAAAGTCACTCAGTTGTGTCTGACTCTTTGCGATCCATGGACTGGGGTCTGCCAGGCTGCTCTGTCCACAGAATTCTCCAGGTCAGAAAACTGGAGTGGGCTGCCATTCCTTCTCCAGGGGATCTTCCTGACGCAGGGATCAAACCCAGGTCTCCCGCATCGCAGGCAGATTCTTTACTATCTGAGCACCAGGGAAGCCCAAACTCAGTCAAGTATTATATGAAATAAGAAAACAGAGAAACTAGGTGTTCCTGTATGACTATGTACTACCAGTAACCAAAAAAAAAAAAAAAACAAAACAGATTTTATGATAACCCATTGTAGAAAATATAGGAACTGTAAGAAAGTAAGACTAAGACATGAAGTCACTTGTGATTCTACCACCAAAAGGCCTTTTGGAACATACCTTTTAGCCTTTTTTCTATATTGTATGAGAGTGTGAATACATTGTATCTTTTAAAAATTGTTGTACTATAGTGGCTGAATATACCACTTTTTCCATTTAATACAACATCGGGAGTGTTTTTCCTATATTATTTTCCCCAAAAAATTCAGTTTTAAATGGCTACCATCATATTATTCTAATTTTTAAAAACGATTTCCTTTTACTCCTTTAATGGGTCAAAACCGCCAGAACTACGGTCCTCTGTTTCTCATTTCCTGCCTTTTAAAAAATTATTTGAATATCCATTTTTAATTTTTCTACTGACTTTTCAGCTATATTTTTTTACTTTTTGAAGTGGCTGCCCCAAGGATGATAATATATGCTATAATTTTTCATAGTCCACTTACAGTCAATATTGTACCATTTTTTGTAAAATATAGAAAACTTGTAACAATAGGTCCATATCTACTTTTATGATTGTTATATGTACCATATCTACAAATGTTATAAGCCCCACAACATACTTATAATTTTTGCTTTAAATAGTTAAATGGTTAATAAAGAAATTGAGGAAGAAAAGCACAAACAAAAAGCCAGTATTTCGTGTTTACCTCAATATTCACGATACCCAATGCTTTTAATTTTTCTGGAAGGATCTGAGTTTCTACCTGGTGTCATGTTCCTTTGTACATCGGGAAGTACAGCTCTGTTGGCGATAAACTGTCATCATTTTCTTTACATGAAAAGGTCCTTATTTTCCCTTCATTCTTCTTTAAAAATTTTGTATTGTGGTAAAATACATATGACAAAGAATTTACCACTTAATCCATTTTTAAAGGTATAATTCAGTGGCATTAAGTACATTCTTGTACAACAATCAGTACCTCCCATTTCTGAATGCTGTCATCATCCCAGTCTCTTCATTCTGGAAGAATCCTTTTACTGGATAAAACAGTTTTCTTTCAGAGCTTGAAAGGTGCTCTTCTGGCTTGCATGTCTTTTGAAGTCAGCCACTGATCGGCCTGGGGTTCCCCGGTGTTGCTTCCCTCTTGCTGCTTTCAAGCTTTGTGCTTTACCTTTCTTTGGTTTTCAAGAGGTGGAAAGAGTCAGCATGGGCTTTTTCTATTTACCTGATGTTCCTTCACCACCTTGTATATGTTAACTCCTATTCTGCATAGACTTTTGAGAAAGTTTCGCTTTCATTACTTCTAAGATTGTTTCCTGTTCCATCTTCACTCTCCTCTGTCATGTCCTTTTGTCAGTGAAGTCCACCCAGTATATTTCGAACTTCAGAGATTATATTGTCAGCTCTACCATTTCTTTTTTGGGGGTCACTTCTGTGTCACTAACGGGATACCTGATCTGTTCCTTCACTGTGAGCACATACTGTTTTACATCATTTAGTTCAGTTATTCATCCTGGGGTTGGACTCAGTGGATTTTCCTTTCTTCTGAGAGACTGCTCTACTTTCCTGGTCTGTCAGTTGTTGAGTATTTTATCTTCATGTCCTAGACACGATGAATGTTAAATTGTATAGATTCGGAATTCTGTTACCTTTCTTTGATGAGTGCTGTTTGTTTTGATTGGCAATGATTGAATTAATGTCTATATAAGAAATAATGGCATTGTGCTGATGTAGGAGAAAATCTTTATTGGTAAGAGATGCGTGTCAAAGTCTTTAGAGATGGCGTGTAAAGATGTTTTAAGGACTTTCAAATGTTCTATGGAAACCAAGAAATAAAGAGGGCTTCTCTAGTGGCTCAGTGGTAAAGAATCTGCCTGTCAATCCAGGAGACAAGGGTTTGGTCCCTGGTCCAGGAAGATCCCACATGCTGTGCAGCAACTAAGCTGGCGTACCACAGTTATTGAGCCTGTGCTCCAGAACCTGGGAGCTGCAACTCCTGAGCCCACGCCCGCTAGGGCCCGAGCTCCGCAGCCAGAGAAGCCTGGGAACTGCAATAAAGAGCAGCCCTGCTCTACACAGTTAGAAAGAAGCCCACTCGGGCAGCAGTGAAGACCCAGGACGGCCAAGATTTAGTAAATAAATAAATATCTTTTGAAAAAGAAACACAATAAATGAGAAAAAAGGACGAAACAGAAACTAGGTGTTGGGTATACCGGTAACATTGCACTATGTTCTTCAGCCTTCCAGTGTATGGAAATTTGTTCATAATGAAAATCTGCAGGAAAAAATTCTAGTTCACTCTTTCACATGGTGTGACTTTAAACTTGGGATTAAATTCAGACGAAAGTGATTTTTGAGGTCATTCTTGTAACGATATCTAGGTGACAAGCCACTGGTACTGTCCACTCTGAAAGTGACTTAGAAAATATTAACAGTAGGTAATTCTTGTCCCTCAATATTCTCAACAATGTGTTGACCCAAGACACTGGGAAAATAAAACGCGGTACACTTGAGAATAAGGCTGACTAGGATCACTGGATGAAAGTGAGGTTTCAATGCTATTAATTCACTTATTCACGAATTGGCCTGTAATATGTCAGGTGTTGGGTTAAGCACTGAGGATAAATTCCAGCCCTCAAGGAACTACAGTGTCATCAGAGAGAGAAGAAAAGAGGCCACAACAAGCAGTGGAATAAACAGGATGATTAGCCATGAAATTAAAAGACACTTCCTCCTTGGAAGAAAAGCTATGACAAACCTAGACAGCATATTAAAAACCAGAGACATTACTTGGCCAACAAAGGTCCATAGAATCAAAGCTATGGTTTTTCTAATAGTCATGTACAGATATGAGAGTTAGACCACAATGAAGGCTGAGAGCAGAAGAATTGATGCTTTTGAACTGTGGTTCTGGAGAAGACTCTTGAGAGTCCCTTGGACAGCAAGGAGATCAAGCCAGTCATTCCTAAAGGAAATCAACCCTGAATATTCATTGGAAGGACTGACGCTAAAGCTGAAGCTCCAATATTTTAGCTACCTGATTTGAAGGGCCGACTCATTGGAAAAGATCCTGATGCTGGGAAAGATTGAGGGCAGGAGAAGGGGACAACAGAGGATGAGATGGTTGGATGGCATCATTAACTCAGTGGCCATGAGTTTGAGCAAACTCCAGGAGTTGATGATGGACAGGGAAGCCTGGCGTGCTACAGTCCATGGGGTTGCAAAGAGTGGGACACGACTAAGTGACTGGACTGAACTGAACTGTACTAGAAAGCTGAGTCTACAGGACGCCCTTCCTGTGAGCAGTTAAGTGATTTGGCAGTAGAGTAGATGCTGCTCTGTATGAGGTTGGAAATGGGGAAGATTAGATAAAAACCTATGAGTGATTGGGATGCTAGGAGATATGGAACGCTATCAGAGCAGCTGACCCCAGACATCCTTCAGCAGGAGGACAGGTGGGGCCTCTGCTTCTGGGGCGCACCCAGGGGAGGCGTGACGGTTCTACTCTCGGGCAGTCCACACTCCCGCTTTCCTCTAACTGAAATAACTGCTCCTCCTGTTATATTATACACCAAACACGGCTAAGGGAAAATGATCTAGAGCTTACTTCTTTGACAGCATTCCAGAAAGGCAGACTGATGATGGGTAGCTTTAAATGTCAAACCCAGAAGATAACAGAAGAACCACAGAAGCAAAACTGTTGTGCCTATGTGAAGCGCTGACCAAAATTATTTGTAAGCAGTAACATACAAAATGTGTTATCTCTAAAAGCCAATAACCTAAAAACGTGTTATCTTTAAAACGTCAAATAGATACTTCAACCGTTTATAGCTTTACTAACTGAAAGATAGGGAAGCCTGGCGTGCTGCAGTTGCAATGAGTCAGACATGACTGAGCAACTGAACAACAAAGTTAACTTGAGAGCAAACCTAGGAGGAGGAAGAGGAAAGGGGGGAAGAAAGAGGCAGCAGCACTGTGATAGGGGAGTTACCACTCAGATCTACAAGAAAATCCAGCTGACTGACAACCTCCTGCCCCTCCCAGGATACAGTGCAGTTCCAGGCCCACATATTAGTTAAACAGCCAGAATTTAGTAAAAGTAATAATAATAATAATAAATCTCCATCACCCATGCTGTTCCTGGTCCCCATCAGTACTTTAGGTAACTGTGATGCTCACCTAGGTCTCAGTTCTGATTATCTAATATTAGACAACAAACCATCCCAACAGATAAGGGCTTAAACAACCCCATCAATCAATTTGCTCACAGATCTGTGATCTGGGAAGACGTGAACAGTAGTGTCATCTGGGGAGGCCACAGTGGACGTACAGGAGGAACGTGCAAGATGGTGCACGCACACAACTGGCTGGTTGGTGCTCACTGAGAATTCAGATGAAGCTGAACCAGGAACTTGGCTCTCCAGAGAGTGATATGGGCTTTCTCACAGCATGATGACTGGGTTCAAGAGCAAGTGTTCTGAGAGACAAGAAGTGGAAGTCCCTAATCTTCTGAAGCCTGGGCCCGGAAATCAGTACTGTGTCTCTTGTACCAGATTCTATTGGCCCAAGCAGTCAGAGCCCACCCACACCGGAGGAGAGCTACAAACCCCACCTAGCCAAAGGAGGATGTGTCGTAGCCACAGTCTCTTATTTTAGGCTACTTAGGAACTGAAAAGGTATATTTACCTCAAACCAGAGTATACACATACACATCAATAGTCACCAAGTGTGGCATTTGTTACCTAGAGTTTGGTAACAAATCATGGACTCTCCTCACCCAGTCAAAGAAGGCTTTGGAAATGAATGTACCTTGTCTTCCAGCATTAGAGCAAAACTGACAAAAGTCTCCTTAACTAGACCCAATGATATTCATTCATTCATTTATAGAAATGACTACATGTTATCTTAGGAGCTGCAGGGAAGACAGAGTTAACCAAATATGGTCATTAAATTCAAATTCCCAATCTAGCAGGGAGCTAAAGACACATACAACTAACTCTGGCTTCCCTGGTGGCTCAGCAATAAAGAATCTGTCTGCAATTCAGGAACTGCAGGAGTTTGATCCCTGGGTCAGGAACATTCCCTGGAGGAGGGCATGGCACCCCACTCCAGTATTCTTGCCTGGAGAATCCCATGGACAGAGGAGCCCGGCGAGTTGCAGTCCGTGGGGTCACAAAGAGTCAGACATGACTAAAGTGATTTAGCATGTACACACACACAATTCCCTCGATGGGATGGAATTCATGGATGCCAAGAGTAAGCAAAGCCCAAGGACCCAAGCAGAGAAGGTAGAGAGTGCGACCATCCCCTACATTCACCCAGAAGGAGTCTACTCATGTCTCCATCTCTCCCTGTCATCTCTTCAAGGGCTGAGGGGCAGAAAAGGCCGAGCACCAGGACTTGGAAGCCACAGCAGCTGGTGTGGATTGGCCACTTACCAGATGGCTAGAGAGAGATGACTACACACCCCAGAGTCTTGGTTTCTTAACCTGTAAAACCAGAGGGCTGAGGAAGAGTTTGCGGAGGTCCCTTCTTTCTCTGATTTTTTTCACTGGTCTAGAAATGGCTGGGGTGCCAAGAGCATTGGACAGGTCCTTCCACCCTACTATGGTCACTCTGCAGAGTAAGTGGGTAGCTGCAAGACATACAAGCTAGCCTCATGCACACAGGGACAGATGTCCCTCGACAAAAGACAAGGGGCCTGTATAGTCAGGTCAAGGTGAAAACTCAGTCTTATACAATCAACTGGACCTAAAATCTATTTATTAGATGTTTCCTCCCTCTAACCTTTTAGACTCTGCTCATAATGTATTTCATACAGAGGGAAGAAACGATCTACCTTCTATGGTATTATTTACAATTTTTATAACGTATGCTAACAACATTTTACACTTAAATATCCCTTATTTTATTCATGCTATATTTTATCCTTTGACTTTTATCAATTATTAGTTATATAATAAGACTGTATAATACTAAAATCTACAGAGTTACCTTATCATTTTAAATTTTAAAGTAAGTTTTAAAGTTTTGATGTGAGGGTTCATAAGCTCCCAAATGCATGTAACTCTCATTATTTTAACTTCAATTGCTTGCTTAAATTGTTAAGAAAATTATTTTCTCAACAAATACTATTTTTCAAATAAGTGAGTTGAAAATGAGAAATTATATACAAAAGGGCAAGCAAAAGACCAGAAAAGATGGGAAAAAAATTATTTTAAAAAGATAAAGAGAATTATTCAAGTGTTCATTTCTGACTTTTCTTTCTCTCAAAAAGAAAAACAAATCAAAACAAATCATATACACAAAGAGTCTTGAATTTCCATTTTCAGGCAAAACTCAAATATATTTGCAAATACATAAACCTGATGGGTGATTTTGCTGCAGCTAAGAATATTTCTTTACTGGATTATAAATTTAGTCAGAATTCCAGGGTACAACCTACTTTATGATACTAAGCAACGCAAACACACTGCCAAACAACTGATGTTTTAATATTCTAACTTCCATTTCTTCCACAACATAATTTCCTGTAATAATCTCTCTCATGCCTGAGGTCCAAAGACATTCTTATTTATGATCTTCAGGTCAGTATGCCATTAGCAGGAACATGTATTCTTCAAAGACTGGGCTTTTAGAACGAGTCCTGAAAGCATTCTACCATCACTGCTTTCTACCACACAGGGATAATGTAAAAAAGCAAATTTTAAAGAAAATGGTTGTAACGCGATTTTTAGTTAAAAGCATTGGGAGATCGAGTAATATGCCAATTTCTTTCAAATATCGCCAACATCTGATGCCAACACAATTACAAGTTGGAAAAATGTGTAATGAATGAGGCAGCTCATAATTTCCCTTAGAATATGTACGCACAACACATTAAGTGGCATAAAAAGCAAAGAGTCACAGCAAATGTTGAAACCTTAAATCTGCGAATCATTGCTTTAGGGCATTTGAGTCAAACTCCATCATCTGGAAGTGCTAACAATACGAATATTAGGTCATGAGCTGTTTTAGAAACACCTGCAAACCTTTACCTAATGAGGTGAATAAACAACAGCTTCATGTTTCTCATCAAATAAGAAAACTTAACAGGTTTAATAATATAATAATATATTAAAGTTAATAATAAGCCCAAGTTGAGACCCTGAATAAATGAAAATACTCACATGGAGAGGGTTTCCTCTTCCAGATTTTGCTGTTCAGCTCTGCCAGCTCCCTCACTTAAAGCCACCTGGTAGAAAAATGTGCCCCCTATTCTAGGCTGGCTTGAGTTTTTCCAGAGTATGGCTTATTTTGATAATCTTTGGAGGCTCAGAAAGAATAAAGTTTTCTTTGATGTCCCCCTTCCCCATCTGCCCCACCCCCCCAGCACACCTCACCCCCACAACCTAGGTCAGGAAAAAGATGCCACTGAAAATCCCAAATTCCATCCCATCGGAAGTACCAGCTCAGGCAAAGGTAGGAACATGAATGGATGACTTACCAGGCTCCCCCTCTACTCTAAAATCAATTGTTTGAAAGGCAAAGGGGTAGTCGCTCAGTTGTGTCTGACCTCATGGACTGTAGCCCGCTAGGCTACTCTGTGCATGGAATTCTCCAGGCAAGAATACTGGAGTGGGAAGCCATTCCCTTCTCCAGGGAATCTTCCCAACCCAGGGATCGAACCCAGGTCTCCTGCATTACAGGCAGATTCCCTACCATCTGAGCCACCAGGGAAGCCTAGATGTATGCTAACACTTTCTCTCCAAAAGGGTTATACTTTCATTTTCTTCCAACTAAGGTTGCCAGGTTTTCCAAGTGAAAATACAGAATGTCCATGCTCACTGTGGCAAGACATATACTAAGAACACAGAATGTCTAGTTAAATGTGAATTTCAGATAAATGAAAGGTAAGTTATTAGTAAAGTATGTTCCAAATTGAAACTACTCAATCCATGGATGATCATGCATAGGATGTCTCTATTAGTTGTCTATTCAATTCAGGACACTTGTGTAGGGTTTTAAGTTTTGGGCAAATTGTTTTTCCTTAACTCAGGGAGCTCAAATATGCGATGGTCAAGACTATCAGAATTCACCTGCTGTGCGAAACCCTGGCTCCAGCACTTATGGCTGGTACCCCAGGTCACATAACCACTTGTAGCCTGTTTCCACATCTGTAAAAAGGACGAATAACACTGACTCTGTCATTGACTTGCTGTGAGGGATTACTGAAGAAACTGTGTCAGTACTCAGCACAGTATTTAGGAAGCATTTGATAACCTCCATGTTAATATGTTTTCATTACTACTGTGGTAGTCACTGTTATTTTGCTACTTTGCATGAAGTTTTGAATTGTTCGATACCACCCGAAACCACAGTCGAGTCACTTAGATTACATTACCTCCTCCCATTTAGCCTATCTAGAGATAAAGCCAAGGCTCTAGCTGGACCCAAGGATGTACACTCTTAGGCGTGAGTTGATATGGCCAGCAGAATGTGTTGATAGACAGAGATAATGATCTATCTCAAATATTTATTTTGGAAATGGAGCAATTAAAGCTTCCCAGATGGCAATAGTGGAAAAGAATCTGCCTGCCAATGCAGGAGACATAAGAGAGGCTGGTTCGATCCCTAGGTCAGGAAGATCCCTTGGATGAGGGCATGGCAACCCACTCCAGTATTCTTGCCTGGAGAATCCCACCGACAGAGAAGCCTGTCAGGCTACAGTCCATGGGGTCGTGGAGTCAGGCACAGCTGAAGCAACTTAGCACACACGCACGGAGATATGAATACACAGCTCTGACTAGTAAACACAGAGTCTCGATCCACTAAATCCTGAATGCATACAAACACATTTATTTAGTAAAGAGAACCCGTTTTTCCACATTAGAGTTCAATGTTTCAGAACCAGCCGATGCTCCACCTGACAAATTTCAGAAACAGAGGTGACAGTGTCTGGGTTACAAGCACGTAACAGATTATGCCTGAGGAAGAAGGTGAGAGGCATGATTCAACTTGCTTTATCAATAGCCACAACCACAAGTAAGGACAGCACACTTCCTTTCCCCAGACACTATACTGGTGTGAGGGATGGCCTGGCATTCGAGCAAGGCAGCAGGACCCGAGCTGACCGCAGAGGAGGGTCAGAACACGCCTGCAATCTCACGTATCACAAGGACGTTGCCAACCGCAAGAAGGCCACAGCTGCCCATCATCTGAGCACCCCCCACGCCCCTGCTTTTTGCTTTATACCCACAGGTGTGAGAGAAATAGGTGTGAGAGAAAATGTTTCCTTTTCCATGATTAGTAACCTTTCTCAAAAAGTCAGAGGGTTACCCTGATTACTCAAGCAAAGGATCAGCGAAGTCAGCTGTTGCCACTGCTCAGATCTCAGTAAGACTTCCATTAGCGAAAATTATAGCTGGCTTTCCTCCTTCCTGGCAATCATTCAGGGCAACCTTGTTTGGCTGCTCTATGCCATAGTTGTGGTAGGAACTTTCCAGAGTGAAGAGTTAGCTTTTGATACAGATAAAGATTAGATTAAAATCAAAGAGTAAGCATTACATGAAAGGACACAGCACATACCGGATTATCTCCAAAATGAAAAGAACTACTAACTTGGAGTCCTTTGAAATAAAGGTAGATTATAAACATCTTATTTTCCTAGCATTTGAAATTACTCTGGACTTGGTGTTTGTATCTTTGCCGAGTCTGACTTAACTGTGGTTTCTATGGCCTTCCCTATAAGAACCGAATCTTTTCTCCCAATGACCCTGCATTTGCTTTAATTTAATCTTCTGGGTTTATGGTATTTTCATCTTCTAGAAGCCATTGCTTGCGCCGTGGTCGTGATCAGTTTTCCAACATTTGTCTGACTGTGGCTCAAGATTAAAAAAGAAGAAGAATTCAAATCTCTTCATTCTCAAATGCTCACCTATTCTGCACCCACAGGGTCTTTCTCTCCCTCAACCCCCTCCACCTCCGTCCCCACCCACCTCCCTGGGGCTTCTTGTCTTTGACAGCATACAATCCCCTGAATAAAGGAGATTGGAGTTTTGTTACCAGCGAAACGAACTTTACATGGAGACGTCCAAATTGTGTGGATTTGGTATAAGCTTCTTTGAAAAAGTACTTCTCCATTATGGGGAATGTTTATGCCTCAAAAGAAGATTCTGTGTTCTATTGTGTCAGAAGCTTTCAAAGTGCAATTGTTCAATTTGCAAACTGCAATTGGTTAACCAAGCTAAACTTAATTAGTCCAACGATCCTCCGGCCCACATCAAACCCCACTGTTTGATGTATTCTGCGAGGTGTCCGAGCCGCCTCCAGCTGTCTAAGTGCCACAATGAAAAGGCAGCTAGGCTTAGGTCTGGGAACTGAAATGAGCTGTTCTAAGTGGAGCTTTTCTTCCATTTTCTGAGGCTGCACTGCTCTGACCTTCTCCAAATCAATCCTTTGCGGATTAACATGTAAAGCAGTGTCGAATTAATTTCAGAAAGGGAATATGAGATCAGCCTAGGATCATACAAAACATCTAACTCCTAAATACACTAATGCTTCCAGCCATTCAATGAGAAGCTGTCAATAAAGGGAAAAAAGTCGGACGGGGCGGGGGGGAGGGGGGCCAAAAGGATTTGAAGGTTGGAGCAATCTATCTACTTCTGGGGCAAGGCTAATGCATTCCTCTAGAAGCTAATCCTATTTCTAAAGACCCTCCCGCTAGGAGCACAGAGGCAGTGATGAATGAGAACTAAAATGCATTAAAATTCTCAACAACTTCACCAAAAGGCACACTATTAGATTCTGAGTGTCTACAATAAGACGGTTCATTAAAAGTGCTGGTCTCAAAGAACCCGCTTTTGTCCCGACACACTAGGGAGAGGGGGTCCAGTGTGTCACTTGTGACACCTGCAGCCAAAATATTTTTACATTAGGTTGTCCGAGCAATCACATGAGAACCACATGAAACGGCAAGGGAAGGCCCTTTTCCACGGGCTGGCTTAAATGCCGTGATTATGTGCCTACACTCAGGAAGGATGTGTGTTTCCATGGCATTAGCCACACAACGGTGTCATTAAACCCACTTTTAAAAAATCAGACATGAAAGAGCACTTATTCAATTTGCCTTGAAGAAGCTGCAGTGTTTGAACACTTCTCTTTTTCTCCCATTGTGTTTTGCTTGTACTCAATTAAGAGATAATTAAGCCATTTATCACGATGTAGGCCAGGCTGAGCATTTATACAGGCACTGAGTAAAGCTTTTCCTACAGGACTAGAAGAAATTACATCTGGATGACCTGGTTTTTAGTCCCTGTCAACATATATAGGAAAAGGCTGCACTACCCTCTAGAATGACTGAAACAAATCACAAAGCAAAGCCTAACACCAGAAATGCCGAGAATGAAACGCGTGAGACGCTAAGACCTGAGCAGAAGCAGCAGGTGAGGAGGTTCTGAAAGACAACACAGAGGAGGGGTGCGTGAGTGCAGGCTCAGTCGCGTCTGACTCCTTGCAACCTCATGGGCTGTGTGGCCCACCGGGCTTCTCCCTCTGTGGGACTCTCCAGGCAAGAATACTGGAGTGGGTTGCTGTTTCCTCCTCCAGGGGATCTTCCCAACCCAAGGATCAAACCGTGTCTCCTGCACTGACAGGCGGATTCTTTACCACAGAGCCACCAGGGAAGCTCCAGAGGAGACATTATAAAGCAATTGCCATTTCAAAAACCAAAACAGGAGGGAAGCACACCTAGAAACGGGAGGGATTCCATGCAAAGTATTTGTTACAAGACTGAATGAATGGAGTCAAACTCTGTAGTTAGGCTCAGTTCAGTTCAGTTCAGTCGCTCAGTCGTGTCCGACTCTTTGCGACCCCATGGACAGCAGCACGCTGGGCCTTCCTGTCCATCACCAACTCCCGGAGTTTACTCAAACTCACGTCCATTGATTCGGTGATGCTATCTAACCATCTCATCCTCTGCTGTCCCCTTATCCTCCCACCTTCAATCTTTCCCAGCATCAGGGTCTTCTCAAATGAGTCAGCTCTTCACATCAGGTGGCCGAAGTATTGGAGTCTCAGCGTCAACATCAGTCCTTCCAATGAACACTCAGGACTGATTTCCTTTAGGATGGACTGGTTGGATCTCCTTGCAGTCCAAGGGACTCTCAAGAATCTTCTCCAACACCACAGTTCAAAAGCATTAATTCTTTGGCAATTAGGCTCAGGGCATTTATAGCAATACAATTGGTTCATGTTTTGCAAAATCCTTCCTTGATGTGAACACAAGGCTCAGCAGAGGCCGGGAACACCTAAGCAGATGGAAGAAAAGCAGAGACAGAGGTATGATCACGTCCACTTTGTTTCAGAGCTTTGGAATCTACATAGTAGTAGAGATGGAGATATGATCACGTCCACTTTGCTTCAGAGCTTTGGAATCTATATACTAGTAGTGAAAGTCCCTCAGCCATGTCTGACTCTTTGCGACCCCATGGACTATACAGTCCACGGAATTCTCCAGGCCAGAAGACTGGAGTGGGTAGCTGGTCCCTTCTCCCGGGGATCTTCCCAACCCAAGGATCACACCCAGGTCTCTCGAGTTGCTGGCAGATTCTTTACCAGCTGAGCCACTAGGGAAGCCCACCTACACAGTAAGTGCTGCATTTATTCTTTTGTTTACATTAAATATTATACTGAAAAATTTGAGATTAATAGTCATTCCCTCTGACCTTTCATTTTTGCATAAGCATCTATCACTTCTTCGTAATTCAATCCTACAATAAACCATTTCTCATTCCAAAGTATATTGCATATGAACATAATAACAATCACGGTTATGATACTGATAGCACCATTTATGGAGACCTTCAAATAAGCACCTGTTTTACAAAAATTATCTCTAATCCTCACAATCCTTCAGGTAGGTGGCATCCTTGTTTTACAGATGAGACACCTGAAGCTCAGAAAGGGCAAGTTCACTGTTCAATCCTCATTTAATGGATGAAGCACAGGCCACATAAGGCCTATCTGACCTGATAGGGTTTTTTGTTTTGTTTTGTTTTGTTTTTTTAAATAAATTTTTCATTTTGGAATAATTTTACATTTACATTGTTTTTTTAAGATATGGCAACCACAGGGGTTTTCTTTGTGCTGAGTTTAGTGCACCAGTCCTTATACACAGGCCCTCTCCAATCAAATTAACAACTTGTTTGGGGATATATAGATAAAGGCTTGTATGTAGATACAATATCTAGACATTACTATGAATTTTCTCTTGCAGTATTACAAAAATATGGCTAACTAGGGCAATTATCCATACCTAGAAAACATCCAGAAAATGGAGGAAAATCTAGTTGTTTATGTTTACTCATAGCACGATAATATTTTTTAAGTAACTTTTTTGAAAGTACCAATAAAAATAGCACTTAATCCAGAACAAGTTTAAATGACATGAAAATACCCAAGTAAAGTTAATATATCACTTCCTAGATCACTTGTTCTATAGATCAAGACATAGCCACACAGGTTTTCTTGAACTACAAGCCAGGATTCCTCTGCCATTTTTTTTTTTTTAAAGGACTGCCAAACACAATCATGACTAATAGCTTTTTAATCTGATCTAAGACTCCACTGATCACAGTACACATGCCAATTTCAGAAGGGTTAAAATGTGTGTTTTAGAAGTGGTGAAACAGTAATCAAGTTAAGCCCAAGCCAACCAAAACTACATTTCCTATTTATTCGGATAATGATGCCAGGCAGAGAGTAAGAACTAGGCAAACATTTACTGAATCGATGGATGGTCTGGGAGGCAATATTCATCTGTAAATAGGAAATTGCTTGCAGCCTGCTGACAAACTGTCTTCTTTCCCCTCAGCACCTGTCCATACCATCACCCTCTACCATCTCCTTGTCGTGAAGAAAAATCAGCTCACTGATAATGGGTACCGCTTCACTGTACGTGATCATTTCCATGTCAACTAGAAATACTCATTTAGCTTCCTTCAAGGATTCAAGAGGACGTTGGAAATCACTTCATGTACTGTGGACTTGAAAATACGTGTAGCTGTGAACTAGGTCTATGGTAAGACTGACAAGGGTCCATTTACCAGCCTCAGATGCACAGGAGGTCCTGGTGCTCTCTCCCTACATCTGCCTGTCTCTGTTTCTGCGTTGGGCAGGGAGATAGCAGCTGAGCGAGCACCCACAAACGGGCTTCATGGCAAGACTTTCTACATCTCCTACTCCCGGATCGACAGAGTCAGCATAAATTATACCCAGCGGAGCTGTCTTTGCATCATCTAAATAAATGCACTGGAACTACATAGACCAGGGCTGTTTAGCTATTTCTCCCTCTCGTCCAAAGAGGACAAAACTCAATTTGTTGTCTGTGTATCTAACATCAAGATATGCCATCAAGAGAAATGAAAGACAGCACAGACACCACGCTTGCTGGAAAGTCAACAAGAAGGATTCAGGACAATGAATACAGTAGGTAATAAAATACCATCACTTCTCAACATAAACAACAGGGACAATGTCTGGTTGTCAAAAATTCATTGACGGGCAACTAAAACTGCAGGCTCCCTGCAGTGGAGAGAGAAATCTTCTTATGGTTTAACCTGGAGAACTGTGAGTTCTTCATGAAAGCCTACTAACGAGCCGTCAGAGGCATCTCAGCAAATGGCCCACAGACTGCTGACCCTCTGCCCTCCTCACCAAGTTTCCCTGCCAAGCTATCAGATGCCATGTGGTACGGTTAAGGCCAAGTCTGATGCCACCTTGGCTATCTCATGCAGGGGGCTCCTGTGCTCAGATGCTCAATTATGTCCGACTCTTTGTGACCCCATGTACTGTATAGCCCGCCAGGCTCCTCTGTCCATGGATTTCCCAGGCAACAATACTGGAGTGGGTTGCCGTTTCCTCCTCCATAGCGAGGATCTTCCCAACCCAGGGATTGAACCCGCATCTCTTATGTCTCCTGAATTGGTGGGTGGTAGGACAATCTAAGAGGTTCCCTATCTAAAAGGACACTGGGGCTTGTGAAGCCTTGCTATCAAACACGAACAGGAACCCATCTGACGCCGGAGTGGAGACTGTTCAGCTTGTTGCAGATGGACGTGCACAGAGGAAATGCAGAGCATCCCAGACAGAGGGAGGAGGGAGCCACTTATCCCAAGTCTGGGCTAGCGCTGACTGTTGCTAAGCGGGTGGTTATGGGTGGAACCGTGTTCACAGTTGGACCATCAAGAAGGCTGAGCACCAAAGAATTGATGATTTTCAACTGTGGTGTTGGAGAAGATTCTTGAGAGTCCCTTGGACTGCAAGGAGATCAAACCAGTCAGCTCTAAAGGAAATCAACCCAGAATACTCACTGAAAGGACTGATGCTGAAGCTGAAGTTCCAATGCTTTGGCCACCTGATGCAAAGAACTGTCTCACTGGAAAAGACCCTGATGCTGGGAAAGACAGAAGGCAGGAGAAGGGGGTGACAGAGGACGAGATGGTTGGACAGCGTCATTGACTCGATGGACATGGGTTTGAGCAAGCTCCGGGAAATAGTGAAGGACAGGGAAGCCTAGCGTGCTGCAGCCCCTGAGTCACAAAGAGTCAGACACAAGTTAGCGACTAAACAACAACAACAATGGTCTACTCCGCAATTTTTTTTTCTTGCTTTCTAATTACAACATATAACATAATACTATATTTTTACTATCAGCAAAACCAATTCACATTAGTAGGGCTTCTTCCATCCACTAGAGTTAAATTTTTTAAGTGGATAAGCAATTAATGGTGTCAAGTAGATTAAAATTGATCCCTAGCATAAAAGTTGTGATCAATAAAAAACAATCTGTAAATTTGATTGCATAAATCCTTTTACTTAAGTCTGCCATAAGCATAATTTTCAGGATCACTCCTTTGATCTCACCTACTGAAAAAGAAAATGCAATAAAATTATTAACTATGGAGCTTCGTTTCCAGAAAAAGACAATATGGCCTATTTGGAAATTTTGAAACATTTGTGGAAGACAAACGTGCGATTATCGGACCATGCTGCTAATCACGGAAAATGTGTCATTAAAAAGCCCCTTGGGTCTAGCCAAGCTCTGAAACTAGTATTAAAAAAATGCTCTCAAAAATGCTGCGTGCCTTATTTAACTGGTTCCAGCAGCCCCTGGCTGGTTTATGGTTTGGCAACTTTATATGTTGTCCTCTGGCTTCCCGCTAGGAGGATTTAGCTAACTTGCCCATCATCCATTTCTTAGCTATGCATCTGTTGCCAGTTCTACGAACGCCTGTGAAACTTCAAACAACACACCAACAATCCCACTGACTGTTTTATGTTCCAGAAAGTGGATCTTGTTGGTTAGTTTGCTCAAGAAGCATGTCGGTGTTCAACTCTCCATTCCATTTCTCCTCAGCTTCTCCTTCCGCCTCTGCCACCTATTTCATCAACCGACCTGAGGACATCTCCACTCAGTTCAGCAGCAACTGTTGTGTCTTCTCTTGTCTATCAGCTCAGTTCAGTTGCTCAGTCGTGTCCGACTCTGTGACCCCATGAACTGCAGCACGCAAGGCCTCCCCGTCCATCACCAACTCCCAGAGTTTACTCATATCCATTGAGTTGGTGATGCCGTCCAACCATCTCATCCTCTGTCGTCCCCTTCTTCTCCTGCCTTCAATCTTTCCCAACATCAGGGTCTTTTCAAATGAGTCAGTTCTTTGCATCAAGTAGCAAAAGTATTGGAGTTTCAGCTTCAACATCAGTCCTTCCAATGAACATTCAGGGCTGATCTCCTTCAGGATGGACTGGTTGGATCTCCTTGCAGTCCAAGGGACTCTCAAGAGTCTTCTCCAACCCCACAGTTCAAAAGCACCAATTCTTTGGCACTCAGCTTTCTCTATAGTCCAGCTCTCACATCCATACATGACCACTGGAAAAACCAGTAGTCTAGAGTCTATAGTCTCTTGTCTATAGTCTCATTCTAAAAGCTGATGAATACCAACTTTCACTTAATGAAGCTGAAGGGTGCTGTGTTCTGCCCTGCAGCCTCTGGAAGGAACACGGTCTTGACAGCACTTTGATTTTAGACTTCTAGTCTCAGGAACTGTGAATGAATAAATTTCTATTGGTGTAAGCCCCCCAATATGTGGCAGTTTGTTGTAACAGCTGTAAGAAACTAATACATATGTCCATGTTTTACTAAGCTCTTCATCACAGTACATACATTGGCCACTTCCTTTCTCTTCCAGAGGTTTTCCTCCTGGAGAGCTCTGTCTCATTCTTCAGGACTCGGAATGGGTGAACCTAGGCCTGCTTTTTCATTGTCTTCTCAGGAACTCCTTTGCTGATTTTATAAATGGGACCTGCTATTTCCTGGATATCATGATTCCATCCTTCTTGGCTTCCTTTCTTTTTTTTCCAAAGCACTGGAGGCAGCTCTTCATCTCATGTTCATTCCTTATGTGCCTTTTTTTTTTTGATCTCTAAGAAAGGGTATGGACATAAGCTCAGTTTTCGCAAATAACCTATAAAACTATGTGTCTGTTCAAGTTATATATATAAATGCAACTGAAAATGCAACTGAAATGTTTAAAGGATGAGTATAAAATAAATGTGACCAATGCAAAAAAAAAAAGTATCCTCAAGTAACTTCCTGAGAAAAGATATTCATCACACTGGCTTTCTGAGACTCTCAGCGTAGTATCCCAAATCTCTTCACCTGTCTTTAAATTTAATTGATCACTTGGGTGGAAATGACTGTAGACTTGAAATCATCTTCCCGGACTTCCTTGGTGGTCAGGTGGCTAAGACTCTTCACTCCCAATGCAGGGAGCCACAGTTCAATCCCTGGTCAAGGAACTAGATCCCACATGTTGAGATGAGAATTCCCTCATGCTACAGCTGAAAAACATGTCACATTCCACAGCTAAGACTTGGTGTGGCCAAATAATAAATATTTTTTTAAAAAAATCACCTTCCCTCAGAACTTTCCTCAAAACTAGCACTACTAATTCTCATTCACTTATAGTTATCTATATTTATCCCTCATTTAAAATTTTTATCCTACTCCCATTATCCGTGGTTCCCTAAGGATTTCACAATGGTATGTCATAGCTAGATGTATCTACATACATGTATTTCGGGTATGTATTTTAGGTCCACTAAAATCCACTCCGCCTGGCTGTACGTGGTGTCTTTCAACATCAAGAGTCGTGTGCTCACGTGTGATTTATCTGGAAAGTCCCTCCCCTCCTTCGCCCCCTTTTCTCTGGTCTCCCGTATGGGTCTCCGGGGCTATCGCAATAGAACATGCTGCGATGACGGAAGTTTCCTATAAATCTGCACTGCCCAATAGCTGTTATATACATATGGCCACTGAGCAACTGAAATGAGACTAGTGTCACCTAGGAACTGATTTTTTAATTTAGTGTTTATTAACTGAAATTTAAGGCGCATACAGCTACTCAGGTCAGTTACACCTTTAGGGCTTATCTTCTACATGTCTCCTATCTGCTCCCATATTCCCTATACTTTCATATTTTCAGTCTTTATCTAAAACAGTTTCCTGACTATATCTTCATCTAGCCTCTTTATTAATACTTCAAAACTTTGGCAGTCATGATACATTTCCAATATTGTAGCTCTTTTTATTCCCCCTGGCTTTTGGGGGATCTTAGTTCACTGACCAGGAATCAAACACGGGGCCCAGCAGCACAAGCACCGAAATTCTAACCACTGAACCACCAGGGAATTCCCTGTAACCCTTTAATAGAATCTGATTCTTGTTTCAAGGATGAAATGACTGCAGATTCACATCCTATTTAGATGTTTTCAAATTCTATTCATTTCCTTGAATTAGCTATTTTTCCTCAGTAGTCAGTTTTCCTGTTTATCTTGGCCTTTTTCATTGTAAGCTTTAATAACATTTCTTGGTAATCCTTGGTTTTCCATTCATATTCAAACTTGAGGTAATAAAAAGATCGACACATGTTCGCACACAATTCTCCAGGAACATTTTCATATTTTTGTACAATCCAGGTATTCACAGTGAAGAGAACGGGCCGATTTGATTCAAGAATGACTGGATAAAATAAATGTCTTGGTGCACAGCAGCTACACTTCAGGAAAAAAAAATAATATAAAGTAGAAAGGTAAAAAGAAAATATGCCTTGGAAGGTAGTGGTAGTAAGTACATTGCTCCAGAGGGATGTAGGTCTATCTCCCTGGACCGTTTGTTTACATTTCAGGTTAGTGAAACCCTAGTGGCTTCCTTCCCATTCCTCCTGCTGCCCCCTTCCCTCCCCTTCCCCAGGGGAGGGTTTGCTTATATTCCAGTAAAGTATGTCCCCGCCCTCCCAGGGAAGGAGGGACAGGTGTGCCAGCCGCCCTACAGGAGGCCCCAGTCTCCCAATGCAGGAATTCCTCTCCTGCGGTACCTCCCAGCTGCACATGCAGACTGTTAAGAGTGTGGCCCCCTCCCTGCCAAATTCCTAATGTTGAAATCCTAACTGCCAGTATCTTAGAAGGCAACTTTATTTGGAGACAAGGTCTTTACAGGTGTGATGAGGCCCTTTATCTAGTATGACTGACATCCTTATAAGATTAAACCTGGACACACAGAGGGAGGGCAAGGGAAAGACACAGAAGCAGATCGGACCCGCAAGCCAAGGATAGAAGACCACCCCCCCAGCTCTCAGAAGGAACCAGGCCCGCCCACACCCTGATCTCGGACTTCTGGCCTGTGAAACTGTCAGAAAATAAACTTCCGCAGTTAAAGCCGCTCATCCAGGAAGGGGCTTCCCAGGTGGCTCTCGTGGTAAAGAACTGGCCTGCCAATGCAGGAGACATTAAGATATGGGCTCAGTCCTTGAGTCGGGAAGATCCCCTGGAGGAGGGCATGGCAATCCACTCCAGCATTCTTGCCTGAAGAATCCCACGGACAGAGGAGCCTGGTGGGCTACAGTCCATGGGGTCACAGAGAGTCGGACACGATTGAAGTGATTTAGCACACACACAGCCAGGAATACTTCAGAATGGAAGCCCTGGCGAATTAATTCACAGGGTAACATCATCGTCTTCCTGCATCCGCCATGGGCCTTGAGCACTACGAAGCTTTGTAACACAAGGTCTCTTCTCTGATCCAGAAACTTCATGTTTCTTGTCAAAGAAATGTGTGCATGTTCAGTCACATGCGACTCTCTGCCACGCCATGGACTGTAGCCGGCCAGGCTCCTCTGCCCAAGGGATTTTCCAGGCCAGAATACTGGAGTGGGTTGCCATTTCTTCCTCCAGAAGATCTTATGGATGCAGGGATCAAACCCGTGTCTCCTGCAGCTCCTGCACTAGCAGGCAGATTCTTTACCACTGAGCCACCTGGGAAGCCCTTATCAAAGTATATTTATGTCTTTAAATAGACAGATGCTTCTTTGAGGCACCAATACCATACTGACTGCCCTAGTTGTCACCTGTGTGTGTGCATGCTCAGTTTTGTCTGACTCGTTGTGACCTCATGGGCCCTACCTTCCAGGCTCCTCTGTCCTTGGGCTTCTCCAGGCAAGATTACTGGAGTGGGTTGCCATTTCCTTCTCCAGGGGATCTTCCCAACCCAGAGATCGAACCTTCATCTCTTGTGCCTCCTGCACTGGGAGGTGGATTCCCTACCACGGTGCCACCTGGGAAGCCAGTTATCACCTAGTCATTCAATTTCTTTATAAAAATAAATATTTTATTCTGGGCAAAACTACATGCCATTTCTGCACTGGGGGTACAGGAGAGGGCATACTGACAAGTGGGCGTATAACTGAAGCCTATGCTTCCATAACAGACACATCCCAAGTCCAGAGCTTATGAGGACTCCGATGGGTACTCCCTCCACAGTGGCAGAGCTCCATGGGTACCCTAGGCTGCCCAGCCATGATCCCTCCATCTGCTTTCCATCTTCTAGAAAATGGTTTAACGCTCATCTGCTGATAACCATCACTCATTTTCTTTAATGTTACAGACATTTAACTTTTACTCTCATACAGTTATTTCAGTGGGGGCTCAAGAAGGAGATATGATGAACACGTGTGCAGACTGCCATCCTCAACTAGAAGTGCTGATAGTTTTTCTTGAATCCTCTTTCCTGTTATTAAGAGACCCAGAGTTATCTTAACTATAATTTACATTCTCAAATAGTTAAATGAACAGTTATGACTTCCCTGATGGTACCCTGATGTTGGGAAAGATTGAAGGTGAGAGGAGAAGGGGTTGACAGAGGATGAGATGGCTGGATGGCATCACTGACTTGATGGACATGAGTTTGAGAAAGCTCCAGGAGTTGGTGATTCAGGGAAGCCTGGCGTGCTGCAGTCCATGGGGTCACAAAGAATTGGACACGACTGAGCGACTGAACTGATGTGGATCCCTTTCTGCTCAAAAGACCTGGAATCAGACCCTGGCTATCATGCCTGCAAGTGTGTCCTCCTTCATCTCCAGCTCTTAGTAATCCAGTAATGTTCTAAGGTGTGGCATGTCCAGGACGTCTGTGTCAAGCTGTATGCCGAGCCATACTGTTAGTGAACTTTCACAACACCGTGAATGAAATCCTTCTCATTACTGCCGTTTAACAAGTGAGGGGGCTTGTCCAAGGTTATACAGTTAGCAATACAACTGGGATTCCATTCTGCTCTACTGCCTCCCGAGAGAAGTTTACACCGTGAAGATCAGACAAAGTATTCTAAATGGAGAAAGGTGAGAATTGGAGGCAGTAGAGGGTCTAGTAGTCATTCATGACTGAACTGAACTGATGGTGCAGTGGGTAAGAATCCGCCTGTCAAAGCAGGAGACATGGCTTTGATCCCCGGTCTGGGAAGACCTCACAGATGGTGGGGCAGTTAAGCCCGTTCACCACAACTGCTGACCTGTGCCACAGCTTTAGACCCCAAGCTCCACGCTAAGGGAAGCCACCTTGATGAGAAGCCAGCGCACCACAGCTAGAAAGTAGCCCCTGCTCACCACAGCTGGAGAAAGCCCACGAGCGGCAACAAGGACGCAATACCACCGGAAGGACATAAGTAAGTATTATTAAAATTATTTTTCAAAGCTGCTTTTCAAATGCTACTGAATATCTTTAAGGAAAATTGAAGAAATAGCAATCTTTGAGGACAATCTAATGATAGGAAAGAATACAGAGATGGAGTTCTTTTAGCAAAAGAACTATTGGAAACTGAAAAATACCATATTTAGGTATTGAGTTTTCTGGATTTAGGCTTCTTAGCAGACGGAAGGGAATGTATTTCAAACTTTAGAAAAATACCTCTGCTTACATTCTGTTGCAGAACAGAATCTCTGAAGCATCAGCTCTCAGAACTCTCACTAGGAATGCTTCCCAGTGACTTGACCTCTCCTAATAGCGTCAAGATAATCGATTAGACGTTAAGACAAGCAGCCTGAGATACACGACACAACCATGCTTTTACAGTTCCGATTTTTCACCTTTCTACCACTACAGCAGAAGGGGGAAAACTCTCAATTCGCTGAGAGATGCGTTCTTGCACACACGTGGGCATTTGGGCTCAAGCAAGGAAGTCCCAGGCAGACAGTCACTGCTACTATACATGCATGGGCACCGCTCATCTGTGAGCTGTCTACTGATTGGCAAGTGGCCTTCTGGCTTTAATGTGATCACAGCTACGACCTAATGAAAGAGCAAGAAATACCTGATAAGGAGAAAGAGGCAGGAAGAAAGAGGACACGAGGACTGACCTTACTGTCTACGTGACTGGACTCCCAGCAGGCAGAGTGTCACACCAGAGAACCCTGACGAAGAGCCTAGTGCAGAGCACACGTGACTCGGTTAATGTTTGAAGAGCTGGTTAAATATGAACCAGTAAAATAAGTGACGCTAGAGCCCCTCAACCTCACCTGCAGCCTAGACAAGGATTCCTGGGGTCCTGACTGAGCGGCTGAACTGACTGGCTGACCGAGGGGAAGAACATAATATGGAAACATCTACAGTAAAAAGAAGAGGATGGGACATTAGCCTAGCAAGGAGCATGAAAACAAAGGGAACGATTCCAAAATAAGAAAGAAAGTGGTAAAGGATCCAAAGATTCCCACAGCAAAATTACTACAGCTTTAAACAACTGAAATGATTGCATCTTGATTAATATTTCCAGTGATCAAAATTAGCCCACAAACTGTGGACTTCAGTTCTGAGAAGAAAAGATTGTCCCTCACATATCTGTCCAGAATGGAGAGAATTTGCTGGTATTTGGCTATTTATCATTAGACACATGTTGGCGCTTCATGTATACTTGGTAGTCACACAGCTTCTTCACATTGACAAGTTATCTGATTCCAAATGCGGCAGTGAATTTGCTTCTCTAGTCGTAAATGCGTGAGTTTGAGCAAGCTCCGGGAGTTGGTGATGGACAGGGAAGCCTGGCGAACTGCAGTCCATGGGGTCGCAAGGAGCAGGACACGACTGAGCAACTGAACTGAACTGAGCATGGGTGCGCCCAAGTGTGGGAGACACCAAGGGCCAGAGAGTGACCCACTGCAAAAGTGACTGGGTGTGACAGCAGCCGAGTGCGAGCAGGACCCGTCACAAGAGCGTGAGAATACACGAGGGCAAGCGTGACCTACAGCGAGAACACCGCGAGCGAGACTAACCACAAACCCGACCCAGTATGTCCTGGGCCTCTGGGTGGCCCAGCAGATTGTGGCCACTTATGAAGAGACTCTTCCAGCAAATACTTCTATGGCTTCATATTCTGGATTCAACACCCAATTTTCAGGTTGAGAAACAAAAGTACCTTCTTAAAGGAAAAGAGTAATTATCCA